>NC_140179.1:100467172-100827172 GCF_963971535.1 Notolepis coatsorum
CAGACACCCGAAAACAACGTCCATAAGCAGGTGAGGGAGGAAGCCGGAACCCCGGAGAGGACCCAGGGAGAGGACCCGAAGACGAGGGACCAGGAGGCCGAGCGAAAATCCCAGGAGGGGCATAGCAGCCAGGGGGGTAGAAAACGGGCGCAGATGCCCGGAGAGGGGGGGTGGGGACGGGAGCAGAGGCCCGGGGAGGAGGACTGGACCTGGGAACAGAGGTCCGACGAGGGGGGGTGGGGATGGGCACCGAGACCCGGGGAGGGGGGCAGAACCTGAGAACCGAGGCCCGGCGAGGGGGAGTGGGGACGGGCACCGAGGCCCGACGAGGGGGGGTGGGTACAGGTGTAGAAGCCCGGGAAGGGGAGCTGGACCCTGGAGCAGGATCCCGGGCGAGAGACCCTCCAGCCGCCGGACCCAGGGCCGGTTCAGGAGAGCCGGACCGGAGGTGCGGCGGCGACGACCCCTGGAGCAGGATCCCACGCAGACCACGGCGAAGACCACGGCGAAGACCCCGGCGAGGACCCCGGCGAGGACCAGGACGCTGATCACGGCGCAGAGCTGGACCAGACGGGGAGCCAGGATCCGTCGAAGAGCCGGGAGCCGGCACGGCAGCCGGACCAGGTGTAGGGGCCGGGCATGGCGTGGAGACCGGATCGGTCTCGGCGGTGAGGCGTGGTGTAGGATCCAGAGATGAGGAGCCAGGATCCGTCGAGGAGCCGGGAGCCGGCACGGCAGCCGGACCAGGTGGAGAGGCCGGGCAGGGCGTGGAGACCGGATCGGTCTCGGCGGCGAGGCGTGGTGTAGGATCCGGGGATGAGGAGCCAGGACCCAGAGCAGAGGCCGGACTGGGCGTGGAAGCTGGACCAGCTGTGGAGGCCTTACTAGCCATACTAGCCTCGGGGGCTAGGCTAACTGTGGGCCCTGGACTCACTGTGGGAACTGTGCTAGCTGAGAATGCCTGGCTAGCTGCTGAGGCTAAGCTAACAGTCGGGGAGAGCCTAGCAGCTCCTGTCCTAATAGCCCTCCTAGACCTGCTAGCTGCAGAGACCTGACTAGCTTGGGACATCTGGTCCGTCTCAGCTACCAGGCTCACCCTGAACCTGGAGCCTAGGTTGGCAGTGGGCGTCTGGTTAGCTACTGTAGCGGGGCTAACAGGCGGAGCTAGGTTAGCTGGGAGTGGCTGGTTAGCTATTGACACGAAGCTAACGGGCGGAGCTAGGTTAGCTGGGAGTGGCTGGTTAGCTATTGACACGAAGCTAACGGGCGGAGCTAGGTTAGCTGGGAGTGGCTGGTTAGCTATTGACACGAAGCTAACGGGCGGAGCTAGGTTAGCTGGGAGTGGCTGGTTAGCTATTGACACAAAGCTAACCGGCGGAGCTATGTTAGCTGGGGATGCCTGGCTAGCTTGGGACATCTGGTCCGTCTCCGGTACTAGGCTCACCCTGAACCTGGAGCCTAGTCTGGCAGTGGAGACTGTGCTAGCTGGAGACATCTGGTCTGTCTCAGATACTAGGCTCACCCTGAACCTGGAGCCTAGTCTGGCAGTGGAGACTGTGCTAGCTTGAAACGGCCGGTTAGCTATTGAAACGAAGCTAACGGGCGGAGCTAGGTTAGCTGGGAGTGGCTGGTTAGCTCTTGACACTAAGCTAACCGGCGGAGCTATGTTAGCTGTGGACGTCTGGTTAGCTGTATGAGCGGAGCTAACGGGTAGAGCTGTACCAACTGGGGACGTCTGGCCATCTATAGTGGCGGAGCTAACAGGCGGAGCTGTGCTAACTGGAGACGACCGGTTAGCTATTGGCACGAAGCTAACCGGCGGAGCTAGGTTAGCTGGGAGTGGCTGGTTAGCTCTTGACACTAAGCTAACCGGCGGAGCTATGTTAGCTGTGGACGTCTGGTTAGCTGTATGAGCGGAGCTAACGGGTAGAGCTGTACCAACTGGGGACGTCTGGCCATCTATAGTGGCGGAGCTAACAGGCGGAGCTGTGCTAACTGGAGACGACCGGTTAGCTATTGGCACGAAGCTAACCGGCGGAGCTAGGTTAGCTGTGGACGTCCGACCGGCGATGGACATCCGAGCAATCTCAGCGGCTGTGGGAGGATCTAGGCTGACCGTAAGCCTGAGAACAGTCGGCAGACTAGCTACCCCAGCCTTCGGCTTATGCTTCTCCATGAGGACAGCAACATGTTCAGCCATCTCCCACATCGCCGTCTGCAGTGTCGGATTCTCAGTGGCGACCTGGTCGATCTTCCGGAGTAGGAACCCCCATTTGGCCAGTGAGTAACTCTTCATGTCACCGGCCATCAGGGCCAGGACAACGGTGATGGTATCGCTCGCCCTTCCTGCTGCATTCGTTAATGTTGGTGGCGACATTCTGTCACGATGGGGTTAGGTAGAATGCAATAATACAGAAAGGGAAGGAATGGAGGAGGCAGAGGCGAGGAGTGAAGCTTGGAGAATGATGTTTACTGTAGAATCCAGTGCAATACAAGGAAAAATACAGAAACTAAATAACAAACTTCACAATACAAAACAACAAACACTAAGACTTACTAGAGGGAGAACGGTGCGACACGACGTGGAGGAACAGGGGGTAACTGGAGGAATGTCGCCACAACGAAAGGGAGACAGACAGACACCTAAATACCCCGACTAATTACCAATTAAGAACACCTGGCCAACACAGAATCACAAACAACACCTAGACAATAAGCAAAGCACAACTAAACACAACTAAACACAAAAGCAACTCCTAACAACCCAAAACCGTGTATGACATCACACCAGGGAAGGGAAAGACAATGACAGTACACACCATGACATCACATTAATCAAACTATTAATTATAGTTAACACAGTAGTCAGGATGTCCAGTGTACTGGAGCGCACCGATTGTTTGTCACCACTAGAGGGTGGTAGGGCGCCAATGTCAGGCCGAGGGCCAATGTCAGATCGAGGGCATTGCCCAAAGTTAGGTGGAGGGTACTGCCCAGTGTTACCATCCTGCCCAGTCCAGCCAGGACCGGGCCTAGGATCCTGACAGTCAGGATCAGTTGACGAATCGGGACCCGGCGTTGCAGCCGGACCAGGCGTAGAGGCTGGGCTGGGCTGGGCGTGGAAGCCGGAGGGGGAGCGATGACAGCCGGGGCTACACCGACCGGAACCAGGCTGGCAGCGACGGCCGGGTCAGCTGTGGAGGCCTTGTCAGCTGCCCTAGCCATGCTAGCCCTCTGAGCCTTGCCAGTGGGGCCTGGATTAGCTGTAGGGGTAATGCTAGCTGGGGAGACCTGGTTAGCCTCAGGGGCTAGGCTAACAGTGAGGGTAATGCTAGCAGGGAGGACCTGGCTAGCTGCAGAGGCTAAGCTAACAGTGGGGACTGTGCTAGCTGGGGAAACCTGGCTAGCTGCAGGGACAATGCTACTGTAGCTAGGGAGGCCAGGTTAGCTGCAGGGCCACGAATAAGAGACAGATCAGAGGGTGGAGGGCGATTATGCCTCTCCATGAGGATCGCAACCTCGTTGGCCTGCTGATCCGGATCCTGGTCCACTGGATTGTCTTCAACAAAAAAAAACATTTAGCTGGGGCATAGGTGGACATATCCCCCTTCATTAATTTGAGGATAACACTCATTGTCCCCTTAAATTTCTCCGCTGGGTTCAGTAATGGTGGCGAGTTCTGTTAGGATTTGGGGAAGAACAGAACCCAATATGCAGAACGATGGAGGAGCCCCAGAACTACAGAATGACAGGATAACAGAGACGGTGGTTGCTCTTCACAAAAATGTGGTGTTCTATTTATTTTAGAACCGAGAGAGCAAGGTTAAACTACAAGTAACAAAAAGAACATAAACGGCGCAGCCGTGCAGGCACTAGTGAAACAGCGAACTTGAGAATACGGAAAATAAACAGGAACAACAAAACACTAAAACGTACTTAGAATGAAAACACAGTGCAACACGACGTGGACAGGAACGGGGGGGAAACTGGAGGTATGTCGCCACACAGAAATGAGGAAGGACACACACTTAAATACTAGACTAATTACAATTGACAACACCTGGCACGGCGAGTCCAAAAACACAGAAACATTTAAACACCAACTAGACACAAAAACAATATCACAACAACAACCAAGACGATATCACAAACAACAACCAGACAGGGGGATGACAATTAAACAAGGAAAGGAAAAGCCCAGGACAACATACACGAAGAAATTAACTCAACTATCTTAAAGAAACACAAAATGGTGGCCTGCATCATCTGGCCCATCTGATGGTGACCACTAGAGAGAGGTAGGAGACCAGGTAGGAGACCACTGTTCCCATTGTGGCCACTGTTCACTTTGTAAGCAAAGTTCTCATTGTCCTCCCTGGAACCGTTACATGTATCCAAGAGTAAAGACCATAATCCTGTCAAAACAGCAGTCATAGTGTATATTTAAGTTTATGGAATGTGTTTATAAATGAGCGAATATCCGCCATTTTGAATTAGCTAAATGTCGCAGATTGTAGTCATATGAGGAGAGGGCATCCAGAGCTCTCAATGAGCGTTGACAATTCTAAAAACAACCTTTCGATTCCAGCTTCCTGCAAGCAAGTGACTTCTGTATGAATTTGTTATTTCTTATTTCTCGGGGTTCTCTATTACAAAACTGAACATTATTGGCATAGATTGGAGCGCAGTTAGTGTGTCTACCTTCTGTGAACATTTAGCAACAATCCTGTTGCAATCCGATCCAAAATGGCGGAGCCATATCCATTATAAGAATGGAACTGTACATACAGTAGATTTCATTCACGGTTATTCCTGCACGCCTGGAGATACTAAATCCAAATTGATCTCTGCCATTTGAAAGAGGAGATTTGGCCCGATCCATAGATGTGCAAGTTGGCTATAAGGTCATTTATAGGCCATGGTATTCTATATTCTATAATAATATTTCAAATTGCATGTGTCCGGATGGCAGAATTCAGTACTTTATCTACAAAACCTTCTGTTTAATCATCTTCCTTTTATTCATTTGCTTATATTTTTTGTACACATGAACTCAAGAAGGTGCTGAACAAGCTCAGTTTTTCAGGTCTGGTCATTTTTAGCAAGGTGTTATTCACTGTCAAAGATGCAAAAAAAAAGAATCTTAATTTATATTCTCCTTTGTTTCATCACATTTACTCAAGCCTATAACAGACACAATATTTCTGACACTGGGAATACATTCCATGAAATCTATAGATTGATGACTTGAAAATGGAGGACCCTTATGTCTTAGCAGTTGTTTTGTATTGAGCTGTACTGTATTGTACCCATTCTGCAATCTGTTAATAAAGTTTTCAATCAATTAATCAATCAATCCCTAGATACCAAGAACATGCAAATGGACCTTGTAGAAGTGGAGCAATCTTCCCTTTACTTAGGTATGTATTTTTTGGCGGATTTTCAGGAAATAGGGCTAGGGCTTAACCGGTTAAGTATAATTTCCGGGTAC
This sequence comes from Notolepis coatsorum, assembly GCF_963971535.1. Lineage (NCBI taxonomy): Eukaryota > Metazoa > Chordata > Actinopteri > Aulopiformes > Paralepididae > Notolepis > Notolepis coatsorum. The sequence continues at coordinate 100,472,664 of NC_140179.1, forward strand.
TTTGTACACCCCTGTCCATCCCCCACACCCACCTATACACTTTTGGGGATAGAGCCTTGAGCGTGGCGGCCCCCACCCTCTGGAACTCTCTCCCTCTCTGCTAAGACAGCCCCGAAAACCCACCTCATGTTCACAAAGGCCCTGTCCTTTATTTTTATTATTATTTATTTTCCTTGTGTCTTTTTTTGCTGCTTTGTAAAGTGTCCTTGAATTTCTTGAAAGGTAAATAAATCCAAGCTATTATTATTGTTATTGTATTATTGTTGGTGTTGTTGTTGTTGTTGTTGTTGTTGTGCCTACAGTGTCTAAAAGGCGCAAGAGGAATTCTTCCTCAGATATTGTATTATATGTATTTTCTATTCATTCAGCCTTTATTTAACTCTCGGGAATGCACTGAGGGTGGGCCCTCATTTTCATTGATGCCTAGATGGCATTAGGCAATAAAAAACATAGTCAATCATAATAAAACAATACAAAAAAACAATGAAACATAATGGTACAATACAATACAAACAACATGCAGATAAAATCAGTTAAAACAGCTACTGTTCACCTAACCTACATGGACTACAACGTGTATCATGCCAGTTAGGGTACCTTTTGTATACCTTCCTTACTTAGAGTATATATTCAGATTCTAATTATTATTTTCCCATGTAACATATACTATTACTGATAGGGCATGCATACCCTTATCTGCACCTTTGATTACACTGTTTACTTTCTCATATTCTTATATTCAGAGTTAATTATATGGTTTACATTGGTTATTTTTTATCTTTATTATAATTGTATTGCCTATATTTATGTATTTCTACTATTGCATATACCTGTACCTCCCCTCCCCCATACTGCTAGGATGCCTTATTTTATCTTACAAATTGAAGCTGGAAGGTTTGTGATAATTTTTTACTAACGTTATGTCGAGTTCATACGTGTAGTGTAGTATGAACTCGACATACCGTTAACGTTACTCCGTTTCAAGTGTTGCTGCCACCGTTGCGTCGCAGATGGATGGTACACTGTTAGCTCCGTAGCCAGGGGCGTAGCTGGGGGGGGGGGGTAGCTTAGGATGATTCCAAGGGCCCAGCACTGGGGGGGGGGGGCCAACATTTTTTTTTTTTTTTTTTTTTTTTTACTAGACATCACTCAGGTGTATTATTGATGCTCTCATTGATACTATGTTTGTTTCTGAAGTGTGTGTGTGTGTGTGTGTGTGTGTGTGTGTGTGTGTGTGTGTGTGTGTGTGTGTGTGTGTGTGTGTGTGTGTGTGTGTCTGTGTGAGATATATAGAGAGAGAGGGGGGGCTTTGGTAGACTATTGCATTGGTCCATTCATTGAAGATGAACGCAATGCGACATCCTTTACTAGGCTCACCCACCAACAGTGCAGGTGCTGAACTGCTGATCCGAATGTATAGGTAAAAACTAGGGATGTCCGATATTATCGGCCTACCGATATTATCGGCCGATATCGGCATTAAAATGTGATATCGGAAAATATCGGTATCGGTTTTCAAAAAAAAATATTTTTTCTTTTATTATTTTTTTTCTTTTTACATTTCTATAGAAATGATGTCCGATATTATCGGCCTACCGATATTATCGGCCGATATCGGTATTAAAATGTGATATCGGTTGATATCGGTATCGGAAATTAAGAGTTGGACAATATCGGTATATCGGTATCGGTAAAAAAGCCAATATCGAGCATCCCTAGTAAAAACCATATTATGCGTTTTCATCAATAAAAAAATGGCACAAAAAAAATCCGCTCCTAGAGACTACCGATAGCAGTACCGTTAATGTCGGAGCTTATCAATACTCCGGTTTTTCCTAATTTAGTTTAGAACCGGGTTTCGGGGGGCATCCCTACTCCCAAGAGGAGTTCGTTATCACAGGCTGTAGAATGCTGGAAGAGCTGCCAGGCTGCTCACGTTACATGTTGCGCATGCTATGTCTGTAGTCGCGTTTTGATTACGTCATCACAACAACACGTTATTTGACATTCGGTGATATCTTTTCGGTGCTAAAACCCTTTCGGCCGAAAGCCGAAAGAGCCTTTTTAACCATTTTCGGCCGATAATTTTCGGTGGCTGAATTTTCTGTGCATCCCTAGTGTTTTGTTTGTATTCTATCATTTCAGCTGGGTAGTGTAGTTTTTCAAAATTCAAAAGCTGATTGAAAGCCCTGGGTCTCTTGCTTCAAAAGACTACACTCACTTTTGGCTGCGTGTAACGTCCCCAGGGCCGGCCCTTGCTGTGCCGGGTATGAGAATGACATTGGACATTTCCTCCCTCCTGACAGTGGTCTCCTACCTGGTCCCCTACCTCCCTCTAGTGGCCAGAGTAGCCTGATGGTGCAGGCGGCCATCTTGGTTTGGTTCAAGATTATAGACTTAATATCTAATTATTTATTATCTTGGGCCATCCCTGTCTTTGTGTGATGTCGTCTCCCTGTCTGGTTGTTGTGTGTGTCATTGCTTTTGTGTCTAGTTGTGTTTATGGATTCATTGCTTTTTGTGTCTAGTTGTGTTTATGGATTCTGTGTTTTGGCCTGGCCCTGCCAGGTGTTAATTAGTGTTGGTATTTAAGTGTGGGTTTGTCATCACTTCCTCGTGGCGTCATTGTCTCCAGTACCCTCCTTGTTACCCTCACCTACCTCCGTGTTCCCTTGCCCGTCGTTCCTCTCCCGTGCCTTGCTTCATGTTATTGAGTGTTGTAAGTAGTTCTTGTATTCCGTTTTCCCGTGTCCTTCAGTGTTGTTTTGTATTAGAGCTAGCTCGGCTGAGCCATTGTATGTTCCGTTTTGTATCGCTTCGTCCCCCCAGTAAAGCCTATATATATTCCACGTTACCCTGCCGTCTCTGCCTCCTCTCTTCCCGGTCTGCATATTGGGTTCTCCTCTCCTAATCCTAACAGCTGCGCCACTTCCCTCCCGTCAAAATACGCTGGTTTCCGACTCCATGCCCTGAGATTTCTATAATCTTATATTTCACTAATAACAGTTAAAATAGTTGGTAAACAAACGTGAAAATATACACTTTGACTGCTGTTTTGATAGGGTTAGGGTGCCCAGGATATGCACAGCGAATCCCAGATGACGTATCTTGGTTGTAAATTCCAACTTGACTTTGTGCCTTCTGGTGGCGTATAACAGAACAGCAACCTAATAAAACCTTAATTCCACCGACACCGCCGACACGGCACGATCACCGCGGCCGCAGAGCTCAGAGTCCTAAGAGCTGCATCTGTGTGTTTTATATTGTTGCCTAATTTTATTATTAGGCAACAAGCCAGACATTTGAGCAAGTTAGATAGGGTTAAACATTCCAATCCAGCATCAATGTGATATAAGGTAATCAATATCACATCATAATATGACAATGTATGAAAAGGTGGTGATGTATGTCGTGGTGGTGGTGGGGTTTTAGGGGTAAAGCTGAGCTGCATAGCTGTAACTCATCATCATTTTCACTTAGTAAGTTGTTCATAAACCTATCCCCTACCTTAACCCTAACCTTAACCACTCCCAGCCATCACCTACAAATGAAAAGTAAACTAGCAAATCCTAACTGAAACTCAACTGAAGTAAAAAAAATTAATACAATGATTATATAACAAACAAAAAAAGGAAAATACTAAACTATAATAATAACCTCCAAAACCTTTATCCTGTGCATGACAGAAAATGTAAGGTGATGACAGGTGAGGTCACACATAAGTGACACGTTGGCTTATTGCAAATAAAATTGTTTCCTTTGATTATTCTGAACAGATAAAATAGTTCTACGTTTATCTATGGGGAAGAGAGAACATTGGCATAATTACATATTTTGGTATATTTTATTGTAGAAATGTGATAATATGGCCTCCTCATGAACCCGGGGGGTTAGATATCTGAGAAAGAGAGAGATAGAGGGTTAATGACGATACTGAGAAAGAGATAGATAAAGGGTTAATGACAACAATGAGAAAGAGATAGATAAAGGGTTAATGACAACACTGAGAGAGAGAGAGATAGAGGGTTAATGACGACACTGAGAAAGAGATAGATAAAGGGTTAATGACAACACTGAGAAAGAGATAGATAAAGGGTTAATGACAACACCGAGAAAGAGAGAGATAAAGGGTTAATGACAACACTGAGAAAGAGAGAGATAGAGGGTTAATGACAACACTGAGAAAGAGATAGATAAAGGGTTAATGACAACACTGAGAAAGAGATAGATAAAGGGTTAATGACAACACTGAGAAAGAGATAGATAAAGGGTTAATGACAACACTGAGAAAGAGATAGATAACACTGAGAAAGAGAGAGATAAAGGGTTAATGACAACACTGAGAAAGAGAGAGATAGAGGGTTAATGACAACACCGAGAAAGAGAGAGATAGAGGGTTAATGACAACACAGAGAAAGAGAGAGATAAAGGGTTAATGACAACACTGAGAAAGAGAGAGATAAAGGGTTAATGACAACACTGAGAAAGAGATAGATAGAGGGTTAATGACAACACCGAGAAAGAGAGAGATAGAGGGTTAATGACAACACTGAGAAAGAGAGAGATAGAGGGTTAATGACAACAAGCATATTTATAATAAGCATGATATAAAGCAGTGCTTGATTGGAATACAAAAAGTTGCCAGTACTCCATGCAGTATATCAGCGATACCGTGTTCCCGAGCACACGTGGGTCACGTCCTTGGGACATGTATTGCGTTGGCATCACCAATAAACGTGCCCACAAGGTCGCCCAGTGAATCACAGTCGCCTTCATCCGTCCATCTGCAACCACGATCATCCGTCACGACTTTGTACACAATGTTGACCGGGCGGTGACCTTTTCGACCATCTCGACATTTTCAAAAACACAAATCATTAGTTTTATTACTTACTCGGGATGGCTGGAGGTCGCTGCCTTAAATGATTAATTGAAAAGGTTGCAGATGTTTCACAAGGTCTCAGCTGTCTTTATTTATTTTTTGCCACGAGTGCGATGGGTGGGATAGATTGTGGAATGAGTGTACTTGTGCCATCGCTGGGGGGGTCAAAAGGTTAGGCGTGTTTGGTTGAGGGGGGTGGAGGAGAGAGTAGTGTTTGATCTCTGAGAGCCGGCCCAGCTCCTTGTAGTCGGAGCTTCATTAACCCGTATTTGATTCCCTGAACTACATTGAGGGTGAGCCCTCGTTTTCAATGACACCGAGATTACAACAGGCAGTAATGAAACATACAAACAAAAACAAAGATAAAGACAATGGATGTCATTCTCGAACATGTTCGTAACTATCTTTGTAAAAAGTTCGTACTAAAAATGTTTACGAAAATCCTCCTCCGGATTCCCGAACGCGTGAAACAGTCTTCATATAGGTGGCCAAAATCATTGCAACTATGGGTTCCCATTAATGTAAAATGTCACTCGTTCTTAAACTGGAAGCGTGTTCTTGGACACCTTCATTTGCATACAGAAACGCCCCCCCGCCAGCTCCTTATAAGGAGAGGCTATTGATTGATTGATTGAAAACTTTATTAACAGATTGCAGAATGGGTACAATACAGTACAGCTCAATACACACAATTGTTAAGGGGATGCAGACCAGAGAAAGACTTTCGTCTTCTTTACATCAGGGTCCCCCATTTTCAATTCATCAGGACATATATGACATACAGATAGACACACAGTACTGCTACATCTATACATTTATGACATACCAGATTTGCAAATACAGTAGGCTACTGTTTGTGATACAAAAAGAGTCAAGAAAAGGGAGTATATACATTTGACGTAGAAACTGTACATTGGAGGAGGCTATCCATTGCGTCTGCTCCGTGCTGACCCTTGTGGGGGAAATATGCAAATGTAACAGTAAAGTGCAATAGTAACATACAAATCACAGGTGATGAATCTGGTAAAAGGCTTAATTTAGGACATCCTCGGAATTAAATATTAAATAATTATAATGAAGATAAATATGCCAATATTTGTATCATTAACAATTACGTTTTACATTTATAGTCATGACTCAATGAGGCATCGTGAGCATTACACACACACACACACACACACACACACACACACACACACACACACACACACACACACACACACACACACACACACACACACACACACACACACACACACACACACACACACACTGCAAATGACTCAATAAATAAGAACTAGCCCCAATCGCGCGGATATTAGTGGAATAGAGTAACCAAGAGATTAGGTTTAGGTTTAGGTTTACTTTATTTGTTCAAGGGGGACAGCGTATAATAAACATTTTAAAAACGTAAATTCACAATTTTTGCCAAAAGGCTAATTTCCATTGGCAGTCCCCTGCCAGAAGGTACAGGCTAAAATCCTGTGTAAAAAAGGTTTAGCAATACAAACAGAATAAAAGCAAGATAAATAACATTAGAATAAAAAGACAAACAAAAGCACATATTAGAACATAAGATAGGGATACAGGGATACAGGGCACAATACAGTCATGGCCACAAGGACAGAGCACATCATGACATATTAGAAGACCCAGGCATAGACAAACGCACGATTAAGTCAAAGTCAAAGTCAAAGTCAGCTTTATTGTCACCTCTCATAATGTGCAAGACATACAGTGACATGAAATTGCGTTTCCCCCTTCCCACGTGTATATAAAAACAAGATCTAATATAAACATAAAGTAACATATGGACAGTATACAGGACTATATACAATGTAGACAGTAGCTAAAAAGAGTTAATGTATGCGTGAATGTAAATATAGAGGTAAACGAGAACTTAGTGCAAAACCTTTAGCAGCAACACACACACACACACACACACACACACACACACACACACACACACACACACACACACACACACAAGATAAACACATCCACACACACATACAGATATGAGATATACACACATGAGTCTGGATGGTGCTAGCTAGGGGGTGTTCAGCTGCCGTACCTCTGGAACCAGGTCTGGATGGTGCTAGCTAGGGGGTGTTCAGCTGCCGTACCTCTGGAACCAGGTCTGGATGGTGCTAGCTAGGGGGTGTTCAGCTGCCGTACCTCTGGAACCAGGTCTGGATGGTGCTAGCTAGGGGGTGTTCAGCTGTCGTACCTCTGGAACCAGGTCTGGATGGTGCTAGCTAGGGGGTGTTCAGCTGCCGTACCTCTGGAACCAGGTCTGGATGGTGCTAGCTAGGGGGTGTTCAGCTGCCGTACCTCTGGAACCAGGTCTGGATGGTGCTAGCTAGGGGGTGTTCAGCTGCCGTAACTCTGGAACCAGGTCTGGATGGTGCTAGCTAGGGCGTGTTCAGCTGTCGTACCTCTGGAACCAGGTCTGGATGGTGCTAGCTAGGGCGTGTTCAGCTGCCGTACCTCTGGAACCAGGTCTGGATGGTGCTAGCTAGGGGGTGTTCAGCTGTCGTACATCTGGAACCAGGTCTGGATGGTGCTAGCTAGGGGGTGTTCAGCTGTCGTACATCTGGAACCAGGTCTGGATGGTGCTAGCTAGGGGGTGTTCAGCTGTCGTACATCTGGAACCAGGTCTGGATGGTGCTAGCTAGGGCGTGCTGAGGGTACAGCTGGTTCTCTCTCATGTACAGCAGGACACTGAACAGTCTGTCCTGGTACTCCGACCGGGACGCGTGAACACTTTCGGCAACCAACATGTACTTCCGCGTTTCTCTGATTGGCCAGCGATCGGCCAGCCCTCTTCCCCCTACGCCGGTAACGCACGCATGCGCATTTTGCGCATTTCGTACTTGTCTCCCTGTGTACAGCTGAGAGCTCCAGCATAGCTATGTACGCGAGCTAGGCGCAAGCCAGAGTAAAACACAGTTTTCATTCAATCAATAATCAATAATAACATTACCGAGACTCTCGTTGTGTCTATTCTGCTAACGCTACCTCTAATTGCTTTAACGTTACCTAGGCTCTCGTGTCTATCTGCTAACGTTAACGTTAGCATTAAGCTAACAAGCTGGGGCCGCTGGTGTACAGCTGAGAGCTCCAGCATAGCTAACTTATGTCCGCGAGCTAGGCGCAAGCCAGAGTAAAACAGTTTTCATTCAATCAATCAATCAATAATAACATTAACGAGACTCTCGTTGTGTCTATTCTGCTAACGTTACCTCTCATTGCTTTAACGTTACCTAGGCTCTCGTGTCTATCTGCTAACATTAACGTTAGCATTAAGCTAACACGCTGTAACGGCACCAGTCTCGCGTCTATCTGCTAATGTTAGCATTAGGTAATAACCGGTTTAAAATGGATGGTGATTACCTCACGTTGTGTCTATTCTACTAGCATTAACCATTAGTTACTAGTACAAACAATCAATAGCGAGTTATATTGATCGCGCTATGTACGATAGCCATGCTAAAACGCTAGCACAACATTAGCACCTAACCTAACAACAACAACAAGCTTAACAAGTCAGCGATCTTTTTGTGAGACTAAACTCTCTGCTCGGTGGCAAGTTGTGTTGATGTCGGCTTTGTTTCATCAATAAATGAGGCAGAATACACAGTGACTGTATCCTTTTTTGTTTATTGCACTTGTTCCTGCTGCAAATTAAATCCTACTAAGCGAGACATTAAAGATGGCGGCTTTCTGTTTTTCTGCAGAGCCTCCAGACGCGTCTCTCTTCTGACCAATCAGTGGTCTGCAGTGTTTCACGTGACTCATGAGGGGGTAAACGAGCGTAGAGCGGCTGGTATTCACGAAGGAGAGCGCTGGCCAACGCTGGCCAATCAGAGAAACGCGGAAGTAGTTGGAAGTAAGTGTTGGTTGCCGAAAGTGTTCACGCAACCGGGACATGCTCTCTCTCTCCTCCTCCTCCGTCCATCCCTCCTTCCACACTCCTCCTCTGAACAGGGCTTCCCAGGTGTCTTGGCGAGGGCACAATCCCTTCTCGATGACCTCATCATAAACCGCTCTGGCGTCCCCGTGGAGTATCGCCCCGGCGATGATGTGGCCGTAGTTCTGGGTGGTGGGGGTGGTGGCCTAGGGCAGTGGTTCCCAACCTTTTTTGAGTACTGTACCCCCAAAGCATTTCAAGCGAACCTAAAGTACCCCCTACTACGCAATCAATGGTGGTGATCCCCAGGATATAATTAATAGTCTATATATTGTGGCAGACCGGCTGTGTGTGTGTGTGTGTGTGTGTGTGTGTGTGTGTGTGTGTGTGTGTGTGTGTGTGTGTGTGTGTGTGTGTGTGTGTGTGCGTGCGCGCGCGTGCGCACGCGTGTGTGTGTGTGTGTGTGTGTGTGTGTGTGTGTGTGTGTGTGTGTGAGTGAGTGGATGACCTGGATAAAGTCACATGGTCACACAGGTTGGCAGTTTATTGAAGTAAAGTTTTAGTTCTGAGGTCTGACATCATCACCTCATTCCCATTGTAACATTAAGTTAAAGCACTGAAGACTCAAAACTAAGATAACACAAGATAAGATGAGATACGATACGATCAGATGGAATATTCCTTTATTGATCCCCTTGGGTAAATGTGGGCGTCATAGCAGCATGGGGGAGGGGAGGTATAGGTATGGGCAGGGTAATAGCAGAAAGACATAAATATAGGCAATAGAATTAGATCTGAATATAAAAATATTTAATGGGATGGTTTCATGCTATTATTGGAAAGCATGTCGCCACAGAGGAAACACATTGGCTGTGGTTGCTCTGTAGTTGTGACAGTAAATCCAGAGAGCACATAATGTTCACCAAACTGACGATTATTCACTTTCTCCGTTTTCTTTTTCTTCTGAATGGGTTCTCCTGATTCAGCAGTATCACCTGTGCTGTTGTTGCTGGATGAACCAGCTCGACTCAGCCATTGATCCATAATGTTAACAGACATTTTGAAAGAGGCTTGATATTTTGCTAACTAGCTACACTACAATGATTATGCTCGGTGTAACACCTGCCAGTCCGGTGGGAAGCTGAACGTTGCGCGATAGAACAAGTATAGCCAATAATAATATTATATCCATCAAATTATTACTTAATTTGAATTCCCCCAATTTTTGCATGCATTATTCTTTATTTTGGTACAGTTTTCCTGTACATAAATTTTTTATAAATTTTTTTACAGTAGGAAAGCAGGAGGGCTATCGGTTCATAATTTCGAACAGTACTTGTAACTGAGGGGTTACAAAACCCTGACTGTATTAAAGATTGTGATAGATTAAACCACTGCTAGGTATGTACTTTAATTACTGGCCAGACAGTACATCTAATATATGGTAGACACTCATAATAACACGGCACTGACAAAGAAATATCATTTGAGGGTATTTATTATTATGCAGTAATTGGTTACAGATATGAGAATTAGGGTCACGCTTGTATGGCGAAGAATAGGCATAAAGTCAGTCAGTAGCATAAGTCAATGGGAATAGAGTACTTCCTACGATGGGGTACTAGGCTAACGCCGCCTGGCGTATAATGGCAATTATAGAGGGCAACGCTGGTACCGCTTGGAGACAATGGGTTCCTCCCAGAGTTGTAAGGTCTGGAGGAGAGAGGAATGTTCGGATACTCAGTCTGATCAATTGAAGAAGAAGGGGATTCACGTACAGAAGCCAGTCCTTGCAATCCAAAACTCAGCATCAAAAGCAATAACTGTAATCCAATTGCACGACAGCAACGATGATAGCCAGCCAGCCTCGGTCCATGAGGCCAGCCCGAATACAGATCCTCACGGGGTTAAATCCAAACGACAGCGGAGATCAACGACGCTCTTCTCCGGGCAATACGTTCCACAATCAATATAATCCAACCAATACTGGTTCTGCAATCGCCGCCGTCGGTTCTCCTGTGCACATGTCCAGTAGATTCTCCGACTAGGCCTCCTCGTGTGCTGGTACCAATGTATTTAGTCCACGCGCACTGGCTAAGGTCCACTAGCTAAACGAACGAACTGCTGGGTAATGCTACACTCGAACGAACTGTTGTTGGCACGATACACAATAAATTAACGACTATTTACTTCACATTAAGCTAAGTTGAACTTGATGTTACTGCATTAAATCTGACACTTTTACTATTCAATTCGCACATGGCTCTCAACGCTCTGTTAGACGCACTGCTGCTCACTTCACTGTTACCGAACTTGATGAACAGCTACTTAGACGAACACTGCTGCTGTTCGCACCTGCGCCGTATATATACTTAAGTGGCTATCTAGTGCCAAACCTCAGTTCTCGTCTCGAATCAATACGCTGTCTCCGGGCATGTTACGACATGCCCGGGCTCGCCTTTGAACCTGACTTTGGGGGCTTGCGGTCTGGCGCCGATGGCGTTATCCAATAAGGAAAGCGAATATTACTATGATTCGAACGCAGGCTTAAAGGGATATACCGTGTATATATAAATAATATACAATGTATATAAAACAATAAATGTAGATTCTCAGCTTTAATCTGGCTCTTCACAACAGCCGCCTCCTAATTAGTCCGCACCTAATTAGTTAAGGGAGACAGATTAATAGTCCAGTCAACTGTTCAATATCTGTTGTGAGGAGTAGGGCAATCTACAAAGTCAGTGGGTCATGGTCGTCATCAGGGGAGTCAGGGATCTCCGGCAACTCTATCAGCCTCGCCACGGGTCGGGTGTAGGTCCGCCCTTGGACTATGACTTCTGCCGCTCTGACCTTCCCATCGGCACCAGTGATCACTTTGCTTACGCGGCCGGCCGGCCACATAGCTCGGGGTAGTGACTGGTCTATGATCATAACGACTGTGTCCACTTTCAGGTTGTCCCTGTCCTTTACCCACTTCTGACGGGCTTGGAGGGACGGTAGGTAGTGGAGGAGGAAACTGTTCCAAAACTGGTCAGCCAATACCTGACTGTATCTCCACATTCTTCGGCCGTTCGCTTCTTCAGGTCTGTACACCGCCTGTGGAAGGGCAGGGTCCAGCCGCACCATCAAGAGAGAGTTTGGGGTGACTGGGTCGAAGTCTGCTACATCACTTGAGACGTAACCGAGGGGCTTCGAGTTCAATACGCCCTCGATCTCCGTGAGGACTGTCGTGAGGACTTCTTCCGCCACGGTCTGGGCCCCAAGCACGGCGTACAGAGCTGTCTTTATAGAACAGACTTCTCTTTCCCAGGTTCCCCCGAAATGAGGGGCGTTCGGGGGGTTGAACTGGAATTCGACCTGACAGGGAGCGAGGTGGGTCTTAAGTTCTGGGCCCATGGCCTGGAAACTCTCTCTCAGCTCTCTTTCTCTGCCTTTGAAGTTTGTCCCTTGATCAGACAACAACGCAGACGGTTTTCCTTTTCTTGATATAAATCTCCGGAAGGACATGAGGAATGAATCCGTACTCATGGTCTGAAGGAGTTCTATATGCACAGCTCGTGTGGTCATACACTTGTATACAATGCCCCACCTCTTCTCTGTCCCTCTTCCTTTCTTGACGTAGAGCGGGCCGAAGCAGTCCACGCCCGTGAAGTGAAAGGGCTTCTCGCCGAGTCAGAGGCGGCAGGGAGGCAGGTCGGCCATCATAGGTATACTGGGCTGTGCTCGCCACTTGCGACAGTCTAGACAAGTCCGTTGGAAGCGACGTACTGCTTCTCTCCCTTGCAGTATCCAGTAACGGCGTCGGATCTCAGCGAAGACTCTCTCTGCCCCAGCGTGGTGCACATCCTCGTCGTACTTCTTTATGATAAGCTCGGTGACCTTGTGTCGGCTGTTGAGGACGATAGGATACTTGACGTCATCCGTTAAGTCCGGGGCCCGTCGCAGACGACCACCCACCCTGATGAGGTCATGGGTGTCGAGCTCGGGGGCCAAGGTGAGCAGTCGGCTGTCTGCAGGGATTGGCTTTTTTCCTTGCAGGCAGTCTAGCTCATCTGGAAATGAGTCTCTTTGGGCTCGCTGTAGCAGAAGGAGTTCTGCCTCTGCGTAGTTCGATGCGTCAATGTCTGTGGTGGGGGGGACCTCAGGGTGGTGCCACAAGAATGTCTTTATCTGAGCACTCTCAAAGGTTAAGCAGTCGTCTATGTTAGGGTCCGTGGGGGCTGGGACGTGCGTCAGCCCGCAGAACATAGACTTCTTGATCTCTGCCTCCTCTTGACTAGCCTCCCGTGGTGTGGGGGTAGGCCACTCCTCCTCCGGGAGCTGGAGGAACTCAGGACCGTCACTGTAAATGTTGGGGCGTGTGAGGTCGTCTAGAGACATCCCCCGCGTGATGACATCTGCTGGGTTTTGCTTGGTGTCAACGTACCTCCAGCACGCTGATCCTACCAAGTATTGAATCTCGGTGACTCTGACTCCCACGAATACTTTGTATCTACAAGAATCGGACTGGATCCATGTGAGTACAGTCATGGAGTCTGACCACAAGATTGTCTTTTGCACCGTTATGGTGAGTTTACGTTGTATCAGCGTGGCGAGTTGCGCGCCTACCAGAGCTGCGCAGAGCTCTAGACGCGGGATAGATTGTTGCTTGCGGGGGGCTATTCTTGAGCGAGCCAGGACGAAAGCTGTGTGTACTTCTCCTCCCTCCTCTCGGGCTCACAAGTAAGCCACCGAACCGTAGGCTACTTCCGAGGCGTCACTGAAGACGTGCAGGTCCATCTGACACGTCTCCAGCCGCACTGTGGGTGGGAAGTAGCTCCGGCGAATGTTCACATTTTGGAGCGAGCTGAGTTCTCTCTCCCACTCTCTCCAGGTGGAAGCTAGGTGGTCGGGTATGGGGTCGTCCCAGCCCTGCTCCTTGTCCCACAGTTCTCGCACGAGCATCTTCGCCCGAGTAGTGTAAGGTAGGATACACCCCAGCGGGTCGTATTGGCTTGCGAGTGTTCTGTATACGCTCCGTCGAGTGGTCGGTAGAGGGGTCGACCTTCCCTGCTCCTGGGTCAGGGGTGTGTGCTTATAATGGAGCAAGTCTGTTTTGAAGCGCCAGACGAGGCCCAATGTCATTTCCTGTGCTTCACCTGGGGTGGTCGCCATCCAGGTCTCGCTGCTTGCTGCCTTTGTCTCTGGGGAGAGGCTGCGAAGTACTTGAGGGTCACTGCTGGCCCACTGCCTAAGGTCGAAGCCGCCTTTGATCAGGGAGGCTCGGAGCTTAAGTAGGATGGCTTCGGCTTCTTCTGGCGTTGATACGCTTTGTAGACAGTTGTCCACGTAGAAACTCCTCTCTACGCTTTGTCTGACCTCCTCGTCAGCTCCAGGGTCTTCGTTCACATGCTTTTGTAGTGCGAACGTAGCACAGCATGGGCTGCATGTGGTGCCGAAGGGGAGGACCTCCCATTGATAGATGGAGGGTTGTTCATCGTTGATCCTCTCTCTCCACAGGAACCGCAGCAGGGGCTTGTCCTCCTCCATCAGTCGCACCTGCAGGAACATCCCTTTGATGTCGCCGCTGATGGCCACCTTGTCTTGGCGGAAACGTAGTAGTACGCCGAGGAGGGAGGGGCCGAGTGTCGGGCCGGGCAAGAGCATTTTATTCAGGTTCTGTAGTCCGATCTGGTAGCTGCAGTTGAATACAATGCGGTTCTTGCCGTTGTGGTGGACCTTGTGGTGGGGCACGTACCAGGATTCAGTCGTCTGGTCTGCCTCTTGATTGTCAATTTTCTTAATATGTCACGCTGTGATCAGTTTATCGATCTCAGCGCGGTATACAGTGGCTTGAGTGGGGTCCTTTGCTAGACGCCGCTCGGTGTTCAGTAGATAGCGTTCTGTCGCTTCTTTTGAGGCGTGGAGGGTGGGCATCCCCTCTCGCCTCAAGAGTGGAGTTGCGTATCTCATCACTCCGTCGACCTCGACCCTCTTTGTCTTCTGCTCGAGGAGAGCTATGGCATACGTGTCTTCCTTTGAACGAACTAGTTTCTTTTCGTTCTTAAAGGGCATCGAGTCTAATGTCCATAGTCTCTCGACGTGCTGCAAGAGGGTGTTGTCGTCTTCGCTTATCCTCGTGTAGAGGCAGCGGGTGGCTGTCGGTCGGTTGGAAGACCCGGAGAGGGGGCCTTGTAGCGTCCAACCCAGGCGGGTCTTGACCGCTGCTGGGCAGCCTCTGGGCCCGATGTGGACCTGGTCCGTTGGGACGATGAGGTGTGCGTGGTCGGATCCTATGAGCAGGGTCGGGGTGGCGCCGTCGATGAGCGGTATAGGTAGTTGACGTAGGTGCACGTATTTCTCCGTCAGCTGTGTGATGGGGTAGGTATAACGTTGTAACAAGCTTGATAATAATAAACAAACCTGTTCAGCTATAAAGAATGAGAGTACTGGAACAGTGTTAAATTCAAAGTGTTGTATTAACCAAAAATAAGATCAAAATAAATGGGGCACCCCATAGCAACATATGGTACAACAAAAATCATCTCAAACCAATAAGAACGGTCCCGTCAGCTTTACAGTCCATTAGCCCCAACATAAATGTTTACCATGTCTAATGTACCGTATGTTACCATGTCTAATGTAACCATGTTAATGTTACCATGTCTAATGCAACCATGTTATAATGTTACCATGTCTAATGTAACCATGTTAATGTTACCATGTCTAATGCAACCATGTTATAATGTTACCATGTCTAATGTAACCATGTTAATGTTACCATGTGTAATGCAACCATGTTATAATGTTACCATGTCTAATGTAACCATGTTAATGTTACCATGTCTAATGCAACCATGTTATTATGTTACCATGTCTAATGTAACCATGTTAATGTTACCATGTCTAATGCAACCATGTTATAATGTTACCATGTCTAATGTAACCATGTTAATGTTACCATGTCTAATGCAACCATGTTATAATGTTACCATGTCTAATGCAACCATGTTATAATGTTACCATGTCTAATGTAACCATGTTAATGTTACCATGTCTAATGCAACCATGTTATAATGTTACCATGTCTAATGTAACCATGTTAATGTTACCATGTCTAATGCAACCATGTTATAATGTTACCATGTCTAATGCAACCATGTTATAATGTTACCATGTCTAATGTAACCATGTTAATGTTACCATGTCTAATGCAACCATGTTATAATGTTCAGGCCTACCCGACCATGCAGCCTGCATGGTAGAGCTAGTATTGTCCAGCAACACTCAAACCTTTGAGTGTCCAAAAGGTGATAAGTCCTGGGTTGATCCACATCTTAGAAAAAGGAAAGGCAAAAATAGTAATCCACTGGGAAGCACCACTGCAGCTGACCTGTCCTTGGTTACTGAAGAATATTTTAGGAGGCCTGGCAAAATCCCTCCTTCCTCTCACAATAGCAGTAGCAAAACAAAACTCCATGAGGCCATGATTCCAATCCAAGATGGCCCCCCTGATGGTTGGGACCGCCCCTAACCACACCCATACCTGGAATCTTAAAGGTCAAGTGACCCAAATATGCTGACATTGGCACATCCTAACATATTGGGCCCACACTTCACTTATCAACACATTGACATCTTCTTCATAAAGTAACGCATGTTACACATCCCCCCCACCAAGCGTAGTACCACCGCCATAAAACATCTTCATGTTCTCAACATGCAAGGTTTCATGGGTGGTGGGACTGCTATCCATGGCTACTCTGTAGTTCACTGACCCTAAATGTCTGAGAACTGTGGCTGGCCCTCTCCACTTTGGAGCAAGTTTTGCCATAAACATGACCTTGGCATCAGACTGTGGGTGCAGCTTAACCCATACCTTCTATCCTACTTGGTATGTGACAGGAGACCTCCTTCTATTGTAGCTTCGAGCTTGATGCTCCTGGGCCTGAGCCACATTTTGCTGAACTTGTTGCAGGATTTGCTGTTGCCTTTCTAACATGGAGTAGGCCTTTTGGTCCGGCTTGGGAGGCTGATATAGAAGTCGCTCCAGAGGTCCTTTCAATTTTCTTCCCAGCGCAATCTCTGCGGGAGTGAACCTAGTACTCTCATGGTAGGCGGTGTTGATGGCAAAGCGGAACTCGCCCAACCACAGATCCCAATCCTGATGCTGATCTTTGACGTAAGAGGCCACCATGGTCTTCAGGTTTCTGTTGACTCTCTCGGTCAAGTTAGTTTGGGGGTGGTAGCTTGTGGTCAGTTTTTTTACTACACCCCACTGGCGACAGAGTTCCTTTAAGAGATGGCTGGTGAACTGTGGACCCCTGTCAGATAAGAGGTACTTTGGGGTTCCCCAACGAATGAAGATCTCCTGTCTGAGGATATGTATTATCTTTGGTGTTTTGGAGTCTCGTAAAGGGAAGTGTTCCACCCACTTAGAACAGTAGTCTACTATAACCAGAAGATACTGATTCCCCTTCTTACTTCTGGGAAAAGGACCCATCAAGTCAATCCCCAACATCTCCCCTGGTTCGCTGACCGTGGTGGACTGAAGGAAACCCGGCGGTTTCTGACACCCAGGTTTGTACTGCTGGCATATGAGACAGTTCTTTGTATAGGCCCACACATCATTCCTGACTTGAGGCCAGTAGGCTACCTCCAGCAGTCGCAACAGTGTCTTCAGCCTTCCCATGTGACCACTAAGCGGGTTGTCATGATAATACTTCAGAAAGGACTCCCTTAGTGATCTAGGCACGAAAAGCTGTAACTTGTGGCCTAGAGTTTGACCAGGTATTTGTCTGAACAGGATTCCATTTTCAAGAACATAGACTATCCGACTTGCTTTAGGATTTCCTTTTCCTATCTCCTCCATCAACGCTTGGGATTCTGCGTCAGCAGCTTGGGCGTCAGCAATCTCTGCCCAATCCGTTGGTAGATCGCATCCCGAAGAATCACTTTTGTTCTGCTTGGTCACACAGGCCGCAGCGATGGAGTCTGGGGTTGTGAATGCCCGTGACAAAGCATCAGGTACCACGTTCAATTTTCCCTTCCGGTATACCACCTGGAAATCAAAATCCTGAAGCCGAATGGTCCACCTGATGAGCCTTGATGTGGGTTTGGGGTTGTTGAAAGCCCAAACAAGGGCAGCGTGGTCGGTAATTACTTCAAACCGTTGACCCTTGATCAAGGCCCGCCACTTCTCCACGGCCCATACAACAGCAAGACATTCTCGCTCTGCGACAGAATAGTTGATTTCAGCTGGCTTCAACAATCTTGAGGCAAAAGCAAGAACATGGTCCTGTCCGTCTCTCTGCTGGGTCAGTACGGCTCCCAAGCCAATCCCACTAGCATCGGTCTGCAGTGTGAATGGCAGGCTGTAGTCTGGCTGTTGCAAGATAGGAGCTGACTGGAGTGCTGCCTTGAGGTCCTCGAATGCGCCTTGGCACTCTGGTGTCCATTGCCATTTTACATCTTTCTTTTTCAGGGCATTAAGGGCTGCAGACCGTTCTGCAAACCTAGGAATGAACCTATGGTACCAGCCCACCATTCCCAGAAAATGTGCGACCTCCGGTAGTGTCCTGGGAGTAGGAAAGGCCTGGACTGCCTCAACCTTTTGGTTGTCGTGACAATTCCCTCGGTAGTCACAATGTGTCCAAGGAACTGCAAGCGGTGTTGCATTAAGTTGCACTTCTTGAGGTTCAAGATGAGGTTTGCCTTCTGCAGGCGGAGAAAAACATCAGCCAGATCCTGAAGGTGCTGTGCTTCAGATTTTGAATAGACTATAATGTCATCTATAATGTTCTCCATTGCCGCCCCCAAAATGTGGAATGAGCTGCCACTGCAGATTAGGCAGGCCTCATCACTGCCCCGTTTTAAAGGCCTCCTTAAGACCCACCTCTTCTCTCTGGCTTTCGACACCATGTAGCTTGTTGATTTATGATCTTATTGTCTTACTGTGTTGTTGTTGTATCGTTTTGTTACTGTTTCCCTTGCTTTTAAATTTTTTTTTTTAAGTACTCTGATCTATTTAAACTTGTATTGCTGCCTATATTTACCTAATGTTTTTTATCTCTGTTTTGGTACTCTTGTTCTTTTTTTTAATCTATTTTTAGTGCTGCTAATAGTTTTTAATATGCTCCCCCTGTACAGCACTTTGTGCCCCTGTGGCTGTTAAAGCGCTTTATAAATAAAGTTGGATTGGATTGGATTGGATCTATGTAAACAAAGCACGTGACTCCCTTAAGATCGGCTAGCACCACTTCCATTAAGCGCTGAAACGTAGCAGCAGCATTCTTCAAGCCAAAAGGCATGACTCTAAATTCAAAGAGTCCGGCATGGGTCACAAAGGCAGTTTTCTGCCTACTGGCTGGATCCATCCTCACCTGCCAGTAGCCACTTTTGAGGTCTAAGGTGCTGAACACCTTTGCACCATTCAGCGATTCCAAGATTTCATGAATGTTTGGCATAGGGTAGGCATCAAGAGGGGTCTTGGAGTTGAGACCCCTATAGTCCACACAGGGGCGATCGCCTCCATCCTTTTTCTTAACGATTACCATAGGCGCAGCCCAAGGAGACTTGGAAGGTTGGATAATGCCTTTTTCCAGCATGGACTTCACTTCCCTATTTACCACAGCCTTTTTCTTCGGTGAGACCCGATATGCCTTTTTTCGAACTGGCTGCTCATCTGTCGTTTGGATGGTGTGTGTCACCACCTCTGTTTGCCCAAGCTGCTCTGAACAGACCTTTGGCCACTGGAGTAGAAGGTGATGTAGGGCTTCCTTGGTGGACTGATCCACGTCAGCCTTGCTGACAAGTACTTGGAGATTGACTTCTTGCTGGGCTACAGGGGTTGCTGCTAAGTACAGCCCCACCAAGGGCTTCCTCTTTTCATCCCAGTGACCCTCCCATCCTACCTCCTCTTGAAGAAAGCGATGGAACTGGAGTTTCCCTCCATGCCTAATCCCATATGTCCCCGACTTAAAGTCAAGTTGGATTCCCGTCTTAAACAGGAAGTCAAGGCCTAACACAACTGGGAAGGCCAAGTGTTCTTTGCTCATAACGTAGGCATCCATCAGCCATAAATCCTCATGCAACTCAAAACAAAGTTTAGCCCGCCCCCAAGCAGGATGAACGTTTCCATCTGCCAGGAGGAATGATTGCTCTGGACTTGATGTCAAGGATTCCTGAGGTTTCTTTATGTGTCCAGAGAGACTCTTGCAGCAGGGTGTATGTAGCCCCTGTGTCCAGCAATGCATTGCACCTCACTCCACGAACCAATATTGGAACTACAATCTTACTCTGGTGTCCTTGAATGCTGGAGTCACTAGGGGAGTCATGCATGAGTGTGCTCACATACCCTGGTCCTAGTCCCCTGTAGCTCTCCTTTGGCTGGGGGGAATCCTTACTCGGTTTGGGTTTCTTTCCCCACTCTCTGTCTCTACTTGCATTAGCATTGACTTTATCCCAATAGGAAGACTGACTAGCCCAGTCAGCTTCAATGAGAGTCCCGATTCTCACCAGCTCATCAACTGTGTGGGCGGTTCCTCTAACACTACTAGCTAACTTGGGATTGCAGTTGCGCAAAATGAGATTGACTATCTCCTTTTCACTGTAACCTGGCCTCCAACGCATACACAACGCCCTATATTGGAATGCAAAGTCTCTAATACTCTCCTTTTGGCCTTGAATCCGATCCCGAAGCCTTTTCTCTCCTTCCGCCTCATAGTCTTCTGAGAGGAATGACCTTAGAAATGATGACTTAAACTGTGCCCATGTCTTGACCCTTGACCTTTCCACCCGCCACCAATCTTTGGCGGTGTCCTTTAGCACAGTATTTAGGGTTGCCAAAATACCTTCATGGGTCAGCTGATGAAGGGCCAGGAACTCCTCACACTTCTCTATGTATGACAGCGGATCAGTGTCGTCCTCTGGACCACCAAAGCAAGGAAACTCGACTTTCACCGGCAGTTTGTAGCTGTGAACAGGTGCTCCCATTTCTCTCCTCGAGCTCCCTCTGAACTCAGCAGGCTCGCTCCTAGGGTTGAAAACAGAAAAGTTAACAGACGGTGTATCATCCCGTACAGGAGTGCTAGTCCTCCTGATGGGGTTTTGTGGTTGGGCATTAAGCTGTTTGTCTCGTCTTTTCAAACACTCCACCATTGACTGTTGGAGGTTATTAATATCGCTCTGAAAAGTCTGTTGTAGTCGTTGACATTTACGGTCAATGTAATACCTGAGCATGTCATCTTGTCTAGTTGTATTTATATGGAAAGCCTGGATCTCTCTTTCCACAGCACTCAAACGTGACTGAAACTGTGTAATGTCAGTAGCTACTTCGGCTTCCCCCATCCCAGAGGTAGATAATGCACCAGAATGGATAACAGTGACCTCAGGTTGCTGTTCCTCACTACCCCAAGAGCAGTCATCATTCACATACAAGTCATTAAGAGTCTCAGCTAGCTCCTGTACAGGATCAGCTAGCTCCTGTACAGGCTCTCTCCTTGTCACAAAAGGGCCAGCCATGAAGTCCATGAGAGCTTCAGCAAGTTCTCCCTCTCCCTGGTCTGAGGCAACCTCTTCTTCGACAATACTCCCTGGAGTAGGAGAATGCATAGGTGTAGCCATGGTATAGCAACCCCAAACTAACAAAACAAAACAAAAGCTCTTAACAACAACATAGAGGATATTTTACACTGTTTTTTTTCCTTTTTTTTTAAGGTCCCTTCGTGGTTGCCATTTCTGTAACAAGCTTGATAATAATAAACAAACCTGTTCAGCTATAAAGAATGAGAGTACTGGAACAGTGTTAAATTCAAAGTGTTGTATTAACCAAAAATAAGATCAAAATAAATGGGGCACCCCATAGCAACGTATGGTACAACAAAAATCATCTCAAACCAATAAGAACGGTCCCGTCAGCTTTACAGTCCATTAGCCCCAACATAAATGTTTACCATGTCTAATGTACCGTATGTTACCATGTCTAATGTAACCATGTTAATGTTACCATGTCTAATGCAACCATGTTATAATGTTACCATGTCTAATGTAACCATGTTAATGTTACCATGTCTAATGCAACCATGTTATAATGTTACCATGTCTAATGTAACCATGTTAATGTTACCATGTGTAATGCAACCATGTTATAATGTTACCATGTCTAATGTAACCATGTTAATGTTACCATGTCTAATGCAACCATGTTATTATGTTACCATGTCTAATGTAACCATGTTAATGTTACCATGTCTAATGCAACCATGTTATAATGTTACCATGTCTAATGTAACCATGTTAATGTTACCATGTCTAATGCAACCATGTTATAATGTTACCATGTCTAATGCAACCATGTTATAATGTTACCATGTCTAATGTAACCATGTTAATGTTACCATGTCTAATGCAACCATGTTATAATGTTACCATGTCTAATGTAACCATGTTAATGTTACCATGTCTAATGCAACCATGTTATAATGTTACCATGTCTAATGCAACCATGTTATAATGTTACCATGTCTAATGTAATTATGTTAATGTTACCATGTCTAATGCAACCATGTTATAATGTTCAGGCCTACCCGACCATGCAGCCTGCATGGTAGAGCTAGTATTGTCCAGCAACACTCAAACCTTTGAGTGTCCAAAAGGTGATAAGTCCTGGGTTGATCCACATCTTAGAAAAAGGAAAGGCAAAAATAGTAATCCACTGGGAAGCACCACTGCAGCTGACCTGTCCTTGGTTACTGAAGAATCTTTTAGGAGGCCTGGCAAAATCCCTCCTTCCTCTCACAATAGCAGTAGCAAAACAAAACTCCATGAGGCCATGATTCCAATCCAAGATGGCCCCCCTGATGGTTGGGACCGCCCCTAACCACACCCATACCTGGAATCTTAAAGGTCAAGTGACCCAAATATGCTGACATTGGCACATCCTAACATATTGGGCCCACACTTCACTTATCAACACATTGACATCTTCTTCATAAAGTAACGCATGTTACAACGTGACAGACCTATGTCATGGCTTGTGAAGGCGTTAGTGATGCTGTACCGCTTCTCGGGCTGCTCGACCGCTGCTATTGTGAAGGAGACGTTTTCACCCTTTATGGTCTTTAGGTCTCGCCGAATAGTACGGATTGTCATTGTTTCTTCGGTACCCCGCAGGCCCAACTGGGCTGCGGCGGAAGCGAGGAGGAGAGGCTTTTCCGACCCATCGTCGAGGACGGCATAAGTGTCCAGGACCTTGTCCTCGTAGCTTAAGAGCACTCGGACCACCTTCAAGAGCACTTGGGAGCTCCCGCTCTTCGCAGGGTCTATATACATGACATTTACTCTCAAGCTGCTTTGTGGTACGGGTCTCCTCTTGTTGCTGTCGTGCAGGACCTCCAGGTGGGCGCCGTCGCACTTGCTGCATCTTTTCTTCAGGCGGCACTCAGCTGCCATATGGCTGCGCGCGCAGCGGAAGCAGCGGCGGTTCGCTTTGATCCACTGACTCACTTCGTCAGCAGTCAACTTCTTGAAGGTGTCACATTGAGACAGCCAGTGTTCATTTTCGCAGTACTGACAGGCAATCTTCCACTTTCCCTTTGCGTGGGGGGTGTTGTGGTTCTTGTGCTGCGGCACTGCCTCGGCCTGGTGCATAACTGTCACTGACCGGCGGTTGTCATTGAACCTCCGCGGTCCATCTCTAGGGCTAGAGCCACTTCACATGAATGTGTCCAGTCGTAGACTGCTGACCTCCCTGGCTAGGAAATCAGCCAGGTCTAGGAGGGATGGTTCTGGGCCGTTGGGGTCACGGTGGTCTTTCTGCCGCCAAAAACGCTCTTGACGGGCTGGAGGGAGCTTCTCCAGTATCCGCTCCACGTTAGAATTTGCATACAGTTCATATCTCCCCTTCTCCTTTTGGGACCCCAGCATCCCCACGAGGGATTGTACCTTGATAGAGAGGTCATCTAGTGCTCTATTGTCTTTGGCTGGGGGTAAGCGGTCGATATCTCGTATTTCTTGGATCACGTGATCCCATATGCGTCCATAGCGCGCGTCGAGGGCCACCAGAGCATCTGAGTAGGGGGTTCTTGAGTTCGAATATACCAGCGCTATGTTATGCGCTCTGGGCACCTTGAGATGCTTGAGGAGGATGGCATATTTATAAGACTCGTCGTGGACATCGGACATTATAGTCTCTAAACACATGCGTAATTCTGTGTACTGTGCTCTGTCCTCGCGCGTAAAGTCTGGAAACGTCGGTGTTCCAAGGTAAGACGCCATGGATGGCTGGGACACCGATGAGCGTAGGGGGAGAGGCCTCCTGGGCGAGTCTCCCCGTACGGGTGGTCGTGGGTTAGTGCTGGGTGGGTACCAGAGGCCGGGCCCCCAGGTGCTGCTCCTCGGTGCTGACTGTGCATCAAACTCACCCATGAGTTGGGTCGGGGGTTTGTAGCGCAGTGACTCGGGGCTGAGGTCGGGGCTGTACTGGGCCTCCTGGTCCAAAGTTGGTTCGTGCTGGTGGGCTTGATGTCCCTCCTCTTCCTCCGCTAGGTCTTGGAGTCTTCTAGTTAGTCTCTCGGCGACGTAGGCCGGTTCTTCCCGTTGGCTGGGTCCCGTATAGACCGGTCGGGGGGGGGGGCTCGGCGACGTAGGCAGGTTCTTCCTGTTGGCCGGGTCCTGTGTAGATTTGTCGGGTAGGGGAAGGTGCCCTAGACCCGTGTCGTGATGATCTCCGGGAGCTCCGTGTGGAGGGGGGGGGGGGTCGCCCTCTGGATCAATTGTTCTATCATCTGCGCCTGCAGACGGTCTCGCTCCGCTTCGCGCTGTGCATCGGCGGCATCGCGCTGGGCATCGCGTTGCGCGTTGGTGCGGTCTAGCTGAATGTTTTCTTCAGCCTGGAGGCGCCTCTCTTCCAGTCTGATGCGTTCTCTTTCGTTCTGTTGTTGCGCTTGGAGACGCTCTCATTCCGCTGCAGAGTGTTCGCGCTCACTAAGTGTCTGTGCTTGAAGACGGTCGCGCTCACCCTGTATACGGTCTCTTTCGGTTGAAGCTGTCAGCGTGGCGATGAAGGCTTGCGCTAGTCTCTGGTCAGCCTCGCTGGGGGATGACACTGATGGAGGTGATCGGGCGCTGACAGGGCTTGGTGGAGACCTGTTCTCTTGCCGCGCTCCGAGGTCCATCTCTTGAGCGCTGCTTCTTGATTTCTCCCGCGCCCCGAGGTCCATCTCTTGAGCGCGGTACTCTTCTCTTGGTTGCGCGCCGAGGTCTGTCTCGGGTGCGCGCTCTTGGGTCTCTTGCGCTCCGGGGTCTATCCCGGTGGCGCTTTCTTTATCCTGGGGCGCTCCGGGGTCTATCCCGGTGGCGCTGTCATGGGGTATAGTCACGTCATGTCCCGCTTGTTCCCCCCGTGAGCTAAGTCAGTTTCGTTTGAACCCACTGGGGTCTCTACTGGTGGGGCCGACAAGTCGATAGGATTGGGCATGCTTAAACTATCAGTTTTATCCATACTTAACGTCGTTTTAGATAAGATAGGAGGTCAAACGAAAGCGTAGTCCTCCAAGTATGGAGGTGGCTGACGTTTGCGCCTCGGGCACTCTAGTTTGGGGGAGCCGTTTGGAGAGTGTCCACCGCTGGCCATATCAATATTAATATGATATTAAAGATTACTGATACCCTCCGGCTCGAAGGACCAATTGTAACTGAGGGGTTACAAAACCCTGACTGTATTAAAGATTGTGATAGATTAAACCACTGCTAGGTATGTACTTTAATTACAGGCCAGACAGTACATCTAATATATGGTAGACACTCATAATAACACGGCACTGACAAAGAAATATCATTTGAGGGTATTTATTATTATGCAGTAATTGGTTACAGATATGAGAATTAGGGTCGCGCTTGTATGGCGAAGAATAGGCATAAAGTCAGTCAGTAGCATAAGTCAATGGGAATAGAGTACTTCCTACGATGGGGTACTAGGCTAACGCCGCCTGGCGTATAATGGCAATTATAGAGGGCAACGCTGGTACCGCTTGGAGACAATGGGTTCCTCCCAGAGTTGTAAGGTCTGGAGGAGAGAGGAATGTTCGGATACTCAGTCTGATCAATTGAAGAAGAAGGGGATTCACGTACAGAAGCCAGTCCTTGCAATCCAAAACTCAGCATCAAAAGCAATAACTGTAATCCAATTGCACGACAGCAACGATGATAGCCAGCCAGCCTCGGTCCATGAGGCCAGCCCGAATGCAGATCCTCACGGGGTTAAATCCAAACGACAGCGGAGATCAACGACGCTCTTCTCCGGGCAATACGTTCCACAATCAATATAATCCAACCAATACTGGTTCTGCAATCGCCGCCGTCGGTTCTCCTGTGCACATGTCCAGTAGGTTCTCCGACTAGGCCTCCTCGTGTGCTGGTACCAATGTACTTAGTCCACGCGCACTGGCTAAGGTCCACTAGCTAAACGAACGAACTGCTGGGTAATGCTACACACAAACGAACTGTTGTTGGCACGATACACAATAAATTAACGACTATTTACTTCACATTAAGCTAAGTCGAACTTGACGTTACTGCATTAAATCGGACACTTTTACTATTCAATTCGCACATGGCTCTCAACGCTCTGTTAGACACACTGCTGCTCACTTCACTGTTACCGAACTTGATGAACAGCTACTTAGACGAACACTGCTGCTGTTCGCACCTGCGCCGTATATATACTTAAGTGGCTATCTAGTGCCAAACCTCAGTTCTCGTCTCGAATCAATACGCTGTCTCCGGGCATGTTACGACATGCCCGGGCTCGCCTTTGAACCTGACTTTGGGGGCTTGCGGTCTGGCGCCGATGGCGTTATCCAATAAGGAAAGCAAATATTACTATGATTCGAACGCAGGCTTAAAGGGATATACCGTGTATATATAAATAATATACAATGTATATAAAACAATAAATGTAGATTCTCAGCTTTAATCTGGCCCTTCACAACAGTACTATTTCTCTTTTATGCTCAGGCCGTTGCTAAGATGGTTCAATAATGATTCTGACATACCATGGGTGAATATGGAGAAGCACATTGTATCTCCATATACACTCAAATATATCCTCTTTTCTGGTCTATCCCAAAGCTTTTGCTGTACTAAATTCGGCCCAATTATAGCACATTCAATTTACGTTTGGAAATATATTGCCGAAATGGGACAGTGGGACACAAAATGGCACCTAGATACCCCTATTTTTGATAACAACTTCTTACTGTTGGGAGGGAAACCAGCTACATTTCCCAATTGGCAAAGACAAGGTATTCACAAACTATCTGACATATACAGTGAATACGGTCTCAGATCCTTTCAAGAGCTCAAACAAATCTATAATGTCCCTAGTACATCCTTCTTTTTTTATTTACAGTTGCGCACTGCAATGCGCACTTATGGTGTCCGATTGAATCAGCCTTTACCAGTTCATCCTTTAATGATTATAGTGAGTGGCATAAATGTTAAAAATGGTTTTGTTTCTGGGTTATATAATAAAATACAAGGAAAACTAAACAGAACTACAGGTAATACCACTGTCTGGAACATAGATTTAAAGGATTACAACGCCTGCATAAATTGGCAGAATGTATGGGATAATATTCCGTTAACCTCTCGTAATTATAATAATCAATTAACTCATTACAAACTGATACAAAGATTTTTTCTGTCACCCAGGAAACTCTGTCAAATCAAAATTTTACAAAGTCCCCTATGTGCTTTATGTCCGCAAAAAGTCATATGAACATACATACATATGATGTGGGAATGTCCTACCACTGGCAGACTCAGGGGGGGGGGGGCAGGGGGGGCGAACGCCCCCCTGGAGCCCCCACGGTCGAAAAACGCGCGCTTAAGTGCCCTTTTGAGTGAAAGAAATTAGAGGATGTGCCCTATTGGTGCCCCCACGTTGAAAAACGCACGCTTAAGTGCCCTTTTGAGTGAAAGAAATTAGAGGATGTGCCCTATTGGTGCCCCCACGGTTGGAAAACGCGCGCTTAAGTGCCCTTTTGAGTGAACGAAATTAAAGGATGTGCCCTATTGGTGCCCCCACGTGTCGCCTGTAGATGATCCCGCCTCCTGCTGCTCTGTCGTGAAACCAAAATTGGTTAGGCTTACTTTACTTGTTGCATTTTTCGTTTAGACATTATCCATTCCTGAATGACCTTATTTACCTGTCAAAACTATCACTGTCAAGTCAACAAGTCACAGGTTACAACATGCGGGTCAAGTTTGATTTGTGCCGCGCGTGCAGGCTGCAGCACCGCCGCGCTCCGAATGGTAATTGCAAGAATAGCATGCATGTTGCCATAATACGTGTGTGAATTAGTGCGCAAATCATTAATCATACATCCAAAATAGCATACGTTTATTATTATACACGATGATGATACAGAAAATTACAGAAAAATTAGAAATGCATGGCAAAAGTAACATTTATTTTCAGTAATTTAGAGACCCCCCGAAAAATCACAAATCATGTTTTCAGGGGAGCTGATGTCTGATCTAAGGGAGCCATGGCTCCCCCAGCTCCCCCGTGGATCGCACCCTGGATGTCCCGATCCGATCACGTGATCGGGATCGGCGCCGATCACGTGCTTTTCAGAGGATCGGGGATCGGGAAAAAATAATAATAAAAATCGGCAGTCAAAAAAAAAGAAAATGTATTCAACAAACATGACCATGTCCAGGCCTTAGTTTTGGTTTTAAATTACATATAATATATCATCATTAATGTATTTATTGTCACAAAGAGCAGAATAATTGTCCACAACAAACACATTCCCTTTAATTTACACCGTTGCAACAAACACATTCCCTTTCATTTAGACCGGCTACACGCTCACATCACAACAACAGTACAACACGTCGCTCGGTTATCCACTGACTTGAGCAGCTAGACTTAATGTCAGAGGTTTGGAACTAAGCATTTTAAAATAGAAAGTCAAGCCAGTTGCAATGTTTGCAAGGAGGAGATTCCGCGTGGAGGAAAAACTCATGAAACAGCAGGCTGGAGGCGAAGTTTTCAGACTAACTTTTCACCTGGAGGATAACGTCAATTATTTGCTGTGACTGAGGATTATCGTCGGCGTTTCAGACCAGAATGGATCATTACGTAAGTCGAACACTGAATGTATACTAATGTGCAAACATATATTGAAACTTTTAATATTTCTCATATGAAGCAGAAGCACATTTCTCAGGGTGAATGTAATAACAAAAGCCTCCACGCTCGCGCACCTCGAGGGACTATCTAGTATTAGGCAACAGAGGGGCTTGTCTTGCTCCGCCAGTTTCTGACAAAAATGCGTCAAAATTGATTACTAATGTGAAAGATCGGATCGGAAACGATCGGGATCGGTAGATATTTAAAATCACATGATCGAGATCGGGAGCAAAAAAAGGCGATCGGGACATCCCTACTTACGACACATCTTTTCCGGTTGAAACCATCGTGATGCTATCAGCTTTTTAGCCGCTGTGAGACCAGATAAAACTAATCTCTTTAGCTGTATAGGGGCTCCATACTGAAAAACATCATTCAACAGCAATACAGAGGGGTGTACAGGTATGTTCAGAAATAAGAAATTTGATAATTGCTGGGCCACTTCTTTCCAGAATATCTTAACTGGTGGGCAATCCCAATACATGTGCATAAATGTACCCTCATCCCCATTTGTACATAAGGAACATCTGGAGTCTTGTTTAAGTCCCATTCTGTTCAATCTTATAGAAGTCAGGTATGTCCTATGAATATAGTTAAGATTAATTTGTTGATTGTCCGGGTTACGTGATGCAATTCGAACGTTTGCCCAGACTTCTTGCCAATCAAAATGTATTTCCAAGTCTGGTATATCCCTCCTCCAGATTGAGTCTAGGGGGAGGATTCCATACGAGGACGTTAGTAATTGATGATAAAAATCAGATACGAAACCTCTCGATGTCTCTCTTTCATAGAAGAATTTGTGATATCTGTGGTGCTCAATTGGTATCCTTAATGGAACTCCATGAGCCTTCAAACAGACCAATAACTGTGCGTAAAAATAATATGTGGAACTGGTGAGATAAAATGTTTTATGTATGTCTTTATAGCTACAAAAACCCTGTTTGTTGAAAACATCTCCTAATGTGTGTATGCCCTGCTTTTCCCATTTAGGGTATCTTATAGGTAGTTTTCCAATCAGGAGTGCATTGTTATTGAATAGGGGAGTATGACTATGCCATTTATGTAGGTTAGAATATTCTTTTTGTGTTTCACGCCATATCCGGATCACATGAGTAATAAGGGGGCCAAATTTCTATTTGCATTGGTACACTGGTTGAAGAAACATGGCTTGGCTTCAAAACCAAATTTTCAACGATACTAAACAACATGGCCCCCCTAAGAACCACCAGGGTAAAAGATCGCGCGGAGCCGTGGATGCACGCTGAAATACTGACCGCTATGAAAACCAGAGACAAAAAATGCTCTGAGTTTCGTAAAAGTCAGTCAAAGCTTACCATAAGCACGAGCAGTGAACTCCAAGCCCACGTGACTGAACTCAAACTGGAAAGAAACAGACTAAGAAATGATGTAAACTCCATGATCAAAACAACAAAAAAAGAATTTCATCAATGACAAAACCGAGGAAAACAAAAACAAACCACGTGAACTTTGGAAATTACTCAATAACCAACTAGGCTGCAGTAAAAAACTTAAAACCAGATTCTCAAACATAAACATAAAGACGGACAACACGCTCATCACAGAAAAGCTGGATGTAGCCAATTACTTAAATAGTTTCTTCACAAACATAGCCACAACACTGGTAAACAAACTACCCTCCCACTCAGGGCATTATGGGGTAGAACACATAGTAGCATACTACAAGAACCTAGGGGTCCACAAAGACGACTTCAAACTGGAAATGGTAACAACAGATGAGGTACTCAAAAAACTGAGCGCCCTCCAACCTAACAAGGCCACTGGCCATGACAACATCCCCTCCAAATTCCTCAGAGACTCAGCAGCCGCCATCACCCCAGTCATCACACACATAATAAACCTCTCCATAAAACAGGGACACGTCCCCAAGGACTTCAAAATTGCGAGAGTGACCCCTCTGCACAAAAAAGGCAGTAAATTAGACCCAGGCAACTACCGCCCTGTTTCTATCCTTACCTCCATCTCGAAAGTCATGGAAAAAATTGTATACGAACAGGTCGAAAAATACCTTGCGGAAAAAAATCTAATCTACGAATTCCAATCTGGCTTCAGAACATCCCACTCCACTGACACATGCCTTCTCTATTTAAACGACCACATCAAACAAGAGGTGGACGCGGGCAAATACTGCGGCATGGTCATGCTGGACCTACAAAAGGCCTTCGACACTGTCAATCACACCATTCTGATTGACAAGCTAAAAGCAATTGGTTTTGATAGTCTATCAGTGAGCTGGATGCAATCCTACCTGGAGGGGAGAGAGCAGATGGTGGAGGTAAACGGTACCCTATCCCCCCCCCCTCACAGTAAGCTGTGGTGTTCCACAAGGAAGCATACTAGGTCCGCTACTGTTCCTAATTTATGCAAATGACATGTCGTCAGCTTGTGACTGCAACTTGTTCCTGTTTGCGGACGACTCAGCCCTGCTGGTCTCTGACAAGAACAAGTTACAGGTTGAAAAAACCCTCAGCTCAGAACTAGGCAAAATCTGCATATGGCTCGCTGATAACAAACTATCATTACACATGGGCAAAACAGAGTCCATTCTCTTCGGTTCAAATAACAAACTCAGCAAGACCGACGGCTTCTCAGTTACAGTGGGTGACAATATTGTCACAAGGAAAGAAGATATTACCTACCTGGGTTCCATCCTAGAGGCAAATCTTTCCTGTGACAAAATGGCATCCAATGTAATAAAAAAAGTCAACCAACGAACTCGATTCTTGTACCGGATCTCCTCACTGGTAAACAAGAATACCCTGAAGACTCTAGCAGGAGCACTCATTCAAGGGTACTACGACTATGCTTGCACCTCATGGTACCAAAGCACCTCAAAGGCGCTAAAAACAAAATTACAAACATCTCAAAACAAACTGGTCAGACTACTGCTTGACCTTACTCCTAGAACCCACCTCACCCCTGCCCACTTTGACAACCTACTGTAGGATGGCTTAGAGTAGACGACAGAGTACAGCAACTTGCAATGGGCCTGGTCTACAAGATACACTACACGACCAAGGTACCCATGTACATGTCAAAATACTTCCCAAAGGTCAGTGAATACCACGATCACAACACCAGAGGGAGCTCCACAAATCATGTTAAACCCAGATTCGGCTCAAACAAGGGACTAAACACGTTTCGCAATTATGCCACATCAATGTGGAACGCCCTACCCAAAGCTGTAAAGGAATGTGAATCACTACCCACTTTCAAAAACTCTCTCAAAAAACACCTAAGGGAGACTGCAACTCGAAACTGGCCCCTGTAAATGTCCGAACACTACCCCCTCCAATGTACAGTAAATTACCAAGTATGGTCTTGTCAATAATCCAATGTACAGTTTGGTTTGTACAGTTGTACAGTGTCCCCCACCCACCCCTCCTACCCAACCCCCCCCCCCCCCCCCACCCAACCACCTCCAATGTACAGTCCCCCCCCACCCCCACCTACCCAATCCAATGTACAGTTTCTATGTCAAATGTATATACTTTTTCTTTATGGACTCTTTTTGTATCACAAACAGTACTGTAATTGCAAATCTGGTATGTCATAAATGTATAGATGTAGCAGTACTGTCTATCTGTATGTCATGTATGTCATATATGTTACGATGAATTGAAAATGGGGGACCCTGATGTAAACAAGACGAAAGTCTTTCTCTGGTCTGCATCCCCTTAACAATTGTATGTATTGAGCTGTACTGTACTGTACCCATTCTGCAATCTGTTAATAAAGTTTTCAATCAATCAATCAATTGCTTAATTGATAATATGGTGTTGTCCTGCAGTCTATGTGGTGCTACTATATTTACTTCTAAGTTTCTCCAGGATACAGATGCTTGGGAATCAAACCAGGTTGTCAGTGGTCTTAAAGAGTACGCCTTAAAATAGTGGTAAAAATCTGGAAATGCCATACCTCCGTCGGCTTTGTTTTTCTGTGCGGTGGATCTTTTTCCAGTAACCATCAGGAGGGGGTAACGGTAACATTGAGCTAATGAAGTTGATTCTAGGTATAAAATCCATCTTAACTATTGATACCTGTGCCTGTACTGAGTTTTTAAGTTTGGACCACCTGTCAAAGTCGTATTTGATCTTATCTTGGAATTTTATGTAATTGTACTTCACCGTTTGGCTTATAGTAGGGAATACTTCAACTCCTAAACATCTGAAGTGTTTAACCATTGGTATTTCTTCTGGAAGGAGTATATTCTTTGCAGGGGCATTAAGGGGAAGGAAAGCCGACTTTGGCCAATTTATCCTAAATCCTGATAGATTGCCAAAGTCATCAATCAACTTGAGAAGATAATAATAATAATAACTTTATTTGTATAGCACTTTTCATACAGAGGTTGCAGTTCAAAGTGCTTCACAACAGTAAAAAATACAGGCATAAGCGGGCATAAAAAAGATAGACAGGTAGCAAGGTATGGCAAATCACAGTGTTTCACATTAGGATCTAGCATCCCAATAGGCTCTCCGCTTACAGTTTTCAGTAATACAAATAATAAAAATAGTTTAAAATGATTCAGTTTAAAAATAGTCTAAAAATTATAAAATAGAACGGACATAAAAAATACAGGCATGAGCGAACATAGCAAGGTATGGTAAATCACAGTGTTTCACATTAGGATCTAGCATCCTAATAGGCTCTCTATTCAGTAATACAAATAATCACAGTGTTTCACATTTGGAAAAATAGTCATCAGTAAGAAGTAAAAAATAACCGACACATGAATTTGATAGGCAGTGTATAAGAGTAGGCAGGGTAAGAATAGTGCAGGTAAGTACAAGTTGTGTCAGGATATCCCTGATGTTTCCTCTTGCCACTAGGTGGTAGCAGATATCTATCAGTGAAATGCCTGAGCAAAGAGTTTTAAGCTGTCTTTTAAAGATGTCTAGCGAGTTGGCTTCTCTCATGTTTTGGTGTAGTTTGTTCCATAGTTTTGGGGCATAGTTGATAAAGGCTGCATTACCGATCCTCTTTTGACTGCTTCTGGGAGCCTCTAGTAGTCCAGCAGCTGATGATCGCAGTGTTCTTGCTGGTGTGTAATTTATTAGAGTGTTGGCGATGTAGCTAGGTCCCTGTCCATTTAGAGCTTTGTATGTAAGGAGAAGGACCTTAAAGTCAATTCTAAATGTTACAGGAAGCCAGTATAAAGCAGCTAAGACTGGACTAATGTGCTCTCTCCTTTTGGTTCTAGTTAGCAGTCTCTCTGACACGTTATTTCGGGGCTCGCGCCTTGACAACTTTGGGAACCATGTATTTATATAGTACATTTACATTTACATAAAAATACATGATTACATTACATGAGTACATGATACCTAAGCACATACAGTACAGATATCCTCATAAGTATCTATTAATTCGTATCAATTAGATACTCTTTGGGCTTGTTTTTATCTACTTATTCTGAAAGAGTTGAACTAATTATTTTCGCTAGCAAGATCTCATTCGATTATTCATTCCATTAAGCCTACTGCCAGCAGGCACATTTAAAGAAATATAATCTGATTGATTGGGGTAATGAGGGACTTAAAATGTGCCTATAGATATGCATTTAACTTGTCGGCGAGGCTATTGAGCCGTACTGTATTGTACCCATTCTGCAATCTGTTAATAATCAATCAATCAATCAATCAATCAATGCCGTTAGAAAATCAGGATTTCTGCGATCGACACCTGCTGAGTATCAAGTCTGGTTCGAATTAACGAGTGTGAAACCGCCTTCGAGGAACAGGGAAAGCCTGGATTCAAACATCGGGTTAATGGGACTTTTGATCGACTTAGTTGAACCAGGTATGGGGAATAGGGCCCCGGCTGCATCAGAACCAGGTACGGGCAATAGGGCCCCGGTGTAAATGGGGCCATGGTGAACCAGGTACGGGGAATAGGGCCCAGGTATGGGGAATAGGGGCCCAGTGTAAATGGGGCCATGGTGTAAGAATCTGTTGTGATTAATTGAAAACGCCTGTTGAGCCATTTTAACTACAGCACTGGACTTGAGACTCTTAACCCTCTAAGACCAAGTGTCGTGAGTCGTGCCCACGCGACATGTTTTGCAAAACATTAAATATCTTTGGAACCGATATGTTCATATGGATGTCTCTTTGCTGGTCGTGTACATTTTAAAGTGTGATATCACATGTTACATTGATTTTCTCCAGCGAATATAACATGTACCTCACTGCTAAAGCAGTCCTCGTGGTAAGCAGAGTGTGATTCCTATTCAATACTTATGGTATATTAGGTATACAGGTATATTAATTATACCCCACCTAACGGAGATTGAATACGCTGCAGTCACCTAATTTATTTCTGTATTGGTTTATATTTTTGATAGAATTTTAAGGAGAATTGACTGCAGTCCTCAATCTTTTATTAGTTTTATTTGTTTACAATGTATAGGTGAATGCCTTTGATTTTATTTGCATTATCAATGTGCAGAAACAGATCATCCGTCTGTTTGTTGCAGGTTTGGTCCTCATGTACGACGATTACTTTGTTGTACTCGTCTTTGACTCTTTTGTTTGTGAAGGTTAACGATGAGGAATCATTTTCATTGCTTTTTCAAAGACTATCGTTGCCACCTTTCAGAAGAAAGACTTTTGATATCTTTGTTACATTGAAAAAATATGAAAATTAATTTATTTCATTTGAGATCCGTATTATGGTCTGGCTTGGTGTGTCTTCCCCTCCCGTCGTTATGTAGACAATTATTTCCCAGACTCATAAGCAAAAGTCCACCCTGAAATATAATTCACATGTTATATCTATGATGCTGTACAGCTCAGTTTAGATGTGTGAGCAGTGGGGTCAGCTGCCTCTGGTTCTGGAGCAGAGGGCCCATCGAGATGGAGGACCCCCCTGAGAAGCGACAAAGGAGGGATACATAGATATATGAGAGAGAGATGTTGTGAGTGTCCTCTGTATTTTCCTCACTACCAGCCATATAAAAAAAAATATTCCCTTTCTCCCCTCTTCCATTTTCCACGCTTTAAAAAATGTTGCCTGTTCTTCACATTCACTCACATTTTCACACACCGATGGCACCCAGTTTTACGGTGCAATAAAATAGTTCTGCATTACTATTTAACAGTTCAAAGTCGTCTTTACCTTCTCTGTTTGGCGTCCACAGTTTAAAACGTGACAGTCTTCGCAGGCGGCTGGGTGGCGCAGCGGACATTGCGTTCATCACCAACGCAAGAGACACCGGGTTCGACTCTGGCTGTCGGCGTTGCCTCCGGCTTGGGCCGGCCGTCATACTAACTCAATTGGCAGAGTCAGCGGGTGGAAGTCGATGGGTGGTAATCTGGACATTGTGGACAGCGACTCCTACAGGTCGGTTGGGGATACCTGCACAGCAGAGACAGGAAGTATCGGGGGTAGTGTGAGCCTCCCACACGTTACACCTCGCCACTGAGAGTCCGCGCTGGCAGGTGAAAAGATGTGACAGGCTGCCTCCTCGTGTATCGGAGGGGACATGCGATGCAAGGCTTCTATCCTCTCTACAACCAGCCAGTGGGGGGCATATGCGAGCAACGTTCAAGACAGGGGAGGGGAGAATTGGCACAGCGGAATTGGGATGGGGAGAAAAATAGAAAATGGAGAAAAAGTGGATACAAAAAAAAACTTGACAGTCTTCCCTTCTGTTTGATCCCATATCATTTGATTTGACCTCTTATTTACAGTTGTACAGCCCCTGCCTATATTTTATTTCATAATTATATTATTCTATTGTGCTTAGTGCTTAGTTCATATTTCATTTTATTTTACTCCAGCTCCTTACTGTATTATCTGTCTGTTAATGTCTGTCCGCTAATGTCACAGCGATAACGACCAAAGCAAATTCCTTGTATGTGAAAAGTATACTTGGCAATAAAGACCTTTCTTGGGGACCAGGTTTCCGTGTTTCCAGGTACCCAGGTGGGGTATCTTCCGGGCCTTTCTGTGTGGAGTTTGCATGTTCTCCCCGTGCTCGCAAGGGTCCCCCCCCCCCCGATAAGAGAAACCCAATGGAAAAACATGCACAACAGATTGCTAGCGCTGTCGCGTCCCTGACGAAGACGGACAGGAGCACTTGGATTGGTCCCAAGTGCCCTTGGGGGGAAAAACGACGGGATGGATCAAACGCAGAGAGGAAAATGTCATCTGCGACCCAAAAGAATAAGAAGAAATTGCATGTGTACGTGCCGCCCATCGCATGCGCGTGTCACTGCCTGACGACATTGTCAATGTGTGCAATGAATAAAGGACTCAAAGTTCAGTTTAATAATAATTATTGGCTGGCTGTGCCAACGGAATTTAAATGTTGCTTTAATGTTACTTTCTTTTTTACAGCTTTTTTTTTTACTGGTCACGCAGGACCGACAGAGGAGAAGGCGAACGGGAGGAGATGTTGGGAAGACATACGACAAGTATCGCCGGGAGCGGGGAGCGAACACGGGACGGCCGCGTAGGTGCGCCAGGCACTATGGTATGCCTAATGTTACTTTCTTAAAGTTACTTTAAACTTATATGTGTCTTTTCTTCTTCAAAGCTGCTAGTTGAAGATGGAAGATAGGGGGGGGGGGGGGGGGGGGGTCGTAGACTGACAGAGAAGTTTTATATTCGTGGACAAAATGCTTTTCTTATTGTATCTTACATCAAGTATTAATCAGATTCTTTCTAAACTGAGGTCCTGACTGAATTCTTTCTTCTCTGAGGTTTGCGAGATAAATTAGTGTATAATATATATGTATATAAATCTAAGATATTATTATAATTATTAATGAAAACATGGTGGACGTGTTTCATGTGATGTTCTGAAGTTCATGAATCTCTGAAACATTTTAAATTTTTGTTTTGCTGGTGAATAGACTAGAAATACTTCATTCATCCCGAGGGAAATTTGGCACTACAGATCGCTCACAGTAATAATAATAATAATAATAATAATAATAATAATAATAATAATAATAATAATAATAATAATAATAATAATAATAATAATAATAATAATAATAATAATAATAATAATACAATTTATTTGTTATAGCACCTTTCATATAGAAACTGCAGCTCAAAGTGCTTAAACAAGTGAGTGTTTGTTTAAAGTGAGTGTGTGCATGTGGATGTGTGTGCAATGAGTGTAGATGAACTTAGAACAATAGAACTTGTAAGTCGCTTTGGATAAAAGCGTCAGCTAAATGACTAAATGTAAAATGTAAATGTAGATGGACCCACACACCAGACCAAAAGATGTAAGTACAATACAAAGTACAATACCAAGAGGGGGCACTTTTTCCTAGAGGTCACTGTTTATGTTTATTAGGATCCCAATTAGTCATCATCAACGTGTTGACTATTCCTCCTGGGGTCATCACAGATATACTGTGGCAACCCCAAGCCACCACTGTGCTTGGTGATTGAAGGACGCTACGTAGCGACCCAATGGCTGGGCGCTGCCCATATTTGGGCGTCCGCTTCCGGACGCACCTGTCGCTAGAACAGTGTTTCTCAACTGGTGGGTCGCGACCCAAAAGTGGGTCGCGGGGCCATTTTGAGTGGGTCGCGGATGTGTGTAAAAAAAAATAAATAAAAAAAAAAAGTAATTTTTTTTTTTTTTTTTTTTTTACTTTTTTTTTTCACTACCTATCTTTGTGAAAGTGGCTTCTCAGCTCTGGTCCAGCTGAAGACAAAGCGGAGGAACAGATTGGACATTGAGCATGACCTCAGAGTTGCTTTGTCTACAATCACCCCAGACTTTGAGACTCTTTAGCAATAGTTGCACTTTTGTTGCACTTTTTTGTGTTTATTTCATGTTTTGAAAGATTGCGTATTACTGCAAATATTTTTTTTTTACATAAATCATAGTGGTTCAAAATTTTGGGTCGCGACTTAATGACTAAGGAAAATGTTGGGTCCCGAGGCTAGACCAGTTGAGAACCACTGCGCTAGAAGGTCATCAAGATCGATTATCGAATCACGGCGCGGTGCGCCTGTTGAGGAGGGGGAACTTAATGGAGCCGAGGAGCACCCTCTCACTCTCTCGTAGCAGCGCAAGGAGACACCGCCCGGCCCACAGATTAATTGCTATAAACTTTAAAGCCAGTGAGACGTGAAAAACGTTTATTAGAAAATAAAGAAGAGTATGATTTTGGGAACTGCAACCTGTCTGTGTGTTGTTTATTCTGCCACCCCTACACCTGGAATTGCCACAATACACATACAAATATGAAACATTCAGTGTAAATCAGTCATATATCACATACATAATCAATAGAAAATAAAACAAAAGGTCATAGGTGAATCCATTTCACTGTTTAATGTCATTACGGAAGCTAACTTTAATGATACCATGGAATCATCTACTTTAAACCAGGATACTTCACAACACATTTCATCTGGAGAGCTTCTGTCAGGTTAGAACCTGACATGTTGATTCATCATTCATTTAATGTCCTGTGATAAACAGAAAAAGTGGTAAATGGGTTTAAAACATATCCAATAGGTCTAAGAGAGTCAGAGACGGGAGACATCTCAATCAATGTTGAGTTACTTGCTCAAGAAATGATATGGAATTATAAGGATTTATTATTGTCCTTTACTGTTCAACAGAGTAATACGAGTACAATATTTAGGGCATAACAGCATGGAGAAAATCTGTATTAACATTGTATTTCCAATATTAACCTCAAATTGATCTCATCCAATGGACTACATTTTAGTAAAGTGGGAAAATATCAAAATAGAGATGTGATCTAAACATTTTCAGCTTTTTTTTGTTGCATTTTCTTGTCCTGAAATAGAATCAAGATGTGATTGAATGTGAAAAATTACAATTTTACTGAATTCCTTGGGTCAAACTTGTTTGGGGAGCCTCAAAAGTTATGGTGTTTTCTTTTTCAGGTTTTGGTTCAGGATAGGTGTATAATAAAGGGTTAAAAATAAACCCCATGGGACATTATTTCAACCTGTTACCTGGCAGAATCTTAAAATAGACACTTCAAGGATTAACCCTTTCACTGCCACACGACAGAAGGTTAACCCTTTACTATCACACAACTGACGGTGATGCTCCATCATTAGCATCATTAGCTCCGCATTCGCATTTTTTTAAATTTTATTTTACTTTTTTTTTTGCTCAGCGCAGTTTTGGCGCACCCCTCTATATCTGCAACCATTATTTTTACATAAAAAAAAATCTAACATAATTGAAAATTAGCCAATAATCTAAAACAGTCGGTCGGTCTGAGCCCCCCCCATCGGCGTGCTACCAACCGGTTAACCATTTTCACTGCGACAATACACCGAAGGTTAACCCTTTCACGACCGTCGGTTGTGTGATAGTAAAGGGTTAACCTTCCGTCATGTGGCAGTGAAAGGGTTAACAGTTATACAGTAAAGTACTGCACCTTTATTTTTTACAAGCAAGAATGATAGGTTATGACTATAACCAAGTTATGTTAATTAGGGGTGACGCTTGGCATCACTCATGCACTCCCTCGCGTACGTGCATGCGCACTGAATAAATTCCACAAATGTACCTTTAATACCAGTATTAGTCTGACCACACCCCTCATCAGCTTACCTTCATAAGCAGGTGTGTGGTCACCTGCTCTCCTCCTACCCAAGCTTTCACCACAAGGTGAGGTCAAGGGCTGCAGCGGCGTCGGATGCCAAGCGTCACCCCTAATGAACAGAACTTGGTTATAGTCATAACCTATCGTTCTGTATCATTAAGGGGTTCCGCTTGGCATCACTCATGCACAAAGGGAGGCCAAGCGGAGCCACTGGCCGACAAATACACCCCGCTGAAGGCCCCCCACAACCAACAGAACAGGGAGGGCCGAGCCCCCCCGACCCCCCCTATTAGAGGTTTACCGAGAGGGCGACGGACCCGACCGTGCGAAGAGGCACTCAAGCAACTCAACGCACAGGGTGAGCAGACCGTGGCTTGACCCCACGACTACACACACGCACAACCCGCATGCCACCCGGGAACGAACGGAGGAAACAACCTCGTTACTGCCCCCAGAATCACGGGGTCAAGGGCAAACCCAACCCTGTGGCAAGGCCGTAGCAGCGGAGCGCGAAGGAAGACCCAGACCCACCAAAGGGACGGGACCCCCTGGAACGGGGGCCCGGAGAAGTCCATGATGCCAGCATCAAGACCCCACCAGGTGGGCACGCAGTGCCCCGCCCCCCACATCGCCAGCGTATTCGGACAAAGGCCCCTCAGCCGAGCGGGCCCCGTCCTCCCCGATAGTACACTGCCTGGCACACTGACCCTGCAACAGGCAGTCAGCATGGCCGTAAGCACATAAAAAGGTTAACCAATGGAAGCAGGCAGCGCACCGAGGAAAACCAGGCAACAGGCTGTAAACCCTAGCCCGGAGACTGCGGACGAGACAGGCGCCAGAAAGGACAGCTGAACACAGCCGCCCCGGCTCCATCCACAGATGACCAAGGCTCCATCTAAAAAAAACCCATCCAGAGGGGTCGAGGCAGAGAAGGCTGACACGATTCGCAGACGTCATGAACGTGCAGGGGCACCCTCAAAACCGGTTAACCCGGGAGTTGACACCGCAGCAATACACCAGAGAACCAACCACCCAGGTGTTACCCCATGCGGTGGTTGGTCCCATAACCCCTCAGGAAAAAAACCCAAACACACCTGCGCTGCCGCAGCCCGTGTTCCAGTTTCCAACAGGGTTATCCCGGGCCTACAGGTCAACGAAACATTACCTCGGACCGGGCCCGGTGATACGGGGAGCACAGGGTCCCCCGAGGAGGTCAAGACCACCCCAACAGGCCCCTCTTCGCCATGCGTAAGAGAAGAGCGTAAGAATGGAAAACCAGCCCCAGCACCATACTTGGTATTCCCAGGAGGTCACCCAACCAAGTACTAACCAAGACCAACCTGTATGGCGGCCGAGATCCGACGATTGCTTTATAAAAACGCTGTTTTAACCCCAAGCAATCAAGGCGCGCCAGTCAGTTACCTAATGTCCAACAGAACATCCTGAGTTAGCACTATGTGTGCGTTGGGCATATCCACATCAATAATAGGCTATTTAGACCATCTTATTGAATCCCCAAGACGCCCAGGGGAACGACAAGAGGGCGGGATGCAACCAACTCCATGAATGAATGAATGAAAACTTTAACCAACAGATTGCAGAAAGGGTACAACATAGTACGGCTCAAAACACACAATCGGTAAGGGGAGGCAGACCTGAGAAAGACGTTAGTCTTGTTTCCATCAGGGGCCCCCATTTTCAATCCATCTAGACACATCCAACTCTTTATAATAATAAAGAAGAAGCATCATCCATATGAACCCAACTGCACAGCTGGGAGTAAAAAACCCGTTTTCACATGATTTTACATCCAGTCACTCTTCTTTAATCAGAGTAAAGACTAGACCCTCCCAGAAAACCTTCCCACACGAGTGGTAGTCATGAGAAAGACATGCAAACCGTGAGTCACGTGACCAACTGACTCAGGTTTACATAAATCGAGCGCAGCAGACCCGTGAGCCCTACGCTCTAACTCGACACCTTAAGACACCGCAACTCATGGAAGGCGTCGCCATAGCAACACCGCTATGACAGGGGGAAATGCTGCCTTTTTGACTCCTCTCTGTAATAGGAGTTGGCAGGATAACCCCCCCCCCCCCCCCCCTGCCAAGACGTCTCACCGGCTCGGCCCTGACTGGCTCAGCAGAAGAGATAAAAATCCCCTAAACCAATCAAGTGGGAAGGAGGGGTTTATTCGACACCGAAAACAACCGTAGCCATTTTGAAAAACCTCCGGTAGAATGCTAATGTATAGCGTAAGCTGATACAATGCCCGCTACCCACAAAATGTGAACAGGATTTACAACAAAAACAAGTCGCATGTGTGTGAATCCTACACCCGTTGACTATGTCGTACATAGCAAAAAACGCTGACCGAGAGTAACGGCTAGGCCGTGGAACGTGCGTGTACGAGTATTACTGCAACTAAACAACACAGAATTGTGAGACACATATACTTAGTTCAAGCAATGGAATAACACCAGTTTCTACCTGCATGTGGAGCATCGAGCTAATAGAACCTATTACTGAGTGTATGTTGCAGACCTTGCTTAACCTCGTAACACAACACGACTCATCTCACAACGTAAAGGTGCAGATTCATATTTACACAACCCCACCATATGAATTGTTGAAGAAACACACAGTTTGTTCGGCCAAAACATAGTCCCCCTTATGTCGGGGAACTTCTTTATTTATAATGTTTTAAGGCACAAAATCATAGAGGGGCCGGGGAGGGTGTAAAGGAGAGGGGACACAGAGGGGAAAAGTCACTCTCAGCGGCGTCTGCCACCTCGCGGCGCTCGAGTCTTGCCACCCCGAGGAGCCCCGGAGGGACGGTAGATTACTGTCTGCTGGTCACGACGTTCCCTACCGTCTCCTCCGGTCGTGGATGGGCCGGCGGTAGCAGAAGCGCCGTCTCTTCTCCTGGCCTTCTTGGAAGGGCCAGCAGCGGCGGCGGAGGCAGTGGTAGGGGCGACGGAGACAGCTCGACGTCGCGGAAGCCTTCTGACTCCACCGGCAAGGACGGGAGGCGGAAAATGGGGTTGGAGGATGGATCTCTCCTCAGCCATCTCTCTGCATGTTGAGGTCATCAACCGCAGGGCCTTCCCGAACAGACCAGCGTCGGAGAGGGCGGCCGTCAGAAGAGGGGCTCTCTTCCGTTCCGGCACACGGGCCTGCTCCAGCCAAAGATGACGCTGGCCCAGGGTAGCCAGGGCGCGCACTTTCCCCATGGCTATGGCCAGCACCTGGGAAAGGTGCAGGACAGCTCCTGCCGCCTGGGTGATCTGATCGCATTTTACCT
This sequence comes from Notolepis coatsorum, assembly GCF_963971535.1. Classification (NCBI taxonomy): domain Eukaryota; kingdom Metazoa; phylum Chordata; class Actinopteri; order Aulopiformes; family Paralepididae; genus Notolepis; species Notolepis coatsorum. Next base: position 100,516,554 of record NC_140179.1, read on the forward strand.
CGTTCAGATCCATGCCGCCCGTCATAATCCCTGATACAAATCTAGCCAGGTGGGCGATGTTAGACGCCGCAGCCAGCGATTGTGTACCAGCGATGAATGACTGGTCACCCCAATAAGCCAATCGCCTAGCCGATTTCCCCTGGAGGACCGGCTTGCATAAGGGTTCCCACACCATATCCGGACAGAGGAGAGCGGCCATCGGACTGTCAAGCCGAGGCCCGCCCTCCCCCATACCTTTGACTAACCCCGACACCCGCGTAACTGGTACGTAGGTGGGGGTTAGTCCCATGATGTTGGAAACCGCCTGACCCTGACGAACATAGGCCCCCATTGAGGGGAAAAATGGGTAGACAACGTCCACCCCTCTCACTGGGCGACGCTGCCAGCGATGACCTATGAGATCATCAGGGACAGGTGCAGGCAATGGCCGTTTGCGGCGGCTACCGCCATGAGCTCGGGAAACAAAGCCTGCAGTTCCCCCTGCGGACCTTCCTCCACCGAACCCGCATCCCTCACATGCAGCAGGCTGCAACTGGTCAAGGAGCCACAGTCTGATGTGGCCGACAGTAGGGCATCCTGCTGATGAGGCCAAGGTGGTTCCTCGACATCCTCGAACAGGGATCCCCATGGAGCCATTTCTCCCCCCTCCGGTGTTTCCTGAGGAGGGATACTCTCCTCCACGGGACCATCATACAAGAATCCGTCCGCCTCTTGAATGAAGTCCTCAGTTTCCATCGGAAATCCAGAGCCGGACGCATCCTCGCTGGTCTCCAGCAGTTCCCCAAACCCAGGCCGTTCGCGCCTGCATGCTACCATCTTGCGACGTGAACGGGCAGACGCGAAAAGTTTGCGTCGCAAATCCTCCGGCTCCAAAACAACCGACCGTTCACCAACGGACGATTCCCTGGAACCAGAAGAACCAGAGTCGAGATCAGGCCATCGCCGGAGAGACGGCACCGACTCCTCGGCTCTTCGGAGAGGCAAACTATCCATCGGCTGTCTCCTGGGCTGGGTCGGCAACCACGAAAGTGGCAACAGCCCAGCACCAGAACGCACGACGGAGGCGGGAATGGAGAACCGCTGGTGAAGAGTAGGTCTAGCGGGTCTACTCTCCGCAGAATACATTATGACCCAAACTTTTTCTTTACAACAGATATGAGAGAAGAAAAAATTAAGCACAATGTAGACTTGTCACAACTCTTTTCAACTAATCAACACGTCAAGGGGGGTACTACCGAGGCACTTCCTTGTGGTGAAAGCGAGAAGGAGGAGAGCAGGTGACCACACACCTGCTTATGAAGGTAAGCTGATGAGGGGTGTGGTCAGACTAATACTGGTATTAAAGGTACATTTGTGGAATTTATTCAGTGCGCGTGCACGTACGCGAGGGAGTGCATCTGTGATGCCAAGCGGAACCCCTTAATGATACAGAACAAGAGCTAAGAATAAATGTAAAATGCACACTAAAGAATTAAAACAAATAAACAACTTAGCTAACACACAATAATAATAATAATAATAATAATAATAATAATAATAATAATAATAATAATAATAATAATAATAATAATAATAATAACAAACAATAAAATAACGTGCACATTTGCTTTAAAAGAAAATTATGTATTGTAAAATATGTTACACATATATAATCAAAATATAATATGCTAAATAAACAAACAAATAAATAAAAATTACAAATTCACTTTGTCTAAAGAACTATTTACATTCCACTCCCTATCATCACACTTCAAGGTTAGCCTGTAGCTCCTACTGGTTTCCATTTACAGTGCAATCCTTCTGGCCTTCCTCGCTGCAAAGTCATCAATCACATCAAATTGTCCAACTCCTGAGCCAGCTCCTTCCCATCCATGATTGCCCTCCATGGTTTAAGGCAGGGGTCAGCAACCTTTTTGACATGGAGTGCCTGTTTGAAATATAGTTGTAACTAGTGTGCCTCAACAATATTCCATGCATCGTAATTCTTTTTCTCATAATCAGGTATTTTTAATGATAATTTTTACATTATTACATCATTATTGTTATTGTTATTATTAACAATATTATTATGATGGTTGTATCAACCCTAAATCTGAGTTGGGGGGGGGGGGGTGCAATGCAGACAAACAGCTGCATACAGTGTGACCATTTCACTCACATTTGCCCATTCATTTTTGGACACATCACACACCATCGGTGTGTGTACTGTACGTGTGCTGTCATAGCTCCACCTACAGGCCTAATGGAGAACACCAGGAGAACACCAGGATGTGAATGGAGGGTGAATGTGAGGTATATCGTGTAAATAAGTTTTGATTGATCGCAAGACTACACTGTAAAAAAAATAATAATAATAAGTTACCAGAACTTCAAAATATTGAGTTCAGTTACTGTGCATTAAGGTTTTCAGTTTTCAATCCATAATAAGTTAACAGAAAAATAAGTACACAACCACATTATTTCAACCTAATAAAACTATGTTTATTGTCATTGTTTTAAGAACACAAGTTGACTTGGTAATACTCACATTTTGAGTAAAAAAATGGCTTTTAACATGTCCAATGTTCAATGAAATAGAAAAATAAATAATACAATTTGTTGATTAATCCCACTGGTCACAACGGTGACCGTAATAATGTTTTTGTTATAAGGATCTGCAAATGTTACTGAATGATGTAGCAATGTATTTCCAGCTAAATTGAAATAATAAACAAATAAAGGGTCTCAATTAAATATGTGGTAGTAAAAAGAACCTGTGGGAGGATTTCAACAAGATAAATGCGACAACAGTGCAAAATATTTCACTATAATATAAAAAAAAAAAAAAAAAAAAAAATACAATTTTTTTAATTTTTTAATTTCTTTATTTTTTTACTGCTGCCCCCTGTGCCTATGCAAATACGCGTGCCTAGGGTTGCCTACCCCTGGTTTAAGGTGTGTACAAGTGCCTCTGCTTGCTTCATCAGCTCTTGGTGTGGCAGGTCTTGGAAGTTGTACAAAATTGCATACCTTTCACCTTGGCACGTTTCTCGTCTTCTTCTTTTCTTCTCTTTTTAAACTGGATGGCCGGATGGCTTTTGCCTTTTCATAGTTCTCTAACGTTAGTCTTTCTTTCCTCAACGCTCAATTCTATAAACACTTGACCGATACCCATCAATGCACAGTGCTCTAGCATGTTCTGACTGTGAACACCTAAAGCTGAGGCGAAAAAAAAAAAAAAAAAAAAAAAGTAAAATTAAAAAGTAAAAACATTTTTTTTTAAAGTTTTATTTAATTTTTTATTTTTTTTGGCGCCCCCCTCTATATCGCCTGTAGGAAGGTCCGCCCCTGGTCGTGTGGCAGTGAAAGGGTTAAGAAAAAACAGGTGGTGATAATAAAAAATCCACCCTATGCAGGTAGACCTATGTTTCCATCTGGACTATATGTAATTATAGTCATATGCAGACACGGGTAGTTAGTGAGGAGCAGAGCCTACTAAAAAAGTTATTATATGGCTCTGGCGAGTAGTTATTAAAATACCTCAGAACATGAAAACATGTTTCTGTCCTGCACTCCTCCTCCTCCTCCTCCTCTTCCTCTTCCACCTCCTCCTGCTCCTCCTCCTCTTCCTCCTCCTCATGCTCCTGCTCCTCCTGCTCCTCCTGCTCCTCCTGCTCCTCCTCCTGCTCCTCCTCCTCCTCCTCCTCCTCCTCCTCCTCCTCCTGCTCCTCTTCCTCCTGCTCCTCCTCCTCCTCCTCCTCCTCCTCCTCCTCCTGCTCCTCCTGCTCCTCCTCCTCCTCCTCCTCCTCCTCCTCCTGCTCCTCCTCCTCCTGCTCCTCCTCCTCCTCCACCAGGGGTCACTGCAGGGCGCCACGGGGAGCAGCGTACTGGCTCATGTTAGGCAGGCCATGCATTATGCAGCAGCTTAGGCCCCAGCGCGGGGTCTCCATGTCCTCGGCTACAGTCCACCTGTCGCTGCTCTGGTCGTAGCGCTCCACGTTGGAGATGGTTCTGGAGCCATTGTAGCCTCCGACCACGAAGAGCAGGTCGTCCAGCACTGCGATGCCAAAGCTGCTGCGGGGGGCGAGCATGGCGGGCAGGGCGCTCCAGGAGTCAGTCAAGGGGCTGTAGGCCTCCGTGCTACGCAGGTAGTTTCCATGGTCCTCCCCTCCCACCTGAGGACAGGACACATGAGAGGAATGTTTTAGTGTGTGGCTCAGGCAGGCAGGCAGGCAGGCAGACACTGTATTAATCACCTTAGGGAAATGAGGGCATCACAGCAGCCAGTGGCATTGTGCAATATCTTGGGGCCCCCCCGCAGGTCAGACCATGAGGCCCCGCCCACTCCCCTAAATCAATAATAACGTGAAAATAATGTGCGGGCTCCGCGCGAGGTCCATCCCATAACAGCCGACCCTAATGTCCAGGCCAGCTCACCCTCCGCCTATGCAGGCTCTGACACTACTTGCAGTTTCAGTAAATCCTCTTAATTACAATGACCCATAATCTCGTGCCATGTCTGAATATCATTACTGGCTGTCCCGCTACAACACACATCATTATTATCATCACACTGGACATTGCGGCCACTTAAACCATCTACTAAAAAATTTACGGATTAGATTCCAGTTCCAATGTAACCTGTAGTCTACTCGTACCATTCTGCAATCTGTTAAATAAAGTTTTCATTCATTCATTCATGAACAGCAGATCAGTTGTTGCAGATCACCGCGGCGGGTGATGGACAGCAGATCAGATGCATGAAAACACGACTCCATACCTTGTTTGTTGTTCAGTCCTCCAAACATGAAACATGTCAAATATCCACTCGCCGCCCTCCAATTCCAGATTGGCGTTGAATGCAGCTACTTTATCTGCCAACTTGAACACAGTTGTCATCATTGTTGTTGTTTCCCCGTTGCAAAAAAGCTATCCAACAATGTTTGTTTTGTTTTTTTTAACACATTTTGTTACTCGCTCCATCTCGAACGCGGAAGTGAAAGTGCTTTAGGGAAATATACACCCGGCCCGGTGGGACTATTCCATTGGTTCTCCCAGTCCACGTGACCATTTCTAGCATTTCAATTGGCTATAGTGACAGACATGCTTTTGATGACTACCGGTAGATAGATACAGCTTCAACACTGGCCTCTCGCAACTCTGCTTTCCGGAGTCTGACACCACATAGCAGGGAGGGGGGGCCCCGCCCTCTGCGTGAGATGCATCCAGCTGCAGCTCTGCAGAACCATACTGGGCTCCTCTCACTGCCACACTGCTGTTCCCGCGCGTTACGACATCTAAGAGGATATCCTACAGTGGGGGCGGGGCCCCCTAAGCTCCGGGGCCCCCCCCGCACCGCGGGGGTTGCGGGGGCCTCCGCTACGCCACTGACAGCAGCATTGCAAGTCACATGATACATATCTATAGAAATATCTAGTGTAAAACATTTGTCTCCGTGTGCACCTACCGCATAGACTTGTCCTCCGTATGCAGCGACTCCCACTCCGCCACGCCTGCTGCTCATGGGGGCGATGAGAGTCCACTGGTCGGTGTCTGGGCTGTAGCACTCAGCTGTGAACAGATCCTCCCTCAGACACCCCGTCCAGCTGCCGCCACCACAGATGTAAACCTGTAATAAGAAAGAATATTCTAATTTAGTTTATATATTCCATTTGATTTAATTCTACTTTAATTGTCTGTTAATGTTGATGCACCAAAGGACCCAGACACATCTTTTGTATGTGCAAGCTTACTTGGCAATAAAGACATTTATGATTTCTGATCTAACGTTCCTTGTGTTCATCTAGCACCCTGTGTCCCTCTGTTCCACCCACCTTGCCCTGGAGGGCTGCTGCCCCGGCGTGGCTCCTGTGCTCCAGCATGGGTGAGATCACTGTCCACTGGTTGGTTTCAGGCTCGTAGCGCTCGGCGGTGTTCAGATACCAGCGTCCGTCTGTCCCTCCCATGGCGTAGATACAGCCGTCCAACGCGACCACGCTGAGCTCACTGCGGCGTGAGTGCATGGGAGCCGCCTGCAGCCAGCTGCGAGTGACGGGGTTGAACCTGCTCACACTGCTGAGACACTGCCCACCGTCCCAGCCGCCGACACAGTAGACCAGACCGTGGAGATAAGCGGTGCCGTGCCAGACCCGGGGACTCTCCCCCTCAACGCTCACGTCCATCCATCCACCGGCTCGGATATCGTAAGCCTCCATGCCATTGGTCAGGATATTGCCACTCCAGCCTCCGATGGCCAATAGAACCTCCTGGGGCAGGCGTGGGCGGGTCAGGGGGTTTGGGAGCCTGTCGGAGCCAGGGGGGTTCAGGACGCTGAGGATGAGGGGCCTGCAGTCGTGGCTGTCCCTCACCACAGGGTTGTTCTGGACGTTGCTCCTGAAGTAGTCAGGCCTCATCAAGCCCATGCGAATCTGGGAAGAGACAAGCAGACAGCGGGTACAACTCAGACAGCGGTTGTAGACGGTTTCTGTTGCTAGGGAACAGTTTGGACCCAAATGTTTGAGAACCACTGTTAGGGAACCTAGTGTTGTTTTAATGTAATGCACAGTAATCATTTTTATTTTTTATTTTTTATAAATGTTTTTATTTTATTTTCATACATAAAACAGAACATAACAGTACAATAATAATAATAATAATAATAATAATAATAATAATAATAATAATAATAATAATAATAATAATAATAATAATAATAATAACTGACAACAGCGACGACAACAATAATAACAGTAACATGAATTATAATGACCTTGACAAGAGACAGACAAACAAGAAAAAGTTAAATAATAAAAATAAAATAAAAAATAAATGTGGCTCAGTCACTAGCAACCATGTTTGTGTATCCGTAATACAATTAGTTACCTTGGGCAGCAGCAAAGGGATGTGTGTTTTACGCTCCTCACGGGAGTGGTCGATCCAACGGAGGACGGCCTCGAACACCGTCTCCTCGCTCTTCACGTTCAGGTCATCCCTCTCGATGATGTCCACCAGTTGCTGCGGGGACAGCTCCACAAACTCCTGTGAGACGTGCAGCATCTCCTCAAAGTGGCACACGATGAAGAGATGGGCCTTGCACCTCAGGTCAGGGCAGCAGTAGATGTCCGCGAACCTCCAGATGCCGACACAGTTTTCCAGAGACAGCTGGCCTTCTAGGAAGTCAGAGCACGCTCCTACTATGCCAGTGACGCGAAGCTGGTCTGCAGCCACCAGAAGCTCTTCCACGTTCTCTGCTGTCACCAGCACCAAGCGTGTGTAGGCATACTCTATGATGAGCTGCATCATACCCGGGGACACCCCAGGGATAGTGTAGACTGCTTTCTCTGAGTCGCTCCAGCGAGTGAAGAGGGCTCTGTGGGACGCAGAGTACAGAGATATCTGATGAGTAAACAGTAAGCAACATTCTGTCCTGTGTAGTAATTAGGGCTGACCCCTATTAGTCGAATAGTCGACTAATCGGTCGAAAGGAGCCGTAGTCGACTGCCAACCTCTTAGAAGCGTGGCTAACACTAATGGCACGCATACCAGAGGCCAACTGCCTAAGAAAACAGGCACAGAGGCACTGAAAGAGGATTTCACCCATCTAATGAACACACTAGACTAGACAAATATCAAGATGTATCCATCAGTGGACCAAATGCATGCTTTTGCAGAGGACAAGAAGCCTTCAGTCGACTCCTTCAGACATTAAGCACCCCCCACAGCCCAAATGGAATGATAAAAAATATATATATATTATACTTTTTTTCTTTTCTTTTTTTTAATCGACTAATTAGTCGGCACATTTTGGCCAATCATAGTCGACTATCCAAATCCTTAGTGGGGGACAGCCCTAGTAGTAATATATTTTCACTGTAGAAGTATAGGGTCTTAGCACAGTAGAAGTATAGTATCTGTTTACAGTAGAGGTACAGTATAGTATCTGTTTACAGTAGAAGTACAGTATAGTATCTGTTTACAGTAGAAGTACAGTATAGTATCTATTTACAGTAGAAGTGCAGTATACCATCTTTTTATAGTAGAAGTACAGTATAATATCTGTTTACAGTAGAAGTACAGTATAGTATATGTTTACAGTAGAAGTACAGTGTATTATATGTTTACAGTATAAGTACAGCATAGTATCAGTTTACAGTAGAAGTACAGTGTATTATATGTTTACATTATAAGTACAGTATAGTATCGGTTTACAGTAGAAGTACAGTATACTATCTGTTTACAGTAGAAGTACAGTATAGTATCTGTTTACAGTAGAAGTACAGTATATTATATATTTTACAGTAGAAGCACAGTATAGTATATTTTACAGTAGACATACAGTATAGTATCTGTTTACAGTATAAGTACAGTATAATATCGGTTTACAGTAGAAGTACAGTATCTGTTTACAGTAGAAGTACAGTATAGTATATGTTTACATTAGAAGTACAGTATAGTAGCTGTTTACAGTAGAAGTACAGTATATTATATGTTTACAGTAGAAGTACAGTATAGTATCTGTTTACAGTATAAGTACAGTATAGTATCTGTTTACAGTAGAAGTACAGTATAGTATCTTTTTACAGTAGACGTACAGTATAGTATATGTTTACAGTAGAAGTACAGTACAGTATCTGTTTACAGTAAAAGTACAGTATGGTATCTGTTTACTAACCAAGCTAACCTGAACCAAGCTAACCTGAACCAAGATAAACTTACCTGAAATAGTCACTGCAGTCACACAGGAGGGCCTTGTGGGCATTCAACTCAGTGCTGTTGACTTTAATAACCACATCACAGAACCTTCCCTCCAGAGGCAGCTCATTAAGGATTGTACAGGACATTGTTTCCTTTTCCATGTGGGGATTTTAAATTGTATCTACAGAATATATTCAAGCTTACAGACAAGTAGCCGGAAACAACAAGTGATATCTTCACTTGGTCTTCTGAGATATGAGATCTTCTGAGAGAATTGTTGAATATATACTGTACACAAATGTTCTAGAATTGTCTATTATGACATCATACTGTGACATCACAAATATTCTAGAATGTTCTATTATGACATCATACTGTGACATCAGACCGGAATATGTTTGAGTTGAATAATATAAATAATATGTTGACATTAAAAAAGAACAAATAAAATGATAAAAAAAACTACACAAAACAATGATACAAATTATAATAAAATATTTAAGTAAAATGTATAGAAATAAAGAAAAGTAAGACAATGAAATGAAGATAATAATTCATTTAATTATAAAAAGGTACGTTTTGAGCAGTGCCAACCGAGTCTGCTGTCCTAACAGACTTGGGGTCTGTAGGGTAAGCACTTATTCCCTCCCCCCTGAACATTTATGGAGATGTATGGGCATTTTAAGTCAGTGATAAAAGTGTCTTTCAAGGATAAGTGAGCTCCTGCACTGATTATTATAGTTCAATATTCAATATTTGATCACCAAAACCCCCCAAAAAGCATAAAAAGGCCCCTCCCCGCCCAAAAAGGGCTCCCAAAAATAGCACAGGCCCAGTGCCCTTTTCAGCCTTTGAGCACCTGCCCCTCTAAAGTCCTGTGCACGTCTCTGGTCATACTAACTCATTGGCAGAGGTAGCGGGTGGAAGTCGATGGGTGGGGATTTGGACGTTATGGACAGCGACTCCTACAGGTCGGTTGGGGGACGCCTGCACAGCAGAGACAGGAAGTGGCGGGGGCAGCGTGAGCCTCCCACACGTTACACCTCGCCACTGAGAGTCCGCGCTGGCAGGTGAAAAGATGCGACAGGCTGCCTCCTCGTGTATCGGAGGGGACACGTGATGCAAGGCTTCTATCCTCCCTACCAGTGGGGGGCATAGTCGAGCAACATTCAAGACAGGGGAGGGAGAATTGGAAACTCGAGATTGGGATGGGGGAAAAATAGAAAATAAGGAGAAAAAGTGGATCAAATTTCTTTTAAATGTTTTGACATCTGTATCACACATCTTGGTCGTGTGCTAGCCTAGCAGCTTTCTGGTCCTCCGTATTTGAGCTCTACTCAGAGGAGCTAGCTTGCAGGTCGGATACTTGAACCCTTTGCCACAAAACAGCCGGTTAACCCTTTCACTGTGACAATACAGAAGGTTAGCCCTTTACTATCACACAACCGACGGCGATGCTCCATCATTAGCATCATTAGCTGTCGTGTGGCAGTGAAAGGGTTAACCATGTCATTTTCTGGGACTTGTTGGTGTTCTCTCTCGGGGGATTCTGATCTACCAGAAGCACAGCTGAACTGTATTGCCATTTGCTTACTCCTCCCTTCTAGCAAGGCGTCTCATTCTTCTGAACTGGAAAAATGATCGTCCTCCCTCAGGTGGATTTGTGATGTTATGTATTGTTTAAAAGTGGAAAAGATCAAATACACATTGCAGGGATCAAGTGGAAAGTTTGATGTGGTGCGGCAGCCCTTTATTTCTCAGGTGGAACGGTTGACTATGTCTCTCACCTCCTGAGATAATGACTCTGTATTGTATTGTAACGGTTTTGTATTGAAGTGCTCTGTGAACTATTTTTATGTTTTCCTGGTTTTGTTTTGTGTGTGCTTATGTTTGATACGTCTGTAATGTCTACTGTAACGTCTAAAACTTGAAAAACACATTGACTAAAAAATAAATATAAAAAAAACATAACAATCTTACATTGTAAAAATACTGTTAATTGTTTGACATGCATGCAAATAAAGCACCTTTGAATTGAATAGAGAGAGAGAGAGAGAGAGAGAGAGAGAGAGAGAGAGAGAGAGAGAGAGAGAGAGGAGAAGGAAAGGAGAGAGAGAGAGAGAGAGAGAGAGAGAGAGAGAGAGAGAGAGAGAGAGAGAAGGAATGGAGAGACAGAGTGAAAGAGATAGAGAGAGCCTGTGTGTGTGTGTGTGTGTGTGTGTGTGTGTGTGTGTGTGTGTGTGTGTGTGTGTGTGTGTGTGTGTGTGTGTGTGTGTGTGTGTGGGTGTGTGTACCTGATGTGTCGTCTTATTGAAGACGTCTCTTCCTTGTATAACTTCAGTCATGAATTTCTTCTTCAGCTGTTGATATTCTACTGATCAGGATGGACTCCATCTCTGAACTGCAACATGCACACACACCTCTATACACACACACTAGTGGTCTGCAAGGGCCTTGAAATGAAGCCCGTGCCCAGCCCGAGCCCGTGAACTTCAGGCCCTGCCCGAAAATAAGCCCGACTGTAAATAATACTTTAAGCCCTAGCCCGGGTGAAAACCCGAAAAAAATAATTATTATTATTATTATTAAATTTTTTTTTGTATTTGTTTAAAATATTCGAAACACGGTTTTATATGAACTTAATAAATAAACAAAAACAAAAATGTTCAATAGGTCTACCTATAACAGATAGTGAAAACTAAAGAAACATTAATTATATAGCCAAACATTTTATTATTTTTTTGTTTTAAATATTCTAAACACTGTTTATATATTAACTACATTTTTATTTTAGTTTATTTATACTGTTTAATATTAAACAAAAACGAAAATGTCCAATAGGTCTAACTAAATAACACATATCATGCTGAAAACTAACAACCATTCTATAGCCTTTTTCGCAAATTCTATTTCCCAGCGCAACGTTAACAAAACTTCGCCAACCGGCTACATACATCCAAGAACAAATTAAAACGTTCGCCAACTGACTATATTCCAACTTCAACCTATGCCACTTCGGTCTGGTTCATTTGTTCATCGTCCACCTGCAGCGCTCCACTCGAGTTCTCCCTCCAGGCTGCGGTAATTACATCCAATTTTATCTGTTAACTAATACATCTTGATTCTTGACTCCTCAGACACGAGGCTTTCACAGCACTACGTTGATGACAGCACTACGTTACGCGAAAATGAAACAGAAACTTAAGGTTATCCTATAACCCTAGTTATATGAGTATAGCGAGCGCACAAAAAAAAGACGCAATAAAAAAATTTTTTTTAAAGAGGGCACTGCCCGGCCCGGCCGAGCCCGAATTATTTATTTAAAAACAAAGCCCTACCCAGCCCGAACCCGTCGGGTCAGGTAGGGCCCCGTCGGGCTTGGGCAGGGTTGCAGTGCACTAACACACACACACACACACACACACACACACACACACACACACACACACACACACACACACACACACACACACACACACACACACACACACACACACACACACACACACACACGCGCGCATACTGTATACGTGTGTAATGAATCGTTCCAGCAACAGTACATTCTATTATTCTAATGACTTGTTTCATTAAGAGATTGCTGATATAAAGGAATATCTTATTTTATATGCTGGTTCATGACCGCAGACGGAGCAGGAGGTGGCCTTGAGAGCCAAGTCGTTCAGTATTGACACTACTAAATGAGATGTCATGTTCTACAGTAGGACTTACTACTATAATACCTAATAAAACAAGTCATTAGGATAATATAAGCCTATTGCTTATACAGCCTTTTTCTCAAAATGTCCCAATGTTATCAGGGTTCAATATTCAGAGTGCTTTGCAGATTATTCCATGAGTCCGGAGCACAAAATCTAAAAGCAGTCTTTCAGACTTTGAAATTAACCTGACGGACAGATTGATTGATTGATTGATCGATTGATTGATTGATTGATTGAACATTTTATTAACAGATTGCAGAATGGGTACAATACAGTACAGCTCAATACACACAATTGTTAAGGGGATGCAGACCAGAGAAAGACTTTCCTCTTGTTTACATTAGGGTCCCCCATTTTCAATTCATCATACAGCATAATCCAGCCCTGAGAGAGGGTTGAATAAATTCCTACATTGAGGTCTAATAGTGAAGTAATTGGTAATTTGCTTAGGAGTGCTTTGTCAATAATAAACATATACCAATGTTGATCTCGCCACACAGAGAGAAAGAGAGAGGCGGGCAAACTCTTTGCTTTTTATAGAGTATAATGATGGGTCTAGGTATCACCAGTAATACATCTAAGAGCAGAGCACACACAAAGGCCCCTTTTTCCTCAGAGTGACCCGTCTTGGCTGGTATCAATTGTATTTCATTTGTATTTATTTTCCATCAAAATTCTATCAAATATGTGCTAATTATAGATGCAAACCAATGCATTTTTAAGTTGTGATTGCGCAGTCTATAAGTTATTGATTGCTTTACTGTAAGTAACTCATGTGGTCTGTTCAACACTGCAAGTTGGAAAGGAGAGTAAGAGAGAGAGAGAGAGAGAGAGAGAGAGAGACAGAGAGAGAGAGAGAGAGAGAGAGAGAGAGAGAGAGAGAGAGAGAGAGAGAGAGAGAGAGAGAGAGAGAGAGAGAGAGAGAGAGAGATGAGAGAGAGAGAGAGAGAGAGAGAGAGGAGAGAGAGAGAGAGAGAGAGAGAGAGAGAGAGAGAGAGAGAGAGAGAGAGAGAGAGAGAGAGAGAGAGGCTGATTAAGAGGTAAAGTACCAGATAGGATCGCAAGAAAACAGCCCAAAGAAATGCCTGCACACACCTTTGATGTGCCCCTTCTTTCTGTTGAGCACCTGCATCCCAAAATATCTCTGCACGTCCCTGGAGCAGAGTGATTCTAACGTCATAAGGGCATAAGGGTGGTAACAGCAGCAGTCTATTATATTACGTCACATAATCTTATATATTACGTTACAGAAACGTAATACAGTTTCAACAATAATTTTTCTACTAAACATGGGGAAGCAGGTTCTATTTCTATACAGAAAGACGTTTAGTCTGCAGCTTTTTCTTTTCTAACCATGTTATCAACATGAACTTTATAAAAGTGAATTTATCATCAACCCAGATGCCTAATATTTTATAATGTGGGACTCTTTCTTTTGGATGTGCAGTTATGGATGTACCGTGGAATCCACTAGTGATGAACTAAGAAGAAAAGGATCATTATGTCATCATAATGCCAGCAATGCCCTGTTTGGTGACAATTCTATTGAAGCCTATGGGAGATGAACGGAGAAGCACACTAAAACACAGCAATATCTGCATTTTTTTTATTAAGAAATTCCTCTGGATCATTCCAAATGTGGCGCATTTGTTTATATTTTCTGTTGGTCCTCCAAATAGTAGGCTATCCATAGATGATTATAGGCATACTTTACAGGGCTTATGGCAAGTCCAATTAAAATGCTTAAATAAAAAAGAAGTTGCCACTTGCCAGTGGAGTGTCCCTTGAAAATACTGAGTATAGGATAATTCAATATTGTGAACAAAATCTGTATTCTTCCTTCATTCTCTCCTCCTTTCATTTTGATCCCATTGGACTTCCTGCCATAACTGCTGCAGTTTTAGGAGGCTGCTTAACGATGATTGACAGGGCTAATAATAGCTAACTTTATGGGAATATCACGCATCAATGCATTCTCATGCCCCTTGCATCACGTCCTCACGTTGGTCCCACCACTTCTGTTGGTCCCACCACCTCTGTGTGCGTTCTTCACGCTCAGACACCCTTAGGTGTGTGTTCTTCACGGACTGTGTGTGGTCCTCTACGCACTGTCCGTAGTCTCCATGCTTAACTGTATGAGTCCGCCGGGAGTCGATTTATTTCATGTCATAAATAGACCAATACAGTCTGTATTAGTTAATGTTGCATTTGTGACGTGAATGCCACTGACCTCATTCAGCACCTTCTTGAGATCAAGTGTACTAAAAATCTAAGCAAATGAATAAAGGGCAGATGATTTACACAGGGTTTTCTAGATACTGAATTTTGCCACCCAATTTGAAATATGAATATTGAATATAGAATATCAGGCCTATAAATTACCTTATTATGGCCAAGTCATACATCTATGGATCAGGCCTTTCCAATGGCAGGGGTCAATCTGGATTTATTACCACCAGGCGCCCGTAACAGGGCAGCAAAGACGGTGGATGAAATCTACTGTAAGTACAGTTACTTTTTTATAATGTAAATAGCGCCGCCATTTTACATCAGATTGAGACATTTCACAGAAAGGTAAAGAAACAATCTACATTGTATTTTATGGCAATAACATTCAGGTTTGTTCGACCCGTGAGATATAATCACAAAATAATAACTTCAGAATTCTTCGCAAAGAATATTTTCACAGAGGCTGGTGTGAGCTGGGTAGTGTAGTTTTATTTACCGCTCAGGCTTAAGGGGTTAAACTAGCCATAACCGTAAAGGAAAACCTTGAAACTAACCTTAATCCTAGCCATAACCGTTCACCTAACGGTTTAACCCTTCTTAAAAACGTAACTTTATACCCTAACGATAACCGTTAACACTTTGAGTGCCAGCCACGAGCAATCTCGTTAGTTCATACCATGCGTTGAGTGCCAGGAACGAGAAATCTCGTTATTTAATCGTAATTTTTTAAATGATCGATTTCCATTAATTTTTCATCAATCTAGCCTCACGTTACCACTGGGACTCTGTCTGAGTTTGAACAGGGAAAATACCGTCCCCTATCGTCTGCTGGATGGTAATGCACCCTTTGGATTGGATTGAATGAAAACGCATGGGGAAAAGAAAGTCCGGAATCCACATTTTACTTGTCAGGCATGTAATCCGAGCCGAGGGCAGTCTTCGCCGACCCTCAGAACAGCGTGGAATCTGTATTTCCAGTACCCAGCATTGGATCAATAAACGCAATCGATATTTGGAATGGCGATCAGGAATTGGAATAATCTTTTTGGAGAACATCTGATCTGAGGTAAGGAATCTATTTTACCAGTCTTGGGATAATCAGAGCTCTTTTCTCCTATATCTCAGCGTGTCCCATATGTGTGTGTGTGGCTGTGAGTGTGTGTGTGCTGATCAGGAAATATGATAATCGATTTTTCAGCCCGCTTTTCTAGCGTGCATAAGTACACATATACTATCGATAATCTAGCGTTTATTTGAAAACGATTCATAAATAGGCCGGAAAATTACAACGTGTTTTGTGTATTCCAGTAAAGCGTGATTCCTGCAGAATCCTTTTTTTCTTCTTCTGGAAGTTTAAAAGAAGTAGCGTTTTTCAAAATGGTATAAAACGGAAATGAACCGATTAAAAAACAATCCGTTTGGACAATGTTGACTGCAAACAAGTCATTGATAAGCGACGGGCGTATTAGACACATAGCCATAATTTAAGATATAGTTTATGCGTTTGCAAATGTGATCGCCCTCCCATTGACAACAGCGCTGGCACTCTTTTTGGCTCCCCCTGCTGGCACGGAAAGTGTTAAGCAAACCTTATATGGTGAATTGAAAATGGGGGACCCTGATGTAAACAAGACGAAAGTCTTCCTCTGGGCCCTATTCCCCGTACCTGGCTACTGTGGTGTTCAAAGCGCCAACAGGTTACATTTGAAAAACTCATCAGCAACGCTTCCCTCCCGATAATCAGCATACCTGGTTGTAAACAGTTTCATTAAGAACTGTTATAGCTGGTATACTCCCCTACAATATACACTGTGGCAGCCGGCAGAGAAGCAGGAGAGGAGTGATGATGGAGAACAGATATATGCGTTTCCCGCTGTGTGTGTGTCTATGCCCATATTAGGAGTTCCGGTGACAAAATCAGCCTGTACAGCAATCAGGCCGCTGCCCGTATATGGAGTTACGCCACAATCAACAGAAAGAGTATCAACACTTGTGTCTAATTCATGGAGCGTGGCTGCAGCTCATTAGCGTGCTGATTGGAGAGGGAGAAAAAGGGCGAAGAAGACAGAGAGAGTTGGAGAACCTTGATCGGCAAATCCATGGTAGACGTGAGTAGAGGGAACCACTTAAGCATCGGATGGCCCAGCGGACCATCCGCCGGCTCCAGGCTGCATTCTCGCGGTCATTTTGGATAATCATGCCGATTTAACGCCGGTACACACACATTACAAAAACCTTTGTAAAACACTAATCTTATATAAACTTTGGACCTGTACTAATAATAATAATAATAATAATGGATTGGATTTATATAGCGCTCTTCTCTGACTCAGAGCGCTTCACAGAGTCCATTATTCGTTCATACACAGTCATACCGGTGGTGGTAAGCTACAATTGCAGCCAGAGCTCAGACTCACGGAAGCGTGGCGAATAATCATCACCTACGGCCCCTCCGACCACCACCAACATTCATTCACATACACGGCAAGTAGGTTAAGTGTCTTGCCCAAGGACACAACGGCAATGGGATGGACATGGGCTTGAGCGGGATTCGAACCACCAACCCTTCGATCATTGGACGCCCCGCTCTACCCCTGAGCCATAGCCGCCCCACAAGACTTCAGGCTATGGAACCGTTATGTTGTCAAGATTCAAGAGATTTATTTGTCACATACATGATACACGAGACATGTAATGAAATGAAGGAATCAGCTCCTATACCTCTCAGCTGGAAATAAAAAACAGGCATCTGGCAACAAGTAAACAGAAATGTGATTACACAACTTTTACTTCAGTTTTTTTCAAACCTCTTTACCTCTATTTCATTAGCACTCAGAGTGATTATTCTTTGTTGTGGAAGAAAGATCAGAATGTTTCCTTTCAAAAGAGACCAGACTACCCTGGCCTGTCCGGGAACCCGTCTCCATGTACCGAACCTCGCTACTGCATTATTCCGAGCCGACAGATCCGAGGCTCTCAGTCTGAAATCGATTGGCGGTGGAATCAGCTTCATGATCAACGAGCGCTGGTGCAATAATTCCACCCTTCTGCACAGGTACTGCTCGCCCCACCTCGAATTCATGTCTGTGAAATGCCGACCTTTTTACCTCCCCAGAGAGTTCACCTCTGTAATCCTAACAGGAGTATATATTCCACCCACTCAGTCGACTGAAGTGAGCGACAGGGCTATCAACGAGCTGTCGCGCCATATATCCGACCTGGAACGCAAGCACGCCGACTGTAACATCACGGTGCTGGGAGACTTCAATCGCACCAATTTATCTAAAGAACTCCCACATTATAAACAACAAATCGACCGTCCCACGAGAGAACAACAGATACTCGACCACTGTTACAACACCATAACATCCGCCTACAGTGCGCAGGTAACAGCTCCCCTCGGAAACTCTGATCACGCTATGATTCACCTGGTTCCTACCTACACTCAGAAAGTCAGGTCTGTCAAACCTCATTCTAGGAAACGGCGCGCCTCTCAGCGGAAAAAAACTCAGAGCGTGTTTTTATAGTCACATATTTGTCATGTGTAGGTGGGTTTTCCAGCAAACTCACCACTCTCGCTGCCGTTGAATTCGTAAGGGCTGCTACCACATAGTAGTACTTGGTGGCATCCGTGGTAATATTCCTGAGAGCGAATTGGGCTTCGGCTTGCGCGAACCAAGCGTTGGCACTCTGCGCAGCTTGAGTGAAACTGCGTTCAAAGTTCTGCGATCTGCGTTCTGTTGTTCAGTTGACATGTTCGACATAATCTCCGAAATACGTCCAAGGGTCACAAATGTAGGAATGCAGTAATGATAGCGTAGACGGAGTCGTGTTCCGATACAAAAACGCTAGTTTATTACGCACTCTACTGTCGCACAAACACTGTCTCTCTTTAACTACGTCATCCCCCGCTAAGGGTCATGGGAGATGTAGTAAACACCACAAAAGGCTAGAATGCCGTGAATTATGTCCCAGTAAGTAGCCACTACACGCAAATCATTAATCATACATCCAAAATAGCATACGTTTATTATTATACACGATGATGATACAGCTCCCAGGGGAGCTTTAGAGACCCCCAGGGGAGCTGATGTCTGATCTAGGGGAGCTATAGCTCACCGGGCTCCCCTCGTGGATCGCACCCTGCCTACACAGACACAGTGTCATCCTATATAGATTTTTGTGTTAATCTCCATATCCCCACTAAATCTGTTAAAACCTATGGTAACAATAAGCCATGGTTCTCACGCGATCTCATTGAGTTGTGGAGAAAGAAAAACACTGCGTTCAGGGAGGGGGACACTGAGACTTACAAAGCAGCTAAATATGAACTTAGAGCTGCCATCAGGAAGGCAAAAACATCCTATGCCACTATACTGGAGGATAAATTTGATTCAAACAACACTAAGGCAGTCTGGAAAACTCTCAATGAACTAACCAATTACAAAAAGAAATCCCCCCCCCCCCCCCCCCCCCGACGCAGACCCCCACCTCCCAGACAAGCTGAACACCTTCTTTGCCAGGTTTGAGAAGCCTCTTAGGGGGCTTTCTCACTCAACATCGGGGTCGAAATCAACTCCGTGCCGTCCTCATTCCGAGTTCCGTGCCGAACTCCCTCCCCCCCTCTCCCCCCTCTAGTTTGTGTACACACTTCAGTCTGGGTGCGCTCTGGGTTTTGTTTACGGTTTGCGTTTTGAGCTTGTAAGCTTGCCGTAGTCGATGATGTCACGCTCGAAATGTAAACACAGAACACGGAGACTGGAGAATGGATCTTGATATAAAGAAACAAATAACTAATAAATATGAAGTTATATTTGAACCTCTGTTGTCAAGCCTTGTCAATATAACCCACCCCCCTTTTCTCACGAATGGAACTCTGTTGTAGAGTCCGCTTTTGATCGTTTTGCAGGGTTAACAATAACTCTAAGCTAACGGCTAACGCTAACGTTACTACATAATGCAACATACTAGTAACATTGCTCGCATCGATTATATTGAATGTCATTGATCTACTGGTCGACCGAAAATGTAAACGGGAATGTCTTAACACGACTGCGGACTCTGGATGTTGATATAAAATGAACAAATTGCCAATAAATATGAAGTTATATTTTATCACGAATGGATGGTGTTGTAGAGTCCGCTTTTGAGCGTTTTGAGCGATCTACTGGTCGACCACGGCCGACTGGTTGGGCACCACTGGTCTAATAGAAATAAATGCATTCGAACAATGTATAGACATAGCAATGGCAAACAAAATGTATGACGTTATGTCAGCACCAGGCGCCACGCCCGTGAAAAGGTACAAGCTCGCAAAGCCACACCCCCCGTTCTCCCGGGACCGACCCCGAGACCACCTCTGCCAGGTGATCCCGTTCAGCGGGGGGTGAAACGATTCAGCGCCGACTCGCACCCCAAAAGTGGTGAGTGAGAACACTGCCCCCCGTGCTCCGGGACGGTGATTCGATACAAAAGGCTGAGTGTGAAAGCCCCCTTAAAGACAGCTGGCCCACCCCACCCCCTCACCTATCCACCCCACTCACCATTGATATAGATACAGTGAGGAACCTCTTCCGGAGGCTGGATAAGGGCAAAGCAGCAGGCCCGGATAACATCTCACCTGCCTGCCTCAGCTATTGTTCTGACCAGCTAGCACCAGTCTACACTGGCATTTTCACCACCTCACTCCAGCAAATGCAGATCCCAGCCCTCTTCAAACAATCCATCATCATCCCCATACCCAAGAAAGGAAAAATATCTAGCCTTAATGACTATAGACCCGTGGCCTTGACGGCAGTAGCCATGAAGGTGCTGGAACGCATAGTCCTGTCAGTTTTAAAAACACTCACATCCCCCCTGATGGACCCTCTACAATTCGCCTATCGCACAAACCGGTCTACTGATGATGCAGTCAACCTGGCACTGCACTACACCCTCCAGCATCTGGAGACCAAAAACAGTTACGCCCGGATACTCTTTATTGACTTCAGCAGTGCCTTCAACACCATCGACCCCCTCATACTGTTCCAAACCCTGACCAACATGAACATTGCCCCCTCCCTCTGTTTCTGGTTGCTGGACACACTGAAGGGCCACAAACAGGTAGTCCGCTACAACCTCACCTCTCTCCCTCTGACCACCAACATTGGGGTACCACAGGGGTGTGTTCTCTCCCCGTGGCTTTTTTCCCTCTACACTAACAACCTCCGTTCAGCATCCCCCTCAGTCAAAACCCTTAAATACGCGGACGACACCACCATCCTAGGGTTGATCTCCAACAACAAGGAGGATGACTACCGGCTGGAGGTGGAGCGAACACTCACATGGTGCAAAGAACATAACCTGATACTCAATGAAAGCAAGACCGTGGAACTCATTATTGACTTTCACAAAATCACACCCACCAAAACACCCATGCTCATCAATAACCAACCCATTTCAGCCACAGACACATTTAAATACTTAGGAACACACATCAGCAACAAACTCAACTGGGATCATCACACCACTCATTTACTTAAAACAGCCAACCAAAGATTATTTCACTTAAGACAACTCAGGAAGTATAAGGTTAGGAAGACGTTATGATTCAATTTTACACAGCCATCATACAAAACATCATTTCACTCTCCATCACTGTTTGGTACGGCAACACACCCAAACACACACTACACAGACTAGACAGGATCATCATTAGGGCATCCAAAATCATTAACTGCACACTCCCCACCCTGGACTCCATACACAAACATCACACCATCACACGCGCACACAAAATCATCAGTGACCCCCTGCACCCAGCTCATCACCTCTTCCAACTCCTCCCCTCTGGTAGAAGGTTTAGGTCACTAGGTAGTCGCACGGTTAGGTTTAACAACAGTTTCTTCCCCAAGGCCATACAATTACTCAACTCCAACTCATCCTAATTTCACCCCCTGCTGTTTATGTTATGTATGTTATGTTATGTTATGTTATGTTATGTTATGTTATGTTATGTTATGTTATGTTATGTTATGTTATGTTGATGTTATGTTGTGTTCCATGTGGTATATTGTCGCAGCTACCACCTGTACCGTGCCCAAATTCCACCGGCCTGGCCGTGTGGCAATAAAAGAAACTTGAACTTGAAACTTACTGGACCTCAACCATTCTACTGGATTGTGGCTGGGAGATTGATGTGTGCATTAACCCATTCCTTCCCACAAACATCAATAAACCATTTAACTTAAATGTATCTGGTTATGGTCTTTTAATTTATGGTTTTCAGTCAAGTGGACACATACCCTGTTGTAAGAACTATAAAAGCAGGTTTACTTTAATAGAATATATATATATATATATATATATATATATATATATATATATATATATATATATATATATATATATATAAAATATATATATATATATAATAATTATGGTGAATAACTGGGTCATGATTTCTTAAGAGACTGTTGAGTGTTTAAAATGTCATTTTACGGTACTCTGATCAAATAAATGCCATTAAGCATCTCTATGGTCCATATCTCCAAAACACTCAGCATGCCATTAAAACCCACCTTTGTAAAGGTGAGGTGTGGCCGGGATAGGGCGTTACACTTGCACGAAAAACGTGTCAAAATTAAACGCTCTAAAACTGGTGGTGGAGGGGGATGGTTTTACCAGCGATGAGTAATACATTCCAGCCCCTCCCTCATTCTTGTTTATTACAGAGTCTGGGGAATATTCTGAACGTGTTCCACGGTGACATTTTGTGATGTGCCTCCAACCAAGAGGGAGAAGGCCAAAGAGAGCAGGGAGAATTTATTGAGTGAATTTCACAGTTTATAAATGGCTGTTTTACTGGTGACATAAAGAAAGTGATGTGTTCCCTCCGCCGAGGCGCTGGAGAACCGTGAACTCGTTTTGTGTACGGCCACAAGTCATGTTTGAATAAAGTTTCATTCATTATCGCCTGCGATAAATGCCGTGCCTGAATTGGGAGTCCATGAAAAAGAGTTACATGGTCAGTTGGTTTGCCACGTCAGGATATCAAATCTGAATCAGAAAACACTCCATTCACAGAGTTCAAACGAAGCTCACATCACAGGAGTTATTTTCATTAACCTTTATTTAACCAGGTTAAGACCCATTGAGATTAAAATCCCTTTTCCTAGCGACCTGTGGCCAAGAATTTTGTCTTGATGAATTATAGGCCTAAACAGTTTGATTAAAGTCCCACAGTACGACAGACACAGACACGGTACAATGCCAGCAGGACCTCACATGTCACTGAATCATTGTGTCGTGCTCAATGAAATGATAAGGTAGCAGTCCCTATAAGACAAGGTATTGCTGTATTTATTTTCATCCACATCATTTCATGGTTCTGTAATTAACACAACATCCAATGTGCAGATGAGATCACTGGTAGCCATATCCAAACTGATTTCATCTCAATATCTGTCAAACTAAATGAATGTGTGCAAAACTGTTAAGAGTTTTTGGATGTGTGATATTATGTGCAAAATAAATCACCATTGTTTTTTTTGATGAAGTTGTGGGTACACACAGTCCCTTCAAACCTTTTATGCACATCTTTTAACTTTTTATATCATCTTGATTTATAACATAAAGAACACCTGTCCCTATATGTTTTGTCTCGATTCTCAAGAGTAAATGGTATGCTAGAGTGCATGGGAACAGCAAGACAAACAATACAATATATATATAGCTTACATTTAGTACTACATGGTAGGGATTGATGTGTGGGGTGTTTGGGGGACTGACTGTTCCGGGGGGGGGGGGGGGGGGGGGGGGGGGATCACATGCCTTCGAGCGACATTGTACTATTGTACTTATTTTATGCCTATTCTTAAGTCTGCACGTTTACATTGCACTACTTTTATTGTCTTTTATACCTATTCTTATGTCTGCAATTTATGCATGTTTTTTTATTCTGTGAATTTGTGTGCTGATTTTATGCCTATGTTCATTTTATACAAATTGCTGTGGGGCACTGGACCGCAGTCCATGTGTGAAAAGTACTATATAGATAGTTATTAATATGTATTATTGTTATATTGTAGAAATGTGTGCATTGAAATGTCTGTAAAGTCTCGACGACATTGAAAACGAGGGTGACCTCAATTGTCTTTACGAGAATAAATAAAGGTTGATGACATAAGCTTTAGGTTATTATAACCTATAAGTTAGGTATACGCTAACTAGAACAAGTGGTGCGTGATATGGTACTAAAGCATTCCTTTAATGTATACACCGTCCTGCAGCACTGCATGGACAAACCGTGCTCACAGCACTGTGAAATAATGTCTTCAATATATCAATGGTTTGTTCCCTTCGGAATCCTCACAGAGTCCTCTGTATTTCGCTGCAGTCTGTCCACAGGGAGAGCCGGGGGAGACGGCTTATTGTCCCCAGAGAGACGTGCCGAGAGGCCGCGGCCTGCGCTCTACTGTTAGCTCGGCATTTACTCAAACAGCCAATATCACACGTAGAACCACTGCGTGGCCCAGAGAGACCGCTGGATAACAAGATGAATACGGCCACGTTCTGAGAGGAGCAATGGACATTAGACTGTGGCTTGTGTGTAACCGAGGTCATTGAGTGAGGTGCACTATACTATACTACACCCAATACCCTCGCCTGAGATCTGAGGACTGAATCCGGAAGTTCCAAGCGCAAACAAAAAAGGGATAAGGGATGGGTTGCTATTGCTGACCAGTTACTATATATAGCTAAATATATATTTTATTATAGCAATTTATTTTATGATATTGTGTTACATTATAGTGTGGAGGAAATACAGAGTTAATCTCCCCCTATACAGATTTTATCCAGACATATCTTGGCAGAGCCTGAGGTGTGGCCAGCAATAGCAACCCCTCCCCTATCCCCCACTCAACTCCAAACAAGACCAAAACTAAAAACGTGAACAGTGTGCAGTACCAAGAGGGGCTGTTTTGCCTAGAGGTTACTGTTTGACAGCGTGACAGATTCTACCTTGACATTTGTGAAATGATTTTGTCTTTTAAAATATGTTTTGCACTGTATACAATATACATTTTATATTTTATTATCAGCACTGTTAGGGGGGAACTGTCACGATGGGGTTAGGTAGAATGCAATAATACAGAAAGGGAAGGAATGGAGGAGGCAGAGGCGAGGAGTGAAGCTTGGAGAATGATGTTTACTGTAGAATCCAGTGCAATACAAGGAAAAATACAGAAACTAAATAACAAACTTCACAATACAAAACAACAAACACTAAGACTTACTAGAGGGAGAACGGTGCGACACGACGTGGAGGAACAGGGGGTAACTGGAGGAATGTCGCCACAACGAAAGGGAGACAGACAGACACCTAAATACCCCGACTAATTACCAATTAAGAACACCTGGCCAACACAGAATCACAAACAACACCTAGACAATAAGCAAAGCACAACTAAACACAACTAAACACAAAAGCAACTCCTAACAACCCAAAACCGTGTATGACATCACACCAGGGAAGGGAAAGACAATGACAGTACACACCATGACATCACATTAATCAAACTATTAATTATAGTTAACACAGTAGTCAGGATGTCCAGTGTACTGGAGCGCACCGATTGTTTGTCACCACTAGAGGGTGGTAGGGCGCCAATGTCAGGCCGAGGGCCAATGTCAGATCGAGGGCATTGCCCAAAGTTAGGTGGAGGGTACTGCCCAGTGTTACCATCCTGCCCAGTCCAGCCAGGACCGGGCCTAGGATCCTGACAGTACCCCCCCCTCAACGGGTGGCTTCCAGACACCCGAAAACAACGTCCATAAGCAGGTGAGGGAGGAAGCCGGAACCCCGGAGAGGACCCAGGGAGAGGACCCGAAGACGAGGGACCAGGAGGCCGAGCGAAAACCCCAGGAGGGGCATAGCAGCCAGGGGGGTAGAAAACGGGCGCAGATGCCCGGAGAGGGGGGGTGGGGACGGGAGCAGAGGCCCGGGGAGGAGGACTGGACCTGGGAACAGAGGTCCGACGAGGGGGGGTGGGGATGGGCACCGAGACCCGGGGAGGGGGGCAGAACCTGAGAACCGAGGCCCGGCGAGGGGGAGTGGGGACGGGCACCGAGGCCCGACGAGGGGGGGTGGGTACAGGTGTAGAAGCCCGGGAAGGGGAGCTGGACCCTGGAGCAGGATCCCGGGCGAGAGACCCTCCAGCCGCCGGACTCGGGGCCGGTTCAGGAGAGCCGGACCGGAGGTGCGGCGGCGACGACCCCTGGAGCAGGATCCCACGCAGACCACGGCGAAGACCACGGCGAAGACCCCGGCGAGGACCCCGGCGAGGACCAGGACGCTGATCACGGCGCAGAGCTGGACCAGACGGGGAGCCAGGATCCGTCGAAGAGCCGGGAGCCGGCACGGCAGCCGGACCAGGTGTAGGGGCCGGGCATGGCGTGGAGACCGGATCGGTCTCGGCGGCGAGGCGTGGTGTAGGATCCAGAGATGAGGAGCCAGGATCCATCGAGGAGACGGGAGCCGGCACGGCAGCCGGACCAGGTGGAGAGGCCGGGCAGGGCGTGGAGACCGGATCGGTCTCGGCGGCAAGGCGTGGTGTAGGATCCGGGGATGAGGAGCCAGGACCCAGAGCAGAGGCTGGACTGGGCGTGGAAGCTGGACCAGCTGTGGAGGCCTTACTAGCCATACTAGCCTCGGGGGCTAGGCTAACTGTGGGCCCTGGACTCACTGTGGGAACTGTGCTAGCTGAGAATGCCTGGCTAGCTGCTGAGGCTAAGCTAACAGTCGGGGAGAGCCTAGCAGCTCCTGTCCTAATAGCCCTCCTAGACCTGCTAGCTGCAGAGACCTGACTAGCTTGGGACATCTGGTCCGTCTCAGCTACCAGGCTCACCCTGAACCTGGAGCCTAGGTTGGCAGTGGGCGTCTGGTTAGCTACTGTAGCGGGGCTAACAGGCGGAGCTAGGTTAGCTGGGAGTGGCTGGTTAGCTATTGACACGAAGCTAACGGGCGGAGCTAGGTTAGCTGGGAGTGGCTGGTTAGCTATTGACACGAAGCTAACGGGCGGAGCTAGGTTAGCTGGGAGTGGCTGGTTAGCTATTGACACGAAGCTAACGGGCGGAGCTAGGTTAGCTGGGAGTGGCTGGTTAGCTATTGACACGAAGCTAACGGGCGGATCTAGGTTAGCTGGGAGTGGCTGGTTAGCTATTGACACAAAGCTAACCGGCGGAGCTATGTTAGCTGGGGATGCCTGGCTAGCTTGGGACATCTGGTCCGTCTCCGGTACTAGGCTCACCCTGAACCTGGAGCCTAGTCTGGCAGTGGAGACTGTGCTAGCTGGAGACATCTGGTCTGTCTCAGATACTAGGCTCACCCTGAACCTGGAGCCTAGTCTGGCAGTGGAGACTGTGCTAGCTTGAAACGGCCGGTTAGCTATTGAAACGAAGCTAACGGGCGGAGCTAGGTTAGCTGGGAGTGGCTGGTTAGCTCTTGACACTAAGCTAACCGGCGGAGCTATGTTAGTTGTGGACGTCTGGTTAGCTGTATGAGCGGAGCTAACGGGTAGAGCTGTACCAACTGGGGACGTCTGGCCATCTATAGTGGCGGAGCTAACAGGCGGAGCTGTGCTAACTGGAGACGACCGGTTAGCTATTGGCACGAAGCTAACTGGCGGAGCTAGGTTAGCTGGGAGTGGCTGGTTAGCTCTTGACACTAAGCTAACCGGCGGAGCTATGTTAGCTGTGGACGTCTGGTTAGCTGTATGAGCGGAGCTAACGGGTAGAGCTGTACCAACTGGGGACGTCTGGCCATCTATAGTGGCGGAGCTAACAGGCGGAGCTGTGCTAACTGGAGACGACCGGTTAGCTATTGGCACGAAGCTAACCGGCGGAGCTAGGTTAGCTGTGGACGTCCGACCGGCGATGGACATCCGAGCAATCTCAGCGGCTGTGGGAGGATCTAGGCTGACCGTAAGCCTGAGAACAGTCGGCAGACTAGCTACCCCAGCCTTCGGCTTATGCTTCTCCATGAGGACAGCAACATGTTCAGCCATCTCCCACATCGCCGTCTGCAGTGTCGGATTCTCAGTGGCGACCTGGTCGATCTTCCGGAGTAGGAACCCCCATTTGGCCAGTGAGTAACTCTTCATGTCACCGGCCATCAGGGCCAGGACAACGGTGATGGTATCGCTCGCCCTTCCTGCTGCATTCGTTAATGTTGGTGGCGACATTCTGTCACGATGGGGTTAGGTAGAATGCAATAATACAGAAAGGGAAGGAATGGAGGAGGCAGAGGCGAGGAGTGAAGCTTGGAGAATGATGTTTACTGTAGAATCCAGTGCAATACAAGGAAAAATACAGAAACTAAATAACAAACTTCACAATACAAAACAACAAACACTAAGACTTACTAGAGGGAGAACGGTGCGACACGACGTGGAGGAACAGGGGGTAACTGGAGGAATGTCGCCACAACGAAAGGGAGACAGACAGACACCGATAGGTTATGACTATAACCAAGTTCTGTTAGTTAGGGGCGATGCTTGGCATCACACAGCACTATCTCACGTACGTGCACGCGCACTGAATAAACCACAAATATACCTCTAATACCAATATTAGTCTGACCACACCCCTCATCAGCTTACCTTCATAAGCAGGTGTGTGGTCACCTGCTCTCCTCCTTCCCAAGCTTTCACCACAAGGTGAGGACAAGGGCTGCAGCGGCCGTCTGATGCCAAGCATCGCCCCTAACTAACAGAACTTGGTTATAGTCATAACCTATCGTTCTGTATCGTTAGTGGCTTAGCTTGGCATCACACTGCACAAGGGAGGCCAAGCGGAGCCGCTGGCTGACAAATACACCCCGCTGACAGCCCCCCCACAACCATCAGAACAGGGAGGGCCGAGCCCCCCCGACCCCCCCTAATGGCGGGTAGCCCCCCTATTAGGGACGTCACGGGAAGGCGACGGACCCGACCGTGCGAAGAGGCACTCAAGCACTCAACGCACAGGGTGAGCAGCCGTGGCTTGACCCCACGACTACACACACGCACAACCCGCATGCCACCCGGGAACGACCGGAGAAAAACCACCTCGTTACTGCCCCCAGAATCACGGGGTCAAGGGCCAACCCAACCCCGTGGCAAGGCCGTAGCAGCGGAGCGCGAAGGAAGGCCCAGACCCACCAAGGACTGGGCTCCCTGAAATGGGGGCCCGGAGAAGTCCATGATGCCAGCATCAAGACCCCACCAGGGGGGCACCTAGTGACCCCGCCCCTCACATCGCCAGCGTATTCGGACAAAGGCCCCTCAGCCGAGCGGGCCCTGTCCCCCCCAACAGCACACCGCCTGGAACACAAGCCCTGCAACAGGCAGACAGCATGGTTATAACATACAAGAGTTAACCAACGGAAACAGGCAGTGCACCGGGGAAGACCAGGCAACAGGTCGTCAACCCAAGCCTGGAAAAAACTGCGGACGAGGCAGGCGCCAGAAAGGACAGCTGAAACAGCCGCCCCGGCGGAAGGGGCGTATGCTGGCGTTGTCGCATAACCAAGCTTTCAACAGCACGTCAGAAGCGGGATCCGTAGACCACTCGGCCCCTGACAGCTGCCCACAGAAAAGCCCATACGATCGGCAGACGTCATGAACGTGCAGGGGCACCCTCAACCGGAGAACCGGGAGTTGACACTGCAGCAACACACCAGAGAACCAACCACCCAGGCATTACCCCATGTAATGGTTGGTCCTATAACCCCTCAGGAAAAAACCCCGAAACGCACCTGCGGCACCGCCGCAGCCCGCGTTCCGGTTCCCAACAGGGCTATCCCGGGCCTACAGGTCAACGGGCATCACCCCGGACCGGGCCCGGCGATACGGGGAGCACAGGATCCCAAAGGAGGTTAACCCCACCCAACAGGCTCCTCAGCGCCAAAACGCAAGAGAAGAGCGTAATATGGAAGACCAGCCCCCAGCACCCCGCACTCGGTATTCCCAGGAGGTCACCCAACCAAGTACCAACCAAGACCAACCCGCACAGCAGCCGAGATCCGATGAGATCGGATGCGTACAGGTCGGCACGGCCATAAGCCACTATGACAGTGCAGAATACATCAAACAAGGGGTCCCATAACGCACAACCCTGTGACACCCGGATCGACCTAGCATTTTTCCCCCCTGAAAAAACCCTAAGTCCCTCAGGGTACCAGAACAGCAGATCTGCATCCCCAGCGGACAACGGGTGCACTGATCTGGACCAGCGCGACCAGAACCAGTCCCGTGCCCTAATCACGCCGACCTGCCAACCCCAGGAGAAGGGGCAGATATGCGCGTCTGATCCCAACATAAAAAGAAGGCGCCACCCAGACGTGTCGGTATGAACCGCGTCCGGCGGCCCACCCCTAGGGCGTGAGACCCTTCCCATATGCCCAGACCCATTCCGTCATCATCCCCTGACATGAACGGGAACCCATCGACAACACACAGGATGTCGGAAGAGGAAAAACCCTCATCCCAATTGCTCCATAAAAACGCTGTTTTACCAAAGCAAACGAGGCGCGCCAGTCAGCAACGGCCAAAGCACATCCTGAGCTAGCACTATGTGTGCGTTTGGACATACCCACATCAACAATAGGCCGTTTAGACCACCATATTGAATCCCCAAGACGCCCAGGGAAACGACAAGAGGGGCGAGATGCAATCAACTCCATGAATGAATGAATGAAAAAATATACCCAACAGACTGCAGTACAGGAATACATACAAAAAGATAAGGGGAGGCAGACCTGAGAAGACTTGTTCCATCAGGGACCCTCATTTCATATCCATCAAGACACATTCAACTCTTTATAAAATAAAGAAAAGGCATCACACGTATGACCTAACTGCACAGCTGGGAGTAAAAAACCCTGTTTTTCACACGATTTTAATCCAGTCACTCTTTTTAATCAGAGTGTAAGACCAGATTCCCCCAGAAACACCTTCCCACATGAGACCACGGTCAAGAAAAAGATATGTAAACTGTGAGACACGTGACCAACAGACTCAAGTTTGACACATAAACGAGTGCAGCAGGCTAAGTCCTGCGCTCTAACCTCGACATCTTTACGACACCAGCTCATGGAAGGCGTCGCCATAGCAATAACGCTATAACGGGCGGGGAAAACCCACCGGATCCTGTCATAACAGGAGTCGGTAGAATACCCCTCCCCCCCCCCCCCCCCTCCCCCGTCAAGCACTGGCTTGGCCCTGACTGGCTCAGCAGAAAAGTCAACAAACCCTCTAAACCAATCAAGTGGGAAAAAGGAGGGGTTTATCCGACACCCCCTCCCGAAAAACACACCTTCTATCCCTACACACAGAAAACAACCGTAGCCATTTTGAAACCTCCGGTAGAACAAAATATATAGCATAAGCTAATACAATGTTAGCTACCCACAAAGTGTAAAAGGGTTTACAACAAAACACAAGTCGCCTGTGCGTGAATCCCATACCCGCAGCCTATGCTACACATAGGAAGACGTTGAACGAGAGTAATGGCTAGGCCATGAAAAGTGTGTACGAGCATTACTGCAACTAACAACACAGCGTTGTGAACACATATACTTAGTTAAAGCAATGGAATACCACCAGTTCTAATTGCATGTGGAGCATCAAGCTAATAGAACCTATTACCGAGTGTAAGTTGCAGACCTTGCTTAAAAACTCGTAACACAACACAACTCATTCCCCCAACGTAACAGGGTAGATTCATAAAACACAACCCCACCACATGATTTGTATTGAAGAAACACACAGTTTGTTCGGCCAAACACAGTCCCCCTTATGTCAGGGAACTTTTTATTAATAAATAAATACGTGTTCAAGGCACAAAATCATAGAGGGGCCGGGGAGGGTGTAGAGGAGGGGACACAGAGGGGGAAAAGTCACTCTCAACGGCGCCTGCCACCTCGCGCCGCTCGAGTCTTGCCACCCCGGGGAGCCCCGGAGGGACGATAGGTAACAGTCTGCTGGACACGACGATCCCTACCGTCTCCTCCGGTCTGGGATGGGCCGGCGGTGGCCGAAGCGCCGCTTCTTCCCCTGGCCCTCTTGGCAGGGCCAGCAGTGGCGGTGGAGGTAGTGGTAGCGGCGACGGAGACAGCTCGACGTCGCGGAATCCTTCTGCCCCCACCGGCAAGGACGGGAGGCGGAAAATGGGGTTGGAGAATGGACCTCTCCTCTGCCATCTCTCTGCATGTTGAGGTCATCAATAGCAGGGCCTTCCCGAACAGGCCAGCGTCGGAGAGGGCGGCCGTCAGAAGAGGGGTTCTCTTCCGTTCCGGCACACGGGCCTGCTCCAGCCAAAGATGACGCTGGCCCAGGGTGGCCAGGGCGCGCACTTTCCCCATGGCTATGGCTAGCACCTGGGAGAGGTGCAGCACAGCTCCCGCAGCCTGGGTGATCTGATCGCACCTCACCTCGTTCAGATCCGCGCCGCCCGTCATTATCCCCGATACAAATCTAGCCAGGTGGGCGATGTTAGAGGCCGCAGCCAGCGACTGTGTACCGGCGATGAATGACTGGTCACCCCAATAAGCCAATCGCCTAGCCGACCTCCCCTGGAGGACCGGCTTGCATAGGGGCTCCCACACCATATCCGGACAGAGGAGCGCGGCCATCGGATTGTCAAGCCGAGGTACGCCCTCCCCCATACCTTTGACCAACCCCGACACCCGCGTAACTGGTACGTAGGCGGGAGTTAGTCCCATGATGTTGGAGACCGCCTGACCCCGACGAACATAGGCCCCCATCGATGGGAAAAATGGGTAGACAACGTCCACCCCTCTCACCGGGGGACGCTGCCAGGGATGGCCTATGAGGTCATCAGGGACAGGTGCAGGCAATGGCTGCGGCAGCGGCACACCGTTTGCAGCGGCGGCTACCGCCATGAGCTCGGGAAACAAGGCCCGCAGTTCCCCCTGCGGACCCTCCTCCACCGACCCCGCATCCCTCGCATACAGCAGGCTGCGACTGGTCAAGGAGCCACAATCCGATGCGGCTGACAGTAGGGCATCCTGTTGATGAGGCCAAGGTGGTTCCCCGACATCCTCGAACAAGGCGCCCCGTGGAGCCATTTCTCCCCCCTCCGGGGTCTCCGGAGGAGGGATACTCCCCTCCACGGGACCATCATACAAGAACCCGTCCGCCTCCTCCATGAAGTCTTCAGTTTCCATCAGAAATCCAGAGTCGGACGCGGCCTCGCTGGTCTCCAGCAATTCCCCAAACCCAGGCCGTTCGCGTCTGCACGCCACCATGTTACGACGTGAGCGAGCAGACGCAAAAAGTTTTCGTCGCAAATCCTCTGGCTCTAAGACAATCCCCCGTTCATCAACGGGCGATTCCCCAGAAACAGAGGAACCAGAGTCGAGATCAGGCCATCGCCGGAGCGACGGCACCGAACCCTCGGCTCGTCGGTGAGGAAAACTATCCACCGGCAGTCTCCCGGGCTGGGTCGGCAACCACGAGAGTGGCAACAGCCCAGCACCGGAACACACGACGGAGGCGGGAATGGAGAATCGGTGGTGAAGAGTAGGTCTAGCGGGTCTACTCTCCGCGGAATACATTATGACCCAAACCTTTTTCTTATACAAACAAGTGAGAGAAGAAAAAGGTTAGGCACAATGTAAACCTAGTCACAACTCTTTTCAACTATCAACGACACGTCAAGTGGGGTACTACCGAGGCACTTCCTTGTGGTGAAAGCGAGAAGGAGGAGAGCAGGTGACCACACACCTGCTTATGAAGGTAAGCTGATGAGGGGTGTGGTCAGACTAATATTGGTATTAGAGGTATATTTGTGGTTTATTCAGTGCGCGTGCACGTACGTGAGATAGTGCTGTGTGATGCCAAGCTAAGCCACTAACGATACAGAACTAAATACCCCGACTAATTACCAATTAAGAACACCTGGCCAACACAGAATCACAAACAACACCTAGACAATAAGCAAAGCACAACTAAACACAACTAAACACAAAAGCAACTCCTAACAACCCAAAACCGTGTATGACATCACACCAGGGAAGGGAAAGACAATGACAGTACACACCATGACATCACATTAATCAAACTATTAATTATAGTTAACACAGTAGTCAGGATGTCCAGTGTACTGGAGCGCACCGATTGTTTGTCACCACTAGAGGGTGGTAGGGCGCCAATGTCAGGCCGAGGGCCAATGTCAGATCGAGGGCATTGCCCAAAGTTAGGTGGAGGGTACTGCCCAGTGTTACCATCCTGCCCAGTCCAGCCAGGACCGGGCCTAGGATCCTGACAGGGAACATAGTGAGTATATTTACTTGAGTACTGTACACAAGTAAAACATTTAGGCTTAGGCTCTTTTTAGGCTCTTTAAAAAGTATTTCCTCTTTTTAGGCTCTTTAAAAGTATTTCCATTCGTTCAATTCACACACAAATTAATTACGTTATGGTGTTGTTATAAAACATTACACCTGTTTGATTAATTGATTGATTGAAAACTGTATTAACAGATTGCAGAATGGGTACAGTACAGTACAGCTCAATACATACAATTGTTAAGGGGATGCAGACCAGAGAAAGACTTTCGTCTTGTTTACATTCAGGGTCCCCCATTTTCAATTCATCATAAATGCTTAATTATACTATTTATACTTGTGTAGAAGGGTGGATTATCCCTGCTTGCGGGAGTAGTAGTACACAGACACTGGGTAGTAGGATACTATAGTATTGGACCTATAAGTACCCCCGTCTTTGGCCCGGAATGCCGTTCTGGAGGGCTTGCAGCTGGAGTGGATGGGGCCCAGGATTTACTAACCTGGGGACTGGTACTCTGGTCTCCCTCGCCTTCCAAGGCGGTCAGCAGTAGCTCCCCACACACCCTCACTCCCTCAGTACCTCCGACAGCCCTCCCACACCCAGTGACTGTCAGTTCAATAGTATTATTGGGCTTCCCTTTAAGCAGTACCCTTCCTTGACCACCTGTATAGACCCTTCAAATGCTATTCTGTAAATGGGGTGTAAGGGTTAAATAATTATGCAGTCAGAATATTTACCCAGAGAATAAAGTAGCAAATGGAACTCAAAGAAACAGACACACACAATGATCCCGATTAGATCTACTTTTAGTGAAGCCTGGGCAGGTTATACATTACAACGTTAATTCTTAATATATGGCACCGGGTGCTCTTGTTATCAATGTAGGGGAAGCTCTTCCCACCATAGGCACCGAGTGCTCAATACATTAAACCACCCCGCTTGTACTGGGGGAACCCAGGCATAGAACGTAGACACATTGGGAATTTCAGAATCAAACAGTCAAATAAACAAATAACAAAATAACCAATAAATGTGGGCCCACGTTATCAAAGAAAACCTAACCTAAGCCGGCTTAAATTGTTTGGGGTACCCCTTAGACACTGGTGGTTAGCGTTCACTTCAATGGACGTTGCTGTTGATACACGTGGTACTGTTAGTACTTAGCCAAGATGGCGGACCCACTCTTGTCACCGCTAGTCCGGATGACAAGATGGCGTCTGCGATCCGCGGGCACAGCCAGCAGGTTGGGCGAACAGCAGGCAGTGGTTAGCTGGCAGAGCTTGCTGTATGGGGTCCTCTGCTGGTGGGAAGAGGCGTCCTCTGTACCGTCTGGGAAACGTCCACCGCTGCTGTTGCTGGCTTGCTTCTGTCGTGCAAGCTAATACTTTGGCTACCTTAAACACAGCTAAGCTTTGGGTCTCGGCGCACCCTCCTGCTATTCGGTTACACTGTTAACGCAACGTGGCTGGCTATACCACCGGCCTCTTCAGCGCCTCGCGCCCGGTAGTCTACTCAAGTCAGACGGAGCCGTTAGCGGCATACTACTATACCGCACACAGTAACTACTATAACCCGATAACGTTAGACGTTAGTCTCGTTAGCTCTAGACGTTAGTCCTTGGGTTCGGTTTCTCTTACTCACACACTATCGCTGATACTTCTAGGATAACCCGTCACTAGCAAGTATGTCTCATCACCCGCCGCTCGCTCCGACGGGGCTCTCCAACTTCACTTCTTCAACGGGGCTATTCCAAAGCACACACCCGTTGTAGCTGCGACCGTTCACGGCGAAGTCCAATGCCGAAGAGAACTTCCTGTTCCCCTCGCCTCCAGGTAATTCCCTCTTCCTCGTTGCTTGCTTCTCTCCACTGCTCCACCTGCCACCACTGCCACTCCGCCCCCTGCTCGCAACCTCCACTGGTCCCACGCAAGGACCGCTCCAGAAAGGGAAAAAGGGCTCAATGTTATTGCTAGTAATCCATACTGCATCTGGAGAAGAGTAGCACCTCACCTTGTCGTTAGACTGGGCGAGCTATCCAAAGGAACACTGTTAGTCTATCCAAAGGAACACTGTAAATCACACGTTATACACAGACAGGGAAAGTAACAGTTAGTTAGCACTACTGAATACTTTGTAGAATATTCAGGCTGCTACACTTGTAATGCATTATAATGTCGCTACATTGTGTTACAGCTTTATAGAATGTTCTCCTTTCACCTTTCACTCCCCTACATGTACACACCGCCATCTACAATCGCCGGTTAATAGAAGTGATTTGCATACAGGCTATGCAAACAATTCATGAAAATGGCGCACTTTTTGACTTTGAGCCGTCCTACTTAAAGAGGGAGCTGTCGGAATGGGACATTTATTGTCTCAACAAGCCCTTTCAGATGCCTTTATTGGCCTATTTACATAAGGTAATTGGAATGTGTCCTTCCTCATCCCTCTAGGTACACACACACACACACGCACGCACAAACGCACGCACGCACGCATGCACGCACACACACACACACACACACACACACACACACACACACACACACACACACACACACACACACACACACAGATACACATACTGTATGCGTTTCTTCAGAGTTGTCAGCATATGGAGCCTCCTGTAGTACAGAGTTATGGAGCGATGTGTGAATTTTGCTAAAGTCGTTCGCGTTGCTCGCCTGGACACGTTACTATTTCAAAATCAAAGGTATATAATAGGTATTATGTTTCATCATGGATGCATCAAAGGGGGGGGGGGGTTTGATGCTCTGATCATCAGCAACGGCATACGTTTTGGAGTATGTTACATATGATCGTTGCGATCGATGTGAAATCATTGTTTGATCAAAGTAGGATTGATGTCATATTACCTTTACTAGGTATCCCAAAAATAATATTCCAATTGTCTGATCGCCATTTCCAGTATTGATGTCCATTGGGTCCCTGAGATGAAACGGCACAAAATATGCATGAAGTGTGCTGAACACGTTCCAAAGTGCTCGGACTTGGTCTAAATTCTCCGCCCGGACCATATACAATGTAACACACAGTGTGAAATAAGGTTTCAAAGGGTAGGCGATACTGCCACCTAGCAGGATTCGGCCGGTATTGCACTCTCGGGGTCTCAGAAGGAGTTCCAATGGTAACACAGAGGTCCGTGAGAGTGTATAGGATATTAAAATCGGAAAAAAAGAAAAAGCAATCTAAGAACCACAATATTACGTTTTTGGCGCTCAGCGGTTGGCGAGCAAACATGTAATATTAACGTGATTGGCCGTGAATGAGTAACAAGGTGACACAATATTATTATTCCACCTTAGAAACATAGATCATGTATGACCATTTATAAATCAAGAGGACACTGAAAAACTTTCCATTCCTTTATTTCAATTCAACTTTGATTACTGTAATGTAATTGGCCTCCCCCCAAAAAGAACATCATGTTCATCTACTACTGGTTTAGTGAAGGTTCCCAGTAACAGCCTAAAGACAACCTGGGACGCAGCCTTTGCTAATTACACACCAAAGCCATGGACAACTTTACCTAAGGACATCATTAAATATTAAATATTTTCAAAAGTAACCTAAAAGCATAATATCTCTTCACCTTAGCCTTTCAATGCATTCGGCCACTTTGCACTCACTGACTACATCATCACTGTGATCATTGTATTGTAAATGGGAGCTATTTTATTGTTGTCTATGCTGCTATTTCTATGATATTAGGTGTATTGTTATTACCTGCATTGCTTTTTACCCTTTTTCTTATTTGCTTTATTTTATTCTGTCTATTTTATGCTCATTCTATGTCTATTTTACAGCATTTTCTGCTGTAAAAACACTTTGGACTGCAATTCTTGTATTAAAGGTGCTATACAAATAAAGTGTATTATATATGTATCAGTATTTCCATTATGTGTAAAAGCAGTTGATTAAATGTTGTACAACAAGTGACTTTTACAAGTGCACACCCCGTTAACAGCACTGCCAGGTTAGTCGTGCTGCATGAGTACTGCAGGAGTAGAGGTGTGGTTTCTAAGAACTGGATCTGTAAAACACTAAATATGCACGCCAACTCTTTCAAAGTACTCATTACAAATTATCATTTTAAGTTGAAATGAGTTTGAAATAAATATATATTTCAAAAGCTGATTTTTATCCCATACATACAGTACAAATGACAGACTTTACACGAGTAGAGATCTGCTGTAGATACAGTATCTCAACATGTACTGTACTTGTGGTTACCCATTTCTTTATTTGCCTTTTTACATTATCTTCCAACCAATATGAGGAAGTTAATAATAATAATAATAATAATAATAATAATCAACTGTATTTGTATAGCACCTTTCATACAATAATTGCAGCCCAAAGTGCTTCACAGCAGTAAAATAGACATGAGCATAAAATAGACTGAATAAAAGCAATGCAGAGAATAAGAGAAAGGGTCAAACACAAATATTGATTGATAAGAACCAAACCGAAGTTCAATGGAAAAGTGGTTGTTTAAAGTACCATAAACATCAACAATATGTTGCCAACGATGCAAGAACCCCCAGGGATAATACAGTTTTTCATATCTTTGGCACTTGGTGTATTAGGTAAGTCTTGGCATCTTGCACTACAGTATTTAGATGTAAGCCCAGCTTCCCTCCAGTTGCCAGCTCACAGATAACAGCTCAAGGCCAACTTGCCTCCCACTGCCTACTGTACCTGCCGCCTACTATACTTCATGTTTAAAGGTTAACATATCAAAGCTGCATCCTCACACGCAAAATATATAATTTTACTTTTGCACTTTGAATGGTGGGCTTTTTTTATTTTTTATTTTTTGATCAACCTTTTCTCCCATTTTCAATTTTTCTCCCATCCCAATTTCGTATCGTCCAATTCTACCCTCCCCTGTCTCGAACGCTGTTTGGCCATGCCTCCCACAAGCCGGCTGCAATGTGGACGAAGCCTTACATCACGCGTCCCCTCCGGTACTCGAGGAAGCAGCAGTCGCATCTTTTCATCTGCACAGCGCGATCTCTCAGCGTCGGGGGTCTGCGTTTGGAGGGCACGCCGCCCCCGTCGCTTCCTGATTCTGCTGCGCAGGCGCACCAACCGACCTGTAGGAGTCGCTGTCCACAACGTCCGATCCCCACCCATTAGCTTCCCACTCCCTAATACTGCCAATTGTATTAGTATAAACGACCAGCCAAGCTGATAGCAATGCGGAGAGCTGGGCTCGAACCCAGCGTCTCCTGCATTGGTGGTGAGCGCCTTGCCCACTGCACCACCTAGCCGCCCCGAATGGTGGGCTTTTCATTATAGTACTCTAATCTGTATTTTTTTTACTTTCACCTAAATGGCCATTTACTATACACCCCTTAGCGTCACGGAGCAATGCTAACGATGATAACAAGTCATATGTAAGTGAGTAAGACATGATTCACATATAATTGCACAGCCGTAGCAACAGCTGGATCATTAAGTTTGCAGACGACAGCACAATCACGATACGCAACGGTGAAGAGACAGAGTGCAGAGATGAGATGTGTGGCAATAAGAATCTTGCCCTGAACGTCAGCAAGACTAAGAAGATAGATTTCAGAAGCCACTGTGGGACCCGGCCATCGCCCCCCCATCCCGTCAACACCAACAAGACACTGATGGAAGACATCAGTTTCCTTGGTCTGCAGATGTCAGACAACTTAGCCTGGAACCACAACACTGAGACTGTTCTGAAGAAAGAACACCAGTCTAGAACCACAACACTGAGAACATGATGAATAAAGAACACCAGTCTAGAACCACAACACTGAGAACATGATGAATAAAGAACACCAGTCTAGAACCACAACACTGAGACCATGATGAATAAAGAACACCAGTCTAGAACCACAACACTGAGACCATGATGAAGAGAGAACACCAGTCTAGAACCACAACACTGAGACCATGATGAAGGAAGAACACCAGTCTAGAACCACAACACTGAGACCATGATGAAGGAAGAACACCAGTCTAGAACCACAACACTGAGACCATGATGAAGACAGAACACCAGTCTAGAACCACAACACTGAGACCATGATGAAGAAACAACACCAGTCTAGAACCACAACACTGAGACCACGATGAAGACAGAACACCAGTCTAGAACCACAACACTGAGACCATGATGAAGAAACAACACCAGTCTAGAACCACAACACTGAGACCACGATGAATAAAGAACACCAGTCTAGAACCACAACACTGAGACCATGATGAATAAAGAACACCAGTCTAGAACCACAACACTGAGACCATGATGAATAAAGAACACCAGTCTAGAACCACAACACTGAGACCATGATGAATAAAGAACACCAGTCTAGAACCACAACACTGACACCACGATGAAGAACACCAGTCTAGAACCACAACACTGAGACCGTGATGAATAAAGAACACCAGTCTAGAACCACAACACTGACACCACGATGAAGAACACCAGTCTAGAACCACAACACTGAGACCGTGATGAAGACAGAACACCAGTCTAGAACCACAACACTGAGACCATGATGAATAAAGAACACCAGTCTAGAACCACAACACTGAGACCATGATGAAGAACACCAGTCTAGAACCACAACACTGAGACCGTGATGAAGACAGAACACCAGTCTAGAACCACAACACTGAGACCATGATGAATAAAGAACACCAGTCTAGAACCACAACACTGAGACCATGATGAAGAACACCAGTCTAGAACCACAACACTGAGACCATGATGAATAAAGAACACCAGTCTAGAACCACAACACTGAGACCATGATGAAGAACACCAGTCTAGAACCACAACACTGAGACCATGATGAAGAACACCAGTCTAGAACCACAACACTGAGACCACGATGAAGAACACCAGTCTAGAACCACAACACTGAGACCATGATGAAGAACACCAGTCTAGAACCACAACACTGAGACCATGATGAAGAACACCAGTCTAGAACCACAACACTGAGACCGTGATGAAGAACACCAGTCTAGAACCACAACACTGAGACCATGATGAAGAACACCAGTCTAGAACCACAACACTGAGACCATGATGAATAAAGAACACCAGTCTAGAACCACAACACTGAGACCATGATGAAGAACACCAGTCTAGAACCACAACACTGAGACCATGATGAAGAACACCAGTCTAGAACCACAACACTGAGACCGTGATGAAGAACACCAGTGCCTCTACCTCTACAGTGCTTATGAAAGTTCCGAATCCAAACAAGAACTAAAGCGATAGGGGACGGGTTGCTATTGCTTGGCTCTGCCAAGAGAGGACTGGAGAAATTCACTGTATGATAAGTAACTATATAGCAATATAATTTATTATATATATATAGTAACTTATGATAAGTGTGTTTTTCTCCAGACTTCTCTTGGCAGAGCCTGAAGTGTGGCCGGCGTAGCAACGTGTCCCCTATCTCCACTCAACTCCAACCCACACGTCAGACCAAAACAAAAAATGCAAACAAAGTGAAGTAGTACCAAGAGGGGCTATTTTGCCTAGCGGTCCAGCACCTCTAGAGTGCCTGTGTAAACAACACAGCATCAGGACCCAGTGGCATTTTCATCGAGGCACCACACAGAGCATCTTGACGAATGGCATTACAGAGGACCACAGCGGAGAAGAGCGCTGGGTGTAGCACGTCTTCTTCCAGACCAGGTGTCGGAGTGATGGCCGCTCCAATCTCAGATGACACACGATTTGTCACGCACATAGTTAAGCATTGTCCTTGTGTGTAGATCTGTAGCACATTTGACTGAACAGCTACTTGTACTTCATTCATATAAGCCACATCCTTTTGGCACTCATCTCAGAAGCCAATTAGAAATCAAATCAAATATCACAGGGTGACCTTTTAACACTAGCACAGTCATGGAGAAAATGTCACTGATTCCCGCCGAAAGGGGTCAGATGACCCCACAGCTTATATGAGAAATATGAGAAAAATAAACAGTGTAAACTATATAATTACCTCTTAATATAAAAATATGAGGTTTACCACAGGTTTGAGTCACCAAAAAAAATTTATAATAATAATAATAATAATAAATAAAAATAGTATTATTTGTATTAATTCTTTTTTGATGGAAGAGCCACACATTGACGGGCAACGAGCCACATGCGGCTCGCGAGCCATGGGTTGGCCACCCCTGCGCTAGACGCTCGCAAAGTGCTGTGACTTTCCACATATATAGTCCATATATATGTGGAATAACGTTCTAATTACATTTTCCTGAAGTCATTTAGAAATTTCAGAAACCGTGCCAGATAAAACGGGTACTTTTAGGAAAAGTCATTGAGTGACAGAGCTGGAGCTCGACCGAGTGACGAGGATACATTTATTGAAAATGCCTAGGGGTCATGTGACCCCTTGTCGGCTGTGCTAGTGTTAAGTGAAGGGATTGTGTCAGTTGTACCGCCACCAGCACTGCATTCCAGCTCGACCAGGCAGACAGGATGTTCTCTCAGGCCGGTCCGGAGAGCCTCAAGGCCAAATGTACCCCCTACACCGCACCGCTCCTCCAGGGTGAGGGAGGTGGAGTAATAGCACCTTTCCCACTGCTGATAATATGATCCACAAT
Organism: Notolepis coatsorum; assembly: GCF_963971535.1. Taxonomy (NCBI): domain Eukaryota; kingdom Metazoa; phylum Chordata; class Actinopteri; order Aulopiformes; family Paralepididae; genus Notolepis; species Notolepis coatsorum. The sequence goes on from NC_140179.1 coordinate 100,559,149, forward strand.
CAAGGGTAGAATCTGCAATGCCGTCATAACAGTGACCTCTAGGCAAAAGAGTCGCGCTTGGTATTGCACTCTATTATTATGCACAACTTGAAATCATGATTCATAAAGATAAAGAGCAGGTGGTCAGTTTCACTTACTTTTCAGATGGCATTACTGAGACTGAGAAATTACTATTAAGCAGGTAATCTGTACATGGTCACATTTATAGGGTATATATGTCACCAGACCCCCAATGGGAAGCATCCAGATCTATAATTAAGGTGTGCAAACGCACGGATGCACTTCCCAAAGGGCTCAGCTGACCTACCCGTAGGCCTAGGGTGATTAAAAGAGGAAGCGCTTCTCTGCACTGTAGGCCAACCCCAAGCTGCTACTCCAACCCACACTATCTGTTCTGCCCCTAAAACACTGCACACGTGCGAAATGGTGCCTATGCTGCACCCAGGTCTGGAAATGGTCACGAACTAATCCAGAATCACACTGCACACTACACTACAAACATAGCCTGAGAATATAAATACCACACATCTGGTCTCAGGGAGTCACAGCACACAATTAATTAATATTAAGAACAATACACACTGGTGGCACACAGCAAAGATAAGGGGGCATGTTAGGGTAGTGTGTATGGGGCACTATGAGGTTTAGGTCTGGGGCCAGAATGCTCCTCCCACATCCTAGCCTAGGTTGGGGCAGTGGAAGCGCCAGTCCCAGTTTATAGACAATACGACAAAAAGGATATAACGCGGCCCGAAGCGCGTGGGCGGGAGGGTCTCTCCCCCCCTCCCTCTCTCCCACGGCCCCGGGCTGAAAAGCGTTCCGACTGGGACCAGAGAATAGGGTACTTCTTAGTGCAGAGCAGACCAGGGTAATGCGGTAGTGTCCTCCTGGCTGCAAGGAAATAACACAGTTTAACGTGCAAATAGTAGCAGCGTTTCAGCATGCGGTGCTCTCAATTCTCTTCAGTTGTAATGACAGTTTGTATTATCCAAAGTTTCTTTTTTTTAAAACTTAATTTTTTAGCGTTTATCGCTTTTCTGGTCAAGCATGACCGACAGTTGCAGGGTGAAACGGGAGAGAGAGCAGGGGGAGACATTCGGCAAATGACGGCGAGTCCGGGAATCGAACTCGGAGTCAACCAGATCCGTGACGCAGCACGGAGTCCCGCGACGCAGCGCGGTAACATGGTGTGCTACTGGAGCACCCTATCCAAAGTTTCTTATAGCACAGTTCACATAATCCATTCACTGATAGCTCGGGAAACAGTACATTCATCCGGCGCAGATATCTCGATACTTTGTGTTTGGTTACTCACGGCGTGTAGCGTGGCTACAATGTATCTCTCTTGGTTTCGGCTCCACTCGTTCCCCAGAGAGAAGGTGAACACAGCAGGCTGGAGCAGTAAGTGTTTTCACTGGAAAAAGGCACAAGAGAAGGGTAGCGTGTCCTCGTATCTCCGCAGTTCCGCGTTCCCGGTGTCGTCCTTGCGACTCTGTTCTGTCTACTGCCAAAACGAATTCTCCTTTCAACCGCGCCCGGCCTTCCTGGCACCGCCCCTCCACACCAACCAGCCAATCCATCTCCTGCCCCCTCCAGCGGCACACCCCGGCTGCGTAAAAAAGAGGGACCTCATGTGTAGACTGTACGACTGAAAATAGATTATCCCCCCCTGGTGGCCCCGCACTTGCCTGCTGTCACTGGCCCCAGCACATATCGCCATCCCCACAGGACGGCTCCCCACGCAGGGAAGAAGGGACAACATGGCGCAGTACTGCGATAGGAGATTCCAATACACATAATAGTCCTGGTAAGCATCTAAAACGGCCAGGTAAGCATCTACGTCCTCATCAGGACCATCACTGGGCGTTTCATCCTCTCAGGGTCCCGCAGGTACATCACACATGCATACAGACTAGGGCTGTCCCCGACTAAGGATTTGGATGGTCGACTATGATTGGGCAAAATTTGTCGTTAGTCGACTATTGGGCAAAAAAAATTATAATAAATAAGTATAATATTTTTTTTATTTTTTTTTAATTTTTTTTATTTTTTTATCATTCCATTTGGGCTGTGGGGGGTGCTTAATGTCTGAAGGAGTCGACTGAAGGCTTCTTGTCCTCTGCAAAAGCATGCAATTGGTCCACTGATGGATACATCTTGATATTTGTCTAGTCTAGTGTGTTCATTAGATGGGTGAAATCCTCTTTCAGTGCCTCTGTGCCTGTTTTCTTAGGCAGTTAGCCTCTGGTATGCGTGCCATTAGCATTAGCCACGCTTCTAGGCCTCTTTTCTTTTGGAAAGAATGATAATTTTTTTTTTATTAATTTAATTAAATTAAATTTAATTAATTATAATTTTTTATAATTTTTTTATATTCGACTAAGAGGTTGGCCAGTCGACTACGGCTCCTTTCGACCGATTAGTCGACTAATCGACTAATAGGGGTCAGCCCTAATACAGACTCACACACACTCTCCCACCCGTGACATATACACTGCCCTTCCAAAAAATACCATTTGAATTTTCTGATTCTGAACACAGTTATACTCCAACTCTACTTCGGCAGCAGTGATGACGTCCAACTTGACCCACCCCCCCCCCCTTCCTCCCCTGGGGTTCTTGAAATAATGGGACTTATAACGGTTAAACAGGTCTGGGCTCCCCAGCATATCTGTCACTAGACAGAACAGTGCTTTGGGTAAAAGCCCCGTAAGAAATGACATGACAACCCTGCTAGCCAACTGGGGCTGCACTCTAAAACCCTCATTACGTTTATTTTATTCCCTTGATATTAACATTCCCGGCACTAAGATTAAAGAATAGAATGCTCTCACGGGACTCCTTCCTGCCGCTGTGCAGCTTCTGTTTGAATTAAAAATTAAACGTGCGAGAGGAGGTGCTATTTTCACCACGATCATTATGCTAATATGACGGATGATATATATGACATATCCCGTCCTGGGCAAATAATGACCACGGCCCGCAATCAAAAAATAGTACGCTCTGTATATGCGATCCCGGGCCTAATATTCTTTATGGCGGAAGTTGTAAAAATAGCAAATTAAATGTAAATGGGTTACATAACAAGTAACATGTCATGAATTGAGGTAGGATAGGAAATGGAATATATAGGCCCGTATTCTGTGCTCTGCCCGCTGTGAATGCGGAACAGGTACACATCACACTTGTTTATAATTTGTGTCATGCTGCATGTTGATTCGTGGCGCACGCAAGTAGACTCATCTCAGATGTTAATAACGGACACAAGCTGTGAGTCAGCCGGCTGGGGACCCTGAGTGAGTCATTATGAGCCACAGCACAATGACATACTCTGCATTAAGATGTTGGTCGCTGTGTACCGAGCCAATTCATTCAATAACAATGAAGAGAGACAGGTGGCAGAGGGAGAGAGAGAGAGAGAGAGAGGGGTGTCATATTAGTTTTACCTGTTGGTCGACGGCAGCCAAAAATGCTTCAATAGGATCTACTGTTTAGGCTTCTCATCCAACCTCCTACACGCTCTCATTTAGACACACACATACAGTACACACAGACACACACTGCTGATGGAGACTCAGTGTTCAGGGTAACAGAACATGAGGTGAGGAGGACCTTTAAGAAAGTGAATATCAGGAAGGCAGCAGGACCGGACGGTATCCCCGGCCGCGTCCTAAAAGTCTGTGCCGACCAACTGGCCCCAGTATTTACTGACATATTTAACCTGTCCTTGGAACAGGCTGTCATCCCCACCTGTCTGAAGAAATCCACTATTATCCCTGTACCGAAGAAATCCAAGCCTGCTTGCCTCAACGACTACCGCCCTGTAGCTCTCACCTCCATAGCCATGAAGTGCTTTGAGAAGCTAGTAAAGGGCTACATTTGCTCCTCCCTCCCCATCAACCTGGACCCCCTGCAATTTGCATACCGCCCCAACAGGTCCACGGAGGATGCCATAGCCCATGTGCTGCACACAGCAGCATCACACCTGGACGCGTCTATTCGAAGCCTAACCGGTTCATGCTTCCGCGTTCGCGTTTTGCGCTCTGATTGGCCACTGATGTTTCTGGTCGCACCAATCGTGTGACGGCAAGTTCTTTCGCCGGTTAAGCTTAGGCACTCTTTCGAAGTTGGTTAAGGTTAGAGTTTGTCTTAGAGCAGGGTGATAGAACGCCAGCCCTGATTCCAAACTCTAACCTTAACCAACTTCGAAAGAGTCGCCTAAGCTTAACCAGTGATAAACTAGGCGTTAGGTAGTTTGCTGCTGGTCGAGGCAGAAATGGGTGCGTCACACAATTGGGCGCACATGTCACATGACCAGAAACGTCAGTGGCCAATCAGATCGCACCAGAAACGGCAGTGGCCAATCAGATTCGCAAAACGCGAACGCGGAAGCATGAACCGGTTAGGCTTCGAATAGACGCCACCTGGACATCGACTACAGCTCAGCATTCAATACCATAGTCCCCTCCAAACTCATAGCCAAGCTCAGGGACCTGGGCTTGAACTATGACCTCTGCCAGTGGGTCTTGGACTTCCTGACGGGCAGACCCCAGGTGGTGAGAGCAGGCAACTGCACCTCCTCATCCATCACTCTCAACATAGGGGCCCCCCAGGGCTGTGTTCTGAGTCCCCTCCTCTACTCCCTGTACACACACATGACTGTGTGGCACAGCGGAACAACAACACAATCATCAAATTTGCTGACGACACAGTAGTGGTGGGCCTGATCTCTGCAAACGATGAGAGGGCCTACCTGGAGGAGGTCAAGGTTCTAGCGGGATGGTGTCAAGAGAAGAGCCTCTCCCTGAACGTCAGCAAAACAAAGGAGATGATTGTGGACTTTAGGAGGTCGGGGGTCAGGGACTACAGCCCCCTCAGCATCGACGGGGCACCGGTTGAGAGAGTGAACAGTTTTAAGTACCTCGGAGTCCACATATCCGAGGACTTGACATGGACCACACACATTGACAGTGTTGTGAAGAAGGCACGGCAACGCCTCTACTTCCTCAGGCGCCTAAGGAAGTTCCAATCAGTCAGAATATCCTTAAGAACTTCTACTCATGTACAATAGAGAGCATCCTGACTGGCAATATCACCTCCTGGTTTGGGAATAGCACCGCACAAGACCGTAGCAGACTACAGAGAGTGGCCCGTTCAGCCGAACGCACAATTGGAGGGGGGCTTCCCACTCTCCAGGACATTTACAACAAGCGGTGCATTGGGTAAGGCTAAGAGAATTATCAAAGACTCCAGCCACCCAAACAACTGCCTCTTTGAACTGCTGCGGTCAGGCAAGCGATACCGGAGTCTCATGGCAAGCACAGAGAGACTCAGAAGAAGCTTCTATCCCCAGGCCATCAGGATGCTCAACGAACAATAACAAACAACTCACTGCAGTACCCACTTTACCCACTTTAGAACACCTAAACACACTTTATATTTATTGGTAAAGAATTTGCACTACAACCCATACCTCATTACACCTTACTGTAAATAGTACCTAAATTGTACCTCATCCCATTTCTGCTTTGCACTGTATAGTATATTGTATATTATTATATTGTATAGTATATTGTATGGTAACTCAGTTACTTGTATATATGTACATACTGAACACTACGTGTCTACGTACTTGACTTCTATTTTATAATTGCTGTACTTATTTTATACTTATCTATTTTTGTCTAGCACAGTCTCTGGAGCGTAACAGAATTTTGTATAAAAGTATTCTGTACTTCTGTATGATAACTAATAAAGAAACTTGAAACTTGAAACTTGAACTTGAACTTGAACAGACACACACACACACACACACACACACACAGCTCTTTCCTCTAAAAGTCATTAAAGCGGTCAGTTGCACAGCTAATTTACAATTCCCCATTAACTCTTTGGACGCCAGACCTAATGATAGTCGGGTTTTCATCGTTATTTCTTTTATTCAATATTTCCATTCATTACAGGCACACAGACTCGGGGTGAACATGGGGAATCATCCTGAGAATGCCAAGGTGCAATACCGGCCGCATCCACCCAGGTGGCAGTATCGAGCAACCTTTGAAACATTATCTTGGCCTGTGTGTCGATCAAATGTCTCCAGTCCCACTTTTGTTTGTCGGGCGAGGCAAATCCGATCCCATTGAGAAGCGTCAAATGCCTCCGATGCATCTGTTGTGGTGGATTATGTTGGCGACATGATGGACACCGGTACTTGGACTCGCAATCAGACAATTGGAATATTCTTTTTGGGGTACATCCTAGTGAAGGTAAGGACCATATGATATCAATCCTGCTGTGATCCAACCATGACTTCACCTAGATCTAGACCTAGATGTGTGTGTAACGTTACTCCACAACGTATGTCGTTGGTGACGATAAAAGTAGTGCTGTCAGGCGATTAAAAAAATGTATCTAATTAATTACAGTATTTGTAATTAATTAGTCTAATTAATCGCATTTTAATCGCATAACCATTTTAGGCCTGATATTCTATATTCTGTAATCATATTTCAAATAGCATGTGTCCGGATGGCAGAATTCAGTACTGTATCTACAAAACCTTCTGTTAATCATCTTCCCTTTATTAATAAATAAATAAATTTTTCAGGTCTGGTCAATTTTAGCATGGTGTTATTCACAGTCAAAGATAAAAAAAAAATTGAATTGATATTCTCATTTGGTTCACTACAATTTACTCAAGCCTAGTAACACACAGTATTTCTGACACTGGGAATACATTCCCTGAGATCCATAGATGTTCAAGTTCAAGTTCAAGTTCTTTAATAGTTGTCATACAGAAGTACAGAATACTTTCATACAAAATGCTTCTTACTGTTACGCTCCAGAGACTGTGCTAGACAAGATAGTATCAAATAACATAATAACATAATATAGCATGAATTTAGAAGAAGAATGAGGTCACAGTTGTTCGGTATAGACATATGTACAATGTTCTGAGTTACCATATAATATACAATACACAATACTATGCAGTGTACTAATGTACAGTACTATCTAGTGCAAAGCAGAAATGGGATGAGGTACAATTTTTAGGTACAATTTACAGTAAGGTGTACGAGTTGTAGTGCAATCCTTCATCCATAAATATAAAGTGTGGGGAGTGGGTGCTACAGTGTGTTTGTTTAAAGTGGGTGTGTGCTATAAAGTGTGTGTAGTGGGTGCTACAGTGTGTTTGTTTAAAGTGAGTGTGTGCGTGTGGATGTGTGTGCTATGTGTGTTTGGTGGTTGTTGTTGTGTAGTGTTCATTCATTGTTCGTTTAGCAGCCTGATGGCCTGGGGATAGAAGCTACTTCTGAGTCTTTCTGTGCTCGCCTTGAGACTCCTGTGTCGCTTGCCTGACGGCAGCAGTTCAAAGAGGCAGTTGTTCGGGTGGCTCGAGTCCTTAATAATTCTCTTAGCCTTCCCCTTGCAACGCTTGTTGTAAATGTTCTGGAGGGTGGGGAGCCCCCCTCCAATTGTGCGTTCGGCTGAACGTGTCACTCTTTGTAGTCTGCTTTGGTCTTTTGCAGTGCTATTCCCAAACCAGGAGGTGATGTTGCCGGTCAAGATGCTCTCTATTGTACATGAGTAGAAGTTCTTAAGGATCTTCTGGCTGACTTGGAACTTCCTTAGGCGCCTGAGGAAGTAGAGGCGTTGTCGTGCCTTCTTCACCACACTGTTAATGTGTATGGTCCATTTCAAGTCCTCGGATATGTGGGCTCCGAGGTACTTGAAGCTGTTGACTCTCTCAACCGGTGCCCCGTCGATGCTGAGGGGGCTGTAGTCCTTGACCCCCGACCTCCTGAAGTCCACAATCATCTCCTTTGTTTTGCTGACGTTCAGGGAGAGGCTGTTTTCCTGGCACCATCCCGCCAGGACCTTGACCTCTTCCAGGTAGGCCCTCTCGTCGTTGGCAGAGATCAGGCCCACCACCACTGTGTCGTCAGCAAATTTGACGATTGTATTGCTACTCCGCTGAGCCACACAGTCGTGTGTGTACAGGGAGTAGAGGAGGGGACTCAGAACACAGCCCTGGGGGGCCCCTATGTTGAGGGTGATGGATGAGGAGGTGCAGTTGCCTGCTCTCACCACCTGGGGTCTGCCAGTCAGGAAGTCCAAGACCCACTGGCAGAGGTCATAGCCCAAGCCCAGGTCCCTGAGCTTGGCTATGAGTATGGAGGGGACTATGGTATTGAATGCCGAGCTGTAGTCGATGAATAGCATTCTCACATAGTTCCCCTGCCTCTTGTCCAGGTGTGATGCTGCTGTGTGCAGCACATGGGATATGGCGTCCTCCGTGGACCTGTTGGGGCGGTATGCAAATTGCAGGGGGTCCATGTTGATGGGGAGGGAGGAGCAGATGTAGCCCTTTACTAGCTTCTCAAAGCACTTCATGGCTATGGAGGTGAGAGCTACAGGGCGGTAGTCGTTGAGGCAAGCAGGCTTGGATTTTTTGGGTACAGGGATAATAGTGGACTTCTTCAGGCAGGTGGGGATGACAGCCTGTTCTAAGGACAGGTTAAATATGTCAGTGAATACTGGGGCCAGTTGGTCGGCACAGACTTTTAGGACGCGGCCGGGGATGCCGTCCGGTCCTGCTGCCTTCCTGATATTCACTTTTTTAAAGGTCCGCCTCACCTCATGCTCTGTTACCCTGAACACTGCGCCTCCATCAGCAGCCGACCCCCCCCCCCCCATTGCCGAGGCTTGTGAGCTGGTGTTGTTATTACCAGCATCAAACCTCGCATAGAAGGTATTGAGGTCGTTTGCTAAGGAGATGTCATTGTTCAGTTTGAGGGAGGCGCCTTTGTAGTCTGTCATCGTTTTGAGCCCCTGCCACATAGCTCTAGAGTCAGCTTGTTCAAACTGGAGTTCAATTTTATCCCTGTAGCGCCGTTTGGCCTCTGACACTGTCCTCCTTACGTTGTGTTGCGCCACCTTGTGGTCATTCATGTTGCCTGCCACTAGGCCGTCATTGTATGCTTTGGTGCGCTCTCTCAGAGCTTCACGGACGGATTTGTCTACCCAGGGTTTTTGATTTGGGTAAACTTTCATTTTGGTAGTGGGGATTGTTTCTTTCACCCTAGTACAGACATAGTCCAGCACTGTCTCCGTGTAGGCATTAATGTTATCTGTGTCGCGGAATACAATCCAGTCTGTGTTGTGGAACACTGACCGGATCGTGTCCTCTGACGTCACATCCCATTTCTGCACCTCTCGCGAGACTACGGGAGTACTTTTAATTCTTTGTCTGTACTTTGGTGTAAGGAAAATGGATGCGTGATCTGACTTGCCAAAGCCACTATCAGAATGAGCCTTGTAGCCACCTTTAAATTGCGTGTAACAGTGATCTAGGATGTTACCGCCTCTGGTGTTGCAAGTCACATGCTGGTAGAAATCAGGCAATACCTTTCTCAGATTGGCGCTATTGAAATCTCCCAGTACTAAAATGGCGGCGTTAACGTTCGTCGCTTGTATATTATTTACCTCGTCGTGTAGTCTGGAGAGCGCGGCGTTGTTGTTGGCTTGCGGTGGAATATACACTCCGACCAGGACGATCGCCGTTAACTCCCTCGGGAGGAAGAAAGGACGACACTTGATGGTTATATATTCCAGTTCTGGGGAGCAGTAGTTGGATAATTCCTTCACATTCGTTGGATCACTCCAATTTTTGTTAAACATGAAGGCAATACCTCCACCACGTTGTTTACCGGACTCTGATTGTGTCCGATCCTTCCTATGGATAAAGAAGTGATCCGCTGGTTGAATCGCGTTATCTGGAACCTCCGGTGTTAGCCAAGTTTCGGTGAAGCAAAGGACATTGCAGTCCCTAACGTCTCTTTGATATTGAATCCTTGCTCGGATGTCATCCAGTTTATTGTCTATTGATTGTACATTGGCTAGCAATATACTGGGAAGTGGTGTACGGTGTCGTCTGGATCTCAGCCTGTTTCGGATTCCAGCCCTTTTTCCTCGACGTCTTTTCCTGGGGTCTAGGAACAAAGGATCTGGTCCTAGTCTCCGGAGGATTTCTTCCGGCCATTGATGTGGTTCGGAAAGTTGATCCAGCGAGTAATCCAGTTGGTAAGTTTCCCGTAATCCAATGTCTATGAGTGACTGACGGTCATATACATTAAATGCACCAACAGTTGGTACGCACAAAACTCTAAAAACTATAAATATTAACAAAAGTAAACACAGTCTCGACGGAGCTAACAGAGAGGCAGCCGAACGGGGCGGCGCCATCATCATCATGTCCCTAGAATCAGATACCAAGAACATGCAAATGGACCATATAAAAAAAGAAAAGTCTGTAAATGTTTATTCTACGTTCTTATGGAATGAATAAGATAAAAAAATTAAATAATTTAACAATTTTTTTAATACATTTTGCGTTAATTTGAATAACTGTAATTAATTTATCGAATTAACGCGATAAACTGACAGCCCTAGATCAAAGCATCAAAAAACTACCCCCCCCCCCTTTCATGCATTCATGATGAAACATAATACCTATTTTATATATTTGATTTGGAAATAGTAGCGTGTACAGGCGATAAACTGTACTGTATATAAGCTAATACTGTATATCGTCGTTTTCTGGGATTAGACAGGATCACTCTAAAACTATATTCATACTCACCACGGTATAACACGCGAACGTAACTGTGAGGTTTTGTCCATTGCTCACCTACTCGCTCTGTTCCTTTAAGCCTACTCGCTCTGTTCCTTTAAGCCTACTCGCTCTGTTCCTTTAGTTTCTGTTAATCAATTGCACTCTCCTCACCTCACTAGCCCCCACCCTCGCGTTCGTTTGCTCTCAGCAGCCACACCCTTGGACTACCTGTCATTATGTGTTTGATTGGTCTGGTGCCGAACACACACTTTTAGTTCAAGTATCAATTACCTTCACGCACCTGATGTTTATTCTAATTAGTTCCCCTGTGGGCTTTAAGTACCTCGCTCTTCCCCTCTGTCCCTTGTCGGGTCGTGCCGTATCATTCCGTATCATATTCTCTATCACCAAGACTCCTTCGGGAGGTCCTCTGTCTGTTTATGCTGTTTTCATCTCCGGCGTGAGATGCGCTCCAGCCTTCGCCTCCTGTCGCCGTTGCCTGAGGGAGACACTGGACTGCGCTCTCTAAACTTCCACGGGAGGTATCCCAGTGATCCACTTCAGACCTCCGCGCAGCAGACGTCCTGACGCGCATCCTGACCTCCGCGCAGCAGACGCCCAGACGCGCATCCAGACCTCCGCGCAGCAGACGCGCTCTTCACTCCAGACGCGCATCGCTTCCTAATACTCTACGGGAGGATGCGTCTCTCCGAGCCGGCGCGCTCTTCCGCGCAGATGCGCTCTTCACTCCTGACGCGCATTCAGACGCACTCCAGATGCGTCCTCCGTACCGGCGCGTACTCCAAGCAAACGCGCACCCCTCAGACCTCCGCGCCAGATGCGCCCTCCGTACCGGCGCGCACTCCAAGCAGTCGCGCACCACTCAGACCTCCGCGCCAGATGCGCCCTTCGTACCGGCGCGTACTCCAAGCAGTCGCGCACCACTCAGACCTCCGCTTGGACAACCCGTTTCCCCGTGGCGACGCGCTCGCCCCGTTTTGATCCAACTCTCTTTACGCACAGCGCCTGGGTGAGTTTTTATGACTGTCTTTGATCCTATTCGTTTTTCGTGTGTTTAATGACACTGAAGATATCCTGCTTTTTGTCAGACTGTCACTCACCCAGCGTCAGCTTTTTGGATAGTTCTTTGGGATAATCTTTGGCCTTAACATTGCTCACTGTGTGTATACACACCGAAGATATTATTCACTTGGATTTGTATTTTGGGACTTCACTCAGAGTGTGTATATACACAGAAGATTCTGTCACTTGGATTACTCTGTTTTTGGGACAAGTCACCTCTCCTGTCACCTGCTCTGTTCCCAACTGAACTCTGAGCTAACCCGCTCCCTCTCTCCCTCTCGGTCCCGTTTACCACCCTCGGAGATCTGCCGAGAGAGATCTGCAGAGCGGTTCTGACGTCCACCGTCTGCTTCCTCAGACGAACCATCCCGGGAGAAGCTGCAGAGCAGCAACATTCATTGATGCTTGTGTTCCAAGGCCTTACCCTGTTTTCTCTGTCCCAGTATGCAGCTCCAGCCCTCGCCCTGTTCCAAGGCCTTACCCTGTTTTTCTCTAGTCCTCCTAGTCCTCCCTGTCTAGTCCTTCCAGTCCTCCCTCTCCCCAGCCCGCCTCCGCGGGCCTCTGTCCCTGTTTCCCCACTCTAGTCCTCCTAGTCCTCCCTGTCCCCAGCCCGCCTCCGCGGGCCTCCGTCCCTGTCTCCCCTCTCTAGTCCTCCTAGTCCTCCCTGTCCAGTCCTCCTAGTCCTCCCTTTTCCTTCCTTGTCCCTTGCCCCGGCCCTGTTCCGCTAGCCTTCCCTTAGCCTTCCCTTAGCCTTCCCTTAGCCTTCCCCTTAGCCTGCTCGCCTCTTAAAGGCACTGTGCCTTTTCCCATTCTTGTTATCCATTATTTTGTGTTCTCCCTTAAAGGGACAGTGCCGTTTTCCTTGTGTTTTCAATAAATGCCCAGTTCTTGGCTTACTCTCATACCTGTCTTGTGTTGTGCGATTGGGGTCGGTTACAAACCATAACAGTAACATTTTTATTCTTTTTCATATATTGAACGATAGATAGGTGATGTCAAATGGGCCATAGTATTGTATCCATAGCTATACTATAGAATATATATATATAGCCCTGCAAACACTGCCACTTATTCCTATCTCGTGTTGGCCCAGTAGGAAAAAAAATTGATCGACCGTGGCGTCCATTGAGTTAAAGGATAGCCTCCTCGTTGTCTTTGTTGTTTAAATGTGGAGAAAAAAATAATTAGAGGTTATATATTATCCGGGGGTGATTGTACTGTAACGACAGAAGGCCCAGAGGGACGGAGCTTGTGTCGTCCCACAGTTAATTTGGCTCAAAACCCTGCCAAGGCGTCCTCACTGTGAGCTCTGAAGGAGGCTAAGGACTGGGGTGAATTCTGTCCTTGAAGCGCTTGCAATTGACTCTGACTAACAGGAACTCTTAATTACAGGGGTCACACAACAGAGACAAAGATATAGCCTATATTTGACACTCTACACACCACAGACGGATTTGTTGCCATAGACAGCGTTTGCTATGTTTCACCCGTTTCAGTCGAAACGCTTTTACCCAACGTTGTTAGGTTAGAATCAGATAATCAGATACAAATAATGGTTCAGAATTCCATGAGTGGAGACCTGCAGTCAGGCCCGTTTCTTGTCTAATGCGGACTATGCGGTTGCATAGGGTCCCCGAAGCCCCCCTAAAATGCCATAATATAAAAAAAAATTATTAGCATTTTTTAGCTTTTTTTTTATTCACTCAATACACTGTATTCTGTAGGGATGTAAAACAAATCATCAGCTTAAAATGTTTTACCGATAGGCTACTGCTTATAACCGCAAGTGGGTGTTTCTTCTATAAGTAGCTTACTGACAAAAATGTAGTTGCATTTTCAAACTTTATCTTAAATGCTTGCCCACCTTAAAGGGGTTTGGAATCCCCCCACCATAGTTTCACAAAACAAAATCCCCCAAACAACATTTCGATTGGGGCCCCCAAAAAGCTAGACACGGCCCTGCCTGCAGTGCAGACAGAACGGATGGTTATGTAACGTTAATTATTACTATTGATACGGAAGGATACACTGACGCTGTGGCTGTTAGAGTGGGTTTAATGTCTTTGCATCAGACAGGTGAGAGTTGTATAATAACAAGCTAATATAATGATCCTCACTGACCCAGAGGCTGACAGAATAATTGTAACTCTAGGTGACTATTGTAGGAATAACGCTAAACACTTCTCCCATCAACACGGCTACATTAGCATAATAATTCCTGGGCTATAAACATAAACAATTGCTCTCTTGAGCTCCTAAGGTACTTGTAAAATGATTCAATAGCTTTATATCCGCTTATATCATACGTTTCAGAGTTAAATGGCGAGTTTAACACAGAAGCAGTGAGCGGTGTTGCTATTATAATTAAATGACAGAACAGAACATTTGACCTCGCTGCCTATACAGTATTCCTGATTTCTTAACATGAGAGTGAACGTTCAGAGTTTCATTCGTAAACAACAACAAATGTCCGAACCCTAATAAATGTAATTCGGGCCTCAGCCCTGCAACACAGCAAGATGTTCACTGACCTTGTATGTCCCCTTGTTCCTGTCATAAACCAAGTCATGGAAATCTAATTGAACTGTGTCGTGGCAAGAAGGTTGGCACAGGGGCCAGCTTCCCGCTTGATGCACAAATTCACCTAAAACATTATAATTTTCATTAGCTTCCAATTGTTGGGCCGACAGTGGCTCAGGAGGTAGAGCAGTCGTCTGGTAATCCAGAGAGTTCCCAGTTCGATTCCCTCTCCTCCCAGGCAGCGTGTCGAAGTGTCCTTGAGCAAGTCACTCATTGACCACCACGCTGTTTTCCCATCTCTACTCAATGGCGCCAGCGTTATTGACCATTTTAGCGATGTTGTGTTCTGTATAGCTATGGAGACAATAGTATGGCTCATTTGACAGGCATTGTTCATAGTCCAACACTGACTAACCAGTTCATTTCTACATACTGTAGTTTGTGCGCTATTCCATGCTAAACATCGCCCAAATTCCAAAATAATCCAGTCTTTTTTCATAGATTGCGAGATATGACACGTTATATGCATTATGCCCAAATCGTTCGGGTTGCTCGCCTGAAACTCCAAATACTTCCAAATCTGCGACCGTTACCAAAAGCATGTTTTAGGTCCGGTAAAATACGACACTGTGATCGGTAGAGAAGCATGTTTTAGGTAAAAAAAATACCAGCAGGTTACCTAAGATAGACCTTACCTCAGTCAGAAGGTACTCCAAAATGTATAAATCCCAGTCGTCCCATTGCGATCGCAATTACTTGTGTATAGTGGGCATGGCTACCATACGGGAAAGAATATATGTCTGAGGCACAAAATCTCCGACCGATTGCTATGTCCTGATCCACTCCGAGGCGGAAGCAGCCGGAGGTAAACTCGGTACTGGAAGACAACTGATATCCCCAGTTCAAAAGGTAGGTGATACTGCCACCTGGCGGGATTCGATCGTCATTGCCATTCCAACGTAGGCAACTGTGCCAGGGAGACCCAGACGAAACGTGACTTTTCTCAGGTTTGGCGAGCCCCTAATTGCTCCCGATGTGCAGGTTGGCACCTCTGCCATCGGTGTGTGAATGTGTGAGTGAATGGGTAAAATGAGGTGAGGAACAAATTGTAAAGCGCTTTGGATAAAAGCGCTATATAAAAATGCAGCCATTTACCATTGTGAAAACCTCATAATTTGCCGTTTCATTTGATGTTGAAACGGACGGCTGGCTATGTTTCTTGCGACTTAAATAATAGATGAGGAGGTATACTTATCCAAGTACGTCTCGCCTAGTTACTCGTGCGGTTTCACCCGTGGTGCACATCTAACATTAGAGACAGAAATAGTCTCTAAACACAAACACAAGCTACACAGGACAACTTAACGTGCACACATAGGCCGACACAAACGCACTGACCGTGGCGTCGCAGCCGGCGCTTGTCCCTGTTTGACAACACCTCACAAGAAGCGAGCTAATGTGGCGCCATAATCCTGTTTTCACAGTCAAAGGAGAGGGAACATTTGTATTCCTCCTCCTCTCTTGCCGCCACGCACTTGTACTCCTAAGCTCCCCCATTTCTGAAATGCAACCAAAGTTGACATGAAAGTTACATGAGAGAGAGAGAGAGAGAGAGAGAGAGAGAGAGAGAGAGAGAGAGAGAGAGAGAGAGAGAGAGAGAGAGAGAGAGAGAGACTAGGGCGAGGGATATAGCCTGGGGATATTTGATCCTCAACCAGAAACTGTCAGAGCACCTCCCCAGCCTTCTCCATTTTTTTTAAATTTAATTAAATTTCAAACCATCAATTTTAAATCATGAGAAACTGAGTTTACCCTCATTCATAGCGACAACACGTTTACAAGACAAGACAGTTATCAGTAGATTCATAGGCACAACAAGTAAGAACAAACAATACAAATCTGTTAGAATGGGGCATTTGTAGCAAACCTAATTGCTGAGTGATACAAAACATTAAGGTGATCAAGGACACTCTCACTTTACATTACAAATTACATCGCCATAGTCAAAACAATGCCAAGTATTGCTCTTTTGATTGAAGATGTAACACATGCTGAGAATAAATGATGTGTATTATCTAACAAGAGACCAGATATTTGAATCTCTCCTCAGAGGGGGCAACAGTGGCTCGGTAGGTAGAGCAGTCGTCTGGTTTATCCGGAGGTTCCCGGTTCGATTGAGCAAAGACACTTAACCCCTCGTTTCTCCCGATAAAGCAGGTTGGCACCTTGCAGGGTCGCCTCCGCCGTCGGTGTGTGAATGTGTGAGCGAATGGGTCAAATGTGAGGAACAAAATTGTAAAGCGTGTCGGATAAAAGCGCTATATAAATGCAGCCATTTACCATTTATGGTAATTTCCCTTATCTTCCCTCCATCTCTTTCCATATCTTCTTGTCCTAGTCATTAATTTGTTCATTCATTCATTCCACCCTTTAGTTATTAATGAATTAATTCAATCCGTTATTTAATCTCGAAAGATCATTGAGAGCAAGCTCTCGTTTATAACGATGTTAAGAGGTACAGTATATATTACAAAAACAATATAGAAAGAGAAAAGTCAATCAATTAAAATAAAAGTTTGTTCAAAGAATTTAAATTAATTAAACGGAGGGTCATATGCGGTGTCGAACAGTCTGATGGCTGTGGGAACAAAGGACCCCCCTGTACCGCTCAGTCCGCGAGCGCAACGATATGAGCCGTCCACTGCGACTGCTCCGCTGTGCTGCCAGGGTGTGGTGGAGAGGGTGGCTGCTCCTCTGTCCTGCCAGGGTGTGGTGGAGAGTGTGGCTGCTCCTCTGTCCTGCCAGGGTGTGATGGTGGAGAGGGTGGCTGCTCCTCTGTCCTGCCAGGGTGTGGTGGAGAGGGTGACTGCTCCTCTGTCCTGTCAGGGTGTGGTGGAGAGGCTGGCTGCTCCTCTGTCCTGCCAGGGTGTGGTGGAGAGGGTGGCTGCTCCTCTGTCCTGCCAGGGTGTGGTGGAGAGGGTGGCTGCTCCTCTGTCCCGTCAGGGTGTGGTGGAGAGGGTGGCTGCTCCTCTGTCAGGGTGTGGTGGAGAGGGTGGCTGCTCCTCTGTCCTGCCAGGGTGTGGTGGAGAGGGTGGCTGCTCCTCTGTCCTGCCAGGGTGTGGTGGAGAGGGTGGCTGCTCCTCTGTCCCGTCAGGGTGTGGTGGAGAGGGTGGCTGCTCCTCTGTGCTGCCAGGATGTGGTGGAGAGGGTGGCTGCTCCTCTGTGCTGCCAGGATGTGGTGGAGAGGGTGGCAGCTTACTCCGTGTGCGGTGCGCCTCTCCACCACAACCCTCAGTGAGTCCACACTCCTGCCAAGGAGTGAGCATGACAAGGTCCAGAGTTCCAGGCCAGTAATGAAGTGATGTAGGGCGGAAGATGCATGACGCCTTCATACAGAAACACATGCCAGTGCAAGTCACGTCTCTCTACCAGGGAGGACCACACCCAACCTTATCATAAGGATACAATGATGGGTAACATAAATGTAACCAGTGATAAATCTAAGGGCAGAATGATAATATAGAATCCAAAGGCTTTAGAGTGGAAGCAGCAGCATGTCTATAAAATAATTTATAATTTTATATAATTAAATCCAAAACAGACTATAGCGTCCACAAAAAAAGGCAATTGTGTTTTCCCTCATTAACGCCATCAAGATTATAATTCAATAATTCCTATCAGTTCAATATTCAATAAATAAAAAACAGCAAAGAAAGATCAAAATTAAAAACAGTCACAAACTGACGCGGGGAGATTTGTAATCATGTATTTAAACCGTCCATAGGATAGTGGGAGATATTGATTTCATTAACCCGGCTTTCACTACCACTCTACCAAAGGGTTAACCCTTTCACTGCGACAATACAGAAGATTAACCCTTTCACTGTCACATAACAAATGGTTAACCCTTTCATAACCACACTACAGAAGGTTAACCCTTTCACTACCACACTACAGACGATTAACCGTCTGTAGTGTGGTAGTGAAAGGTTAACCTTCTATATTGTGGTAGTGAAAGGCTTAAAAGTAGGGATGCTCAATATTGGCTTTTTTACCGATACCGATATACCGATATTGTCCAACTCTTAATTTCCAATACCGATATCAACCGATACCGATATATGCAGGGTTTCCCCCCCCCCCCCAAAAACGGAATAATTTCAGGTAATTAACATTACATAATGTCTTGTTGTCTTGTTGTGGAATTAACATAACATTATGCATACTTTTAACAATAAATAAAATCAGAATTAGTTCTTACTTGCTTGCCTGGGTAAATAAAGGTTATAGAAATGTAAAAAAAATCCCTACTTAAAAGCCAGAGTTGAAGATCATTCCAAGAAGCAGCGGGGCATTAAAACAAAAGACAGACTTTCCAAGCTTCAGTCACTCCTCTCCTTCCCTCTCTCTCTCTCTGCGAGGCGGTGTATATTAGCCGGTCTCACCGCGCTCTCTCTCCCCCTTTGTCAAAACCTCGGCAGCATCTCAGCGGGAAGACGAGGGAGGCAGTACACGCCAAAGCCACAGAGGGAAGAAGAACGAGAGAGGAGTGGGAGGGAAACAGTGTGAGGGGCGGCGTGCCGATGACAAGCCGCTTCACAGG
This sequence comes from Notolepis coatsorum, assembly GCF_963971535.1. Taxonomy (NCBI): domain Eukaryota; kingdom Metazoa; phylum Chordata; class Actinopteri; order Aulopiformes; family Paralepididae; genus Notolepis; species Notolepis coatsorum. The sequence goes on from NC_140179.1 coordinate 100,577,970, forward strand.
GGAGCCTTGAGAAGTGAGAGAACTGCAGAGAGAGAGAGAGAGAGAGAGAGAGAGAGAGAGAGAGAGAGAGAGAGAGAGAGAGAGAGAGAGAGAGAGAGAGAGAGAGGGGGAATATTATAGGGACTGAAACAGAGAAGGTGGGTTGATATGGAGAAAAACAGAGAGAGAGGGGGGAGGAGAGAGCCACAGAGGAAGCTGCAGGATGTCTTGTTTTGTTTTTGTTTGAGGAGAAACGGCAGAAAGACGGCCTCAGCTACTCATAGCTTTGCAGATGAGCGTGGGTGCTTCCTTGGTGAGACCGACCCAACCTGCACTGACGGGGCAGACGTTGTTCGCTTACAGCGGGGGTCAATTCATGTATAATTTATTTGTTGTTTACACAAGCGCGAGCCTCGTACAGCAGTCAGTTGAACGGCATGCATCTTTGCGTAACATGATTGTAATTAAGTCCTGCGATGACAACGAACCTCACATTGCGCCATGTTCCTCTGGCTCAGAGCTTTTAACCTGCTGTGCTGTCAATGTCTTCACGTGTGAGTCGGCATGTGGTTTTAGCCGTGTAAAAGGCAAATGTTGTGAGAAGTTCTAAATCTGGCGAGCACACACCTGATGTGATCTACTACTGTATGAAGAGGCAGCTTATCAGTAAGGGCTTTAAAAATTAACAAATACCAGTGTTTGTTGTGCCTCTCTGTCAGAGAGGACCAACCAACCTTCTCATAAAGGACACAGTGATGATTGTCATATCTATCAGCAGTGATCAATCTGAGGGTAGAGTGATAGACAGAGTTGTTGATAAGAGAGGCTGTGCCGTGGTCTTTCATGTATTTATAACATTAATACTGAAACCAGTATTGGACCTATATGACTTATTAATCAGCTGTCCTGGTCCATATTTTTGACATTATCATGTTTGCAGATTATTTAGCTCCTCTTGTCCCTCGGCCGTTTCTACCTTTTTCCCCCGACTCTTACCAACATCAAATGCATCAGCGGCTTTCACATCAAAGAGGGCAACGTTTGTGTAGTGAACGAGTCGGCGGGAGGTTGTAAAGGCCGACTGATCAATGCTCACGCGATTCCCTTTGATGCACACGGACAACTTTTCTATTTAAATGATCTCTGACTGTGAATAAAATTGCTACAGATCTGTTCTTGCCACGGGGGATGGGGGGGTGGGCTCTCAGGGCTTTTTAGCGTGTGTCCTAAGGCGACAAGGCAGATCAATCCTGCAGTGGCGAATATTCATGGAAGCCAAGGGAAGCCAAGCTTCCCCAAAAATATAAACAGTAAAAAAAATATATATATATATTAATATATTTTTTTTTATATATAGTTTACAATAATAATAAAAAAGTATTATTTTTCATCTCTGTGTTATAATTCTTTTTTAATAATGTTCTCCCTCTTCTCCTTCTCACTCTCTCTAACACTCTGTCAGACTCACTGAGGCAGGGCCTGGCAGTCACTCTGTGCTCAGGCAGCATTATTTTGATTGACATTGAGAATAGAGAACATTTGCATAGGGGGAGGTGTCTTTTTCTAGCGTCCACATTGTGGTTGGTTGTGGACTCCACAACCAATTATTAGCCAATAAGATTCAAGCTTAATAAAGGGTTAATGCCCTACGTCTTAACAAGGGGCAGTCTGGCTGGCAAGTAGTCCCGCCCTGGGGCCGGGCCAGTCCAGAACGTTTCCACCTGACGTCCACCTAACGTGACAACAACAACGTCTGAACGTCATCCCCTCGCGGGCACGTTCGAATGATCTCTTAGTAGTATCAAACTTTTTTTGCTGGTGGGACCTTTACTGGGGACCAGGCCAGCACAGCACACCACTGTGGATATTATGATTTAACAAATCTATCTGCCCAGGAGGAGGACCACATTGGCCAGGTAAGCAGCTTGCATAGGCTAGCTTGGTTGCTAACTCTAACGTTATCAGGCTAGCTTGGTTGCTAACTAACGAAACCAAGCTAGCTTGGTTGTAGCCTCTTTCGTGACTGCAATGCAAGCCAGGGGCTCGAATACGCAGTCACTTATTCCTCCGTAGTAGCCAGGTTAATTTGCACCACCAAGCACTGCTTAAAAGCTAGCGGTGGGTCCAAAATATATCAGATATAAATTTCAAAGGTACCCAGCGTTACATTAGGGTTTCACACACACACGCGGCAGGGTTTGAAAGCTTGGCGTTGCTAATAAACATTTTAAATCATTTTTATAAACTGGTCAACACTGCTCAAAACGGCTGTATTTCCGTATTTGGCTGCCTGGTGCGCCATCACAGCACATGCGCATCATGCACCCAACGCCAAATGCAAGTTATGATTACAGTGTAAGGTAATAGTAGTTATTATTACAGTGTAAGGTAGTAGTAGTTAGATTACAGTGTAAGGTAGTAGTAGTATATATGATTACAGTGTAAGGTAGTAGCAGTTATGATTAGAGTGTACGGTAGTAGTAGTTATGATTACAGTGTAAGGTAATAGTAGTTATGATTACAGTGTAAGGTAGTAGTTGTTATGATTACAGTGTAAGGTAGTAGTAGTTATGATTACAGTGTAAGGTAGTAGTTGTTATGATTACAGTGTAAGGTAGTAGTAGTTATGATTACAGTTAGGGATGTCCGATATTATCGGCCGACCGATATTATCGGCCGATATCGGCAGTAAAATGTGATATCGGAAAATATCGTTATCGGTTTAAAAAAAGAAAAAAACAATAACAATATTTGTTATATATATATCCAGTGAAATTATTAGTTACCTGAAATTATTCAGTTTTTGGGGGGGGGGGGGGGGGGGGGGGGGGGGAACCCTGCATATATCGGTATCGGTTGATATCGGTTGATATCGGTATCGGAAATTAAGAGTTGGACAATATCGGAATATCGGTATCGGTAAAAAAGCCAATATCGAGCATCCCTAATTACAGTGTAAGGTAGTAGTTGTTATGATTACAGTGCATCGCAGTCACGAAAGGGGCTAGGTGACTGCTTGGTTTGACTGGCCGCCGAGCCATACTGTACATGTTGACTGCTTGGTTTGACTGGCCGCCGAGCCATACTGTACATGGTGACTGCTTGGTTTGACTGGCCGCCGAGCCATACTGTACATGGTGACTGCTTGGCTTAAATAAAAAAAAAATGTAATACATTTTCTTTAGTCACTTTTTTTTTGGCATCCTCTGTTATCTTACCCACACGACGCCACTGCAATCCTGTACTATGAAACTTTTTTATAAAAAAAGATATTGCTTCTTAAAGCTGCATTTCCTGACCACTGGAGGGTAGCAATGAGACATAAAAAAACAAAGCACGCCTCCTCCCCCTCTCCAAAAATGAAAGACTTGTTGTAAATACATCATGTATAATAATAATAAACTTTATTTCTATAGCAGAATATAGAAGAATTGCAGCCCAAAGTGCTTTACAGCATTAAATTAGACATAACATGAGCAAGGAATAGACTAGATTAACACATTCCCTGAAAAGTGCATTACCGGCCAGAACCTCGTAGGAACGCTGTCTCGATAATGCAGTGTTCTCTGTGGCAGAACGGTGCCTTCTTTTTTCTTTTCTTTCAATGGAGTTTCCAGTTAGCTGGAAGCTATGCCTGTAGCCTGTAGCTTGGAATACCTTTTGCGACGCCGAATTCACTATGCAGTAAAGGAATATATCATCAGCCAATGGACATATCGATCTACCAGATGGCGATCGATAACTGGGAAACCCTTTTGGGGATCCAACCGGCCCACGGTAAGATCTTTTTCACGTAAATTACATGCTGATCGGGCCTTGCTTTGATAGCCAACCACCCGGTCAGCGAATGTGGCTACTGAGGCTAATGCGGTTATTGGTAATCAATAATCAGAACCCCCCCCCCCCCCTTTCATGCATTCATGGTGGACCATGAATACCGACAATATGCATTTTGCGTTTTAGCTCTAGCTTCTGTAGGGCCGAAACGCTGTTCGATTGAATGTTATTAGCTTAGCGCCCTGTATCTCGCCTTCCAGGAAATATACTAGTCCAAATCCCATATACCGCTTATATTCACGAGGCTATAAAATGAGAACGTATTGATAAAAAAATGATTTCTTTAAGCCATTTCGAAGGGACGGTTTATGGTCTCAATTGACAATGATAATGGACAGATAGCAATACTATAAAGTATAGATTTAGCTCTACAAACAGCCCCAGGCACAATGAATATGTGTTATGATAAGGTGGCAGTGTACAGTGGGTCCGTCTATTACCTGTGGCCGTCAATGTGTTAAAAGTAGAGCTGGGCATAGATTAAATTTTTTAATCTAGATTAATCTACCTGCAATCCTGGAATTAATCTAGATTAATCTAGATTAAAATGGCTCCAAAAAAAAAAAAAAAGTGTCTGCCAAATGCATTCAAAATGTGTGTTCTACCCAAATAATGACCGGAGGAGGAGATTTATCCTCTCCTCTTCATCTGAGGAGTCACTAGCTGTTCTATCTCCTTGTTCAACAGCATGAACAGGTCTCTTCTTTTTGTAATTTCCAGTGTTTCTTTTAAAACCAGATTTATCGTAATTGTCTGTGCCCTTCCTTTGATGCCATTAACATTGTTACACTGATATTGACAGCTCTCTCCAGTGTCAAATCACTCTCTGTCAGTAGTTTCTTCTGTGCACCTTCATTTCTTAATCCACACACAAACCTGTCTCTCAATGTGTCTTTTAGTGAATCTCTGAATTCACAATGCTGCTGACTGGTTGCTCACACACAGACTGCTGCAGAAGCAGGTTTCTCAACAAATTCAGTGCAAGCTCAGTGTAACGGTTCCATGAATGAAGAGAACACTGAACAGCTACTACAGTCTCAGGTCCACATCCAAGAGAACACTGAACAGCTACTACAGTCTCAGGTCCACCTCCAAGAGAACAATGAACAGCTACTACAGTCTCAGGTCCACTTCCAAGAGAACACTGAACAGCTACTACAGTCTCAGGTCCACATCCAAGAGAACACTGAACAGCTACTACAGTCTCAGGTCCACATCCAAGAGAACACCGAACAGCTACTACAGTCTCAGGTCCACATCCAAGAGAACACTGAACAGCTACAGTCTCAGGTCCACATCCAAGAGAACACTGAACAGCTACTACAGTCTCAGGTCCACCTCCAAGAGAACACTGAACAGCTACTGTCTCAGGTCCACATCCAAGAGAACACTGAACAGCTACTACAGTCTCAGGCCCACTTCCAAGAGAACACTGAACAGCTACTACAGTCGGAGTACAGCTCAATACACACAATTGTTAAGGAGATGCAGACCAGAGAAAGACGTTTGTCTTGTTTACATCAGGGTCTCCCATTTTCATTTCATTCATATTGCTCCACATTGTCATCAAACGGTCCAATATTTCCAATAACCCAAGCCATTTCTGTTGTAAACACTCACGATAGTCCAGTCGATCCTTCCTTTAGTGTGTAAAGTGGATTTCCTCCTCTTGTAGATGTTTTCAAGTGCCGCCCGAGTCACGTGAGCTAACATGCTAACATCAGGGTCTCCCATTTTCATTTCATATTGCTCCAGATTGTCATCAAACGGTCCAATATTTCCAATAACCCAAGCCATTTCTGTTGTAAACACTCACGATAGTCCAGTCGCTCCTTCCTTTAGTGTGTAAAGTGGATTTCCTCCTCTTGTAGATGTTTCCCAGTGCCACCCGAGTAACGTGAGCTAACATGCTAACTCGCGTCGTTAATAATGTAAACAAAGCTTGCAACGGACTTCTTTTTTCTTGCATTGTGCAGATTCAGACGTCCTCATCGCCGAATTGTGTTATATCCTGAGGACTTCTTAACCTCACCTGTATAACAATGATTACCGGACCACTACTTTAGTTTAACACATTATTCTGACTACAGCTCCGGTAGTGCAATCACTTCCTGGTACCACAGCTGGGAACTACGGCAAGTATTTAAGGACAATACAGACCCAACGTTGTGAAAAAGATTAACGGCGTCAATTATATTATCGCGCGATACTAGTCTCGCGATAACGCAGCACGTTAACGCCGTTAACGGCCCAGCTCTAGTTAAAAGCAATGCAGATAATGTCAAAATAACGAGGACAACAACACTACAAACATTGATTCATAGCCGGCGCACGGAAGAGGAAGTCTTGGCCTGGATATTAGAACTAGGAAGCCAGCAGCCATACCGAAAACACAGAAACATTGGCTGTTGCACCCAGCGGCAAATTAGTTCTTCTCAGCAAATAGAAGAAAAAACAATATCCAAGATCGGTGCAAACATTACCTCCCATAATCGGTGCAGGTTTATTTACATAATATGGAGAAGTAAAACGTTCACATTGGGGGGCGAGGAATTTCAGCCACTCTCCTCACAAAAAGCCAAAGTCCCAAACCATACTTTCAATTGGTGGAACCAAACACCACTCAAATTGTAGCCAATCCCTGTGTGCACACCATGGTGATTGTTTGGAGAAATGCCTGTCAAAATGGCATCTGCGTGTTTCATTCAAATGGCCCCTCCCCTTAAATAGGAGCCGACAACAAGGTTTTCAAATCAACGTGTTTCTCCAAGTCTCGACTACAATCGTGTGGAATCAGATTATTCTTTCCATTTGGGACTTTTGAGTTTTTAACCAAAAGGCGATGGGTGCGCTGTCAAGTATTTGGAATTCAGTGCAGCCCAAGCGCCCAAGTCGAAGCACAAGCACTCTCGTGCCGCTATTTGCAATCCTCTCAGAGGTACGCCTTTATTGCCATTATTGATTATTTCCGGGTCTGTAACGTTTGGGGTTTTGCTCTCCTCAGGGAGCAACGCCCTAGTGTTACCTGGTGGTAATTGTCCGGTCTATCTGTCCTGATTGCGTCTATTCGTTTCCTAACGCATTTATGCTTCCGCGTTCGCGTTTTGCGCTCTGATTGGCCACTGATGTTTCTGGTCGCACCAATCGTGTGACGGCAAGTTCTTTCACACTTAGAGCAGGGTGATAGAACACCAGCCCTGATTCCAAACTCTAACCTTAACCAACTTCGAAAGAGTCGCCTAAGCTTAACCAGTGATAAACTAGGCGTTAGGTAGTTTGCTGCTGGTCGAGGCGGAAATGGGCGCGCCACGCGATTGGGCGCACATGTCACATGACCAGAAATGTCAGTGGCCAATCAGATCGCACCAGAAACGGCAGTGACCAATCAGATTCGCAAAACGCGAACACGGATGCATAAATGCGCTAGGAAACGAATAGACGCATCCTGATTGCATTCATTGTCACCTGGCGTGTCTAGTTAGGGTGGCTTTATATGCTCTTTCGTGTCACTACTGACTCACTACTACCGTGAGTCGATCGCCAGACTATCCATGAGCACACCTTGAGTAAGTCTTATCGCTCCTTGCCATAGGAGGATAAGTATGTTCGCTTCTGTTCTTGTTATAATGTCGCTTTGATTGTAGTGCCAATCCGTTATGTAATGTATTATATTATCCAGTGTTGGGCAAGTTACTTTTAAAAAGTAACTAGTTACAGTTACTAGTTACTTCTTCCAAAAAGTAACTAAATGACTTACTCAGTTGCAAATTATAAAAGTAACTAGTTACTTCAGAAAGTAACTATTGCGTTACTTTCAAGCTTTTTTTTGTACATAAACAACATACACAAATCTAAACTATTTTAATGTTGCTGTGGGACAACGTGAGACTAGCCTCCAATCAAATGCCATGTATGTAGATATTATAATTACTATGTTTATATAGTGCATCATACAAATACAAACACAATAGATGTTTTGGAACTTTTGATATGTATTGCCCCTCAACAGGCCACAACTGGGCAACATAAAATTATGCTTGTTAACACTTTGGATGCCCAACCCTTTTCGGGTTTACCCCCCCACGGGTTGAATGCCCATAACGAGAATATTTGTTTTTTCTATTTTTTTTTATTTATTAGCGATCTGAATTCATATTTCATCAACCGAGTCTACCGTTGGAAAATCAGCCACCCCAGGCGCTCAGATGTGAAAAAAGCGCCCCCTATCGTCTCCCAGATGGTAATTCACCCTTTTGGATTGGACTCAATGAAAATTAATGAGAAAAAAAACCCGGACTCCACATTTTACTTCTCACTCATGTAACTGGGGTCGATCAGCTTCATGCTGGACCCTCAGAGCAGCGGGGATTATTTGTTTTTACAGTATACGCGTGGGATCAATAAAATGATTGATTTTTTCGAATGGCGATCAGGAATTGGAATAATCCATTTGGATACCATCTGATCTCAGGTAAGGAATCTATGTTACCAGTCTTAGGATAATCAGACCCGTTTTCACGGAGATATAAGCTTTTTATTTTTTTTGTGATATGGCTGTTTGACTCTAAGAGTGATCAGGAACTGAGAGAATCGATTTTCAGCGCGCGGCACTAGCGTGCACACGTACACATATACTATCGATAATCTAGCGTTTATTTGAAACGATTCATAAATAGGCCGACAAATGACAACGTTCTAGAATATTACAGTACGGGGCTATTATCATGGAATCTTCTTTTTTTCTCGTGAAAACGAGGGGTTTTCTAAATGCTATGAAACGGAAATGAACCGATACAAAAACAATCTGCTTCGACAATGTTGACTGGAAATAGATCATTGATAATGCGAAGGGCAGATTAGACACATAGCCATAATTTAAAACATAGATTAGGCGATATTAATGCTAACATTGAAGTGGATGTGGGCATTCAAGCACTAAATGTGCGCCCCCTGCTGGGCATTCAAAGTGTTAAGCACTATACCCAAAAATAAATAACAAATATATACTGATTGATTGAACATTTTAATTAACATATTGCAGAATGGGTACAGCACAGTACAGCTCAATACACACAGTTGTTAAGGGGATGCAGACCAGAGAAACACTTTCGTCTTGTTTACATCAGGGTCCCCCATTTTCAATTCATGACATTTATGACATACACAACATACACATATAAGAATCTAATCTAATCATCTAAACTAATCTAATCATGACATTTAAGACATGCATGACATACAGATATATATATATATCTCTGACTCTGATAACCTGAAGACTGTGCTATTAAACCAGGAAGTGCAGCACTGTTGATAAGGCTGTCAGCAGTAGAGCCACTACTGTAGTGTCCTGCGCTGCAACACAACTAACTACAACTAAGAGTGAACAAAAAACGCTTGTTGACTGCTCGCTTGTGTTGTTTGTTGGATTCGTTTTGGATTATTTGGGCTCGCCAAACAAACTATCAAAACGTACACTACACGGACCCGCGGTCTCACGCTGACTGAGTCGCTTGTGTTGTGTTGTCAGACTCTGGATGCTTTAGAACACCCGCCCACCTCTACCTCTGATTGGCTTACCATGACATTTTACTCAACCTCAGCCAATCGCGCACTGCCCACTAACCAGGAAGAACAGTATTTGCCTCTCAGCGCAGAGATCTGTCTGATGAAAAAAACAAGTTCAATCATAGTAACGCGCCACATTTTTTGGCAGTAACGGTAACAGTGTTATTAAGATTGGAAGAGTAATCCGTTAGATTACTCTACTCGTTACTGAAAAAACTAACGCCGTTAGTAACGCCATTATTTATAACACTGATTATATCACTGTGTGTATATGTCGAATCATCGTCGACATATATTCCTTGTATCGTGTTTTTGGAGACTTGCTTTCTCCCCTTTGTTTTCCCCCTTTTTGGAGATAAGTATTCTCCCCTTTTGTTTCTACGCCGTTGTCGGCGTGTACACCTTATCTGATCTACAATAAAGTAGTAATCTTTGTTTGAGAATCAACACCTGCCTCTCGTCTATCCGTTCTGCACTGCACCTGGGTCCAACACACCTACCAAACCGTAACAGGGTCAAGCGATTACAGGAAGTTCCGGTAACAATTTATCTTTCTAAAAACTAACTTTAGGATATTGTATGTTGTGTAACGCTCCGGGTTCCCTCTCCCGGGAATCCAGCTGTCAGTCTGGAATGTTTTCACCTGGTGGTTGGTATTTGCATTTTGGTTGTCACGCCCACATTCCTGTGTTGTCACTGATTGGTACTCTCCACTGTTGCTGTCACTGTGCTGTCAATTAGCTGTCACTGCTAATTGATTGGAATGTTTGGTTGGTGACTACTTATTCTTTCTCTGTTCCCTTGTTTGTTGTCGAGGCTTCAGAATACCGTTTGTGTGGCAAGGAGCTGGTCAGAGTTTGCTGAGCCACTCGCGATGCACTTATATTACTTTTGCCTTGTTCTCTCTGTTGACGCCCGGCGTCTTTCCTGGATTATCGCTGCTCTGTGTGTTTTAATAAAGACACATCCTTAGAAATAGCTACCTTTTCTCCATCTCTCCTTGTCTCCTCCACCATTGGACTCACTACTACTCACCCCCATTAAGTAACAATGTTGTGGACCATCTCACAGGTGGAATATGCAAATTTGTTACTGTACCGTGAGAGTTACAGTACTGTGTGAAGGCGCTAGGATAAGAGGGTTTCCCGCCTCCCATACTCTAGCTCAACCCCCCCCCTCCTGCTCCTCAAACGCTAGACAAACACACGCACACTCTGAAAATAAGGCCTCACAGCAGCAGGCTAAATACATCCAGTGATGCAACACGAGGACTCTGGGACACGTTGACCCGAACATGGCTGCGATTTCACTCGCCGCCCACCAAACCTGTGATCAATACGTCTCTCTCTCTCCCGCGTGGCATCATAGATGCAAAGTCACCAGACAATGACCGGCGCCACAAAATGTAATGTCTTCGATGACTCGCCGAAATGCTCCTTGTTTCTCTGTCGCCTCATTAGAACCCTTTGTGTGTCCTCTGTGTGAATGGTTGCTGATGAATATGCAAATGCGCCGCCAGAGAGCAGCATGGGTAATTATCACTGTGTAGAGAGAATGAGCCCTTTGGAAATTCTCCCGACTGCCGAGGAGGAAATCATGGACCGGGAAGAGAGAGACGGGAGCTTTGGTCTGTGAGTGTGTTTTTGTGTGAGTTCGCATAATGTGAGTGTGTACATGTGTGTATTTGTATCAGTTTGGGGCATGAGGTACACGGTGGGAGGCTCGGAGACATTGGCTGCATGGGGACTGACTGTTCCGGGGGGGGGGGGGGGGGGTTCACATGCCTTCGAGCGACATTGTACTTTTTTACATATTTTATTCCATTATTAAGTCTTATTGCACTACTTTTATTGTCTTTTATACCTATTCTTATGTCTGCAATGTATGCATTGTTTTTTACTCCGTCAATCTGTGTGCTGATTTTATGCCTATGTTCATTTTATACTATATAGATAGTTAAGTGTCTTTGAGGAAAAGCGCTATATAAAATAGATATTATTATTATTATTCATATTTATTATTGTTATATTGTAGAAATGTGTGCATTGAAATGTCTGTAAAGTCTCGATGACATTGAAGATGAGGGTGACCTTGATTGTCTTTTCGAGTATAAATAAAGGTTGATGATGTGGTGTTGCTTAGCGAAGCCCCTCGAGGGGGGGGGGGGGGTGGAGTTTGTTTATCCTGCCAAGAAATTAGTCTCTTCTGCAACAGGCGGTCAAATTGTAAAAAAAATTGAAATACAAATAAAATGACATTGATGAATTTCAATTCAACCAGCTATAATAGTCTCAGAATTAATGGTTTTTGGCGCATCACAAAAATAAATTAAATAATAATAATAATATGAACTGCTTTATCTCTCGGATAGGCTACGATTTGTTTGTTACATTGTCTGCCTCAGGCCAGGTTGAGTACTTATTAGTGCCATCCAGCCCCATAATTGCTGCACTCAAAAGTGACTCATTAGTGTGTGGGTCATGTAGAGGTGTATGGAGAATGAGAGAGAGAGAGAGAGAGGGGGGTGGGGGGTTGGGGTAATGGAGTGATGCACTGTCAAAGGGTCAGACTCCCACAGAGAGGTCAGCATCCAGAGCCTCCCTAGCCAGTCCAAGTGGCCCCCTGACTCAGGGAGGTGAGGGGAGCTAGAGTGCCCAGGGGTCAATTAACCTCCAGAGCAGCCCGGAGCCAAGGAACAGCGGTTTTTATAGGTACTGACGAGGCACAATCTGTGCTCCCCGCGCAGCAAGGGTGCATCTTGCATAATACAAGTCACAGGGGGGAAGGGGGGGCTTGGTCAGTGAGGCATGCCAACAAACTAAAAGCGGTCCTTGCGTCGGCTCGCCGTGTCACGTCCTTTCAGGATCACATGAAAGGCGTCGGGTGTCAAATGACGGAAATACGTTTTTTGGGGCAACTTTTTGTGGGGTTAGGAATAAGAAGTTACTATTATTTTCAACCCAGATCTCATTGTTTTCCAGAGAACAATGGGATGTCATTTCTGAGTGATTCAAACAAAAGGATAAGAGACAAAAAAAACTAAAACAAGCAAGTGGAATACTTGAGGGATCTTCACGGCTACCGTGGACAGAAACAGGAGATAAATCACCACCGCCACCGCCCCCCACCCTCGTTCCAGCCCCGAAGCCATCTCCTCTCGCAAAAAACAAAAAATCCATTTGTCAGAGTCTGCAAACTTCCCGTAGTTTTTGGGGCGCGGTGCCAGACGAGCCGACCCAACAGGCAGAGCGGTTGAGGGATGTGGTGCGTGCGTCTGCGAGCGCCGTGTCCTACTCCGCTTACGTCCCCGTGCGTTCTTAATGTGATTACGCGGGGGCCAGTTAATGTAATAATAAAGCGGCAATGCGCGGTGTAATGTGCCCGCCAATGCCAATAAAAACAAAGGGCCTTGTTGTCCTGTTGGACCGTGCCCAAAAAACAGACCTCATCAAGTCCCCATTTTCTCCTCCCTCATACACCCCAGGAGCACTCTCAACACCAGAGGAATAAACAGGGCAATATGAAATGTGAGGACTTTCATTCCAAAATGCAGATTTTGTCAACTGATGGCCTCTGCTCAAGGTTTCAACAATACAGAGGCGATTATATCCTTATTACAATTCTACACACTATAAACAATTGAGTTGAAATATCTTTTTAATTTTTTTTTGTGCCATCCGATATTGTCAACCGACGGATCTCTCATTTTGGAATGAAGACTTGATTTTGTATCCGTCTTTTTGTCTCTCCGTCGGTCACTCTCTTCCTCCTCTCCCTCCCTCCCTCTCCCATCCCCCCGTTGCCCGGCATGAAGCTGTCAGGTCAGCAAAAGAGCATCAGAAGCATCAAAATGGCAGCAGTGCGCGGCGGCGGCGAGGCCTCTGTGGATCACAGCGGGTCGCGCGGGGCCACTCAAACACATCATTATTATGAACCGTCTGCTGCCAGAGAGCACATGGGAGGAGATGGAGGAGGGAGATGAGGGAAATTGGGGTAGGAGGCAGGTGGACAAAGCAGCAATTTAGGGTGTATCAACTGGCTGTGCCTCGCCATGGCGCCGTGCTCTGTTGGGAACCCTTTTTATATATTGACGATAAACATCAGAGGTCAACCGTTCTCTCTTTCTCTCCCTCCCTCCCGCTGCTGTCATTCTGCAAAAACGATTCCACTTTTGCACACAATTAACCCACGCTGAGCCCCACCTTTAGCCTCGGTCAGTGGTGATCCATCGGCGACTAGTAAAACTGCCAGATCGTTGGCAGGTGTTTTTTTTGTGCCCCATGTGTGGCACCGGTGGCGTGACGGGGAGATCACGCCCGCCGGTGTGTGACGACGTCCCTTCCCCACAGTCAAAGAGAGACCGTTTGCCGACGGGTCATTGACCGAGGCCTGTTCCATTTACCGCGCTACTGGAGGGATCAATGACAAGCTTAGTTAATGAGGAATAACCTGGAGTAATGGCTGTACGCTTCGCTGATCATGCGTGGTGGGGACAATACCACGTTTACAATATTCTATTATCACAACTATAACGCTGGGTGTTATTGGATTTGTTTTGTTTTTACACCGATATGAACCAGAATCATAATTGGAATCGGAATCCTGAGGACATTCATATATTTTTTTGTCCTGGTGGATTGGTGTGTATAAAAAACATAAACACACACAAGAATACACATATCTAGACAGTGGAATGGCTATAGTGATTGCCTGTGTACAGTTTAGTGGTTGTAAGTCGTTAACTATGTGCATGTTTTAACAATGGGGTTAGTTAGGGACATTGTCCTCATTCACAAAGTACTTACGAGAAAGGTTACAAGCTAATTTCATCGTAACTCCAATTACAAGCTTTTCCGACCGGTTTTGGCATTCACAAACCGTTCCTTCTCGGGGATTCGCTCGTAGCTAAGAGCAGGATTTACGAGTGCGGAAAGTCAGTCGTAAGTCAGACAGACCGTGTTCTTAAGGGCTTCATTTAGGAGAAATCATTGGCGTTCACATCGATTCTACAGACATCCTTAAATTATTAAATAATAATAATAAATACGACAATATTTGTTTCATAAAATTAACGTTTTACATTTATAGTCATGCCTCAACGAAGCATTGTGATGTCCAAAAATAAATAAAAGCCCTACAAACACTGCAAATGACAGTGAATAAATAAACAAATGATGAAACTAAACTCAATCATGTGGATATAGCTATAGTGGAATAGAATGGACACGTCTACATTCTGCTCTCAGCACACCCCATTCCTTTCATGTAGGCTACAGATCCAGCTCTTAGAAATCGAACCTCTACTGCCAGGGTGCAGTATCGTTAACGCCTCATTAACAGCACTGCCAGGTTAATGGTGCCTGATTACCGCAGTAGCAGTGCAGAGCAGAGCTCAGAGTCATATTAGAAACGCACTAACGTACATACATACAATGTATGTTGTATTGTACTTTGACAATGTACAGTATAATGACAATACATTTGAATCTGATTGAATCTCATTTTGATCAGTCGCAAATCGCTTCTGCGCTACCTATTGAATCAGCCGGTTGGAGTCAGCACAACCCAGGTGCAATGCTTAGCATTATATTATATTTATATTTGCTGTCTATATGTATCAACACGTAGGGAGAGACTGCAATTCGAAACTGGCCCCTGTAAATGTCCTAACCCAACCCCCTCCAATGTACAGTAAATTACCAAGTATGGTTTTGTCAATATTCCAATGTACAGTTTTGCTTGTACAGTGTCCCCCACCCACCCCTCCTAGCCAACCCCCCCCCCCCCCCCCCCCAGCCAACCACCTCCAATGTACAGTCCCCCAGCCCCCCCACCCACCCAACCCCACCCCACCTACCCAACCTCCTCCAATGTACAGTTTCTACGTCAAATGTATACTCTCTTTTCTGGACTCTTTTTGTATCACAAACAGTACTGTATTTGCAAATCTGGTATATCATAAATGTATAGATGTAGCAGTACTGTCTATCTGTATGTCGTGTGTGTCATATATGTTATGATGAATTGAAAATGGGGGACCCTGATGTAAACAAGACGAAAGTCTTTCTCTGGTCTGCATCCCCTTAACAATTGTATGTATTGAGCTGTACTGTACCCATTCTGCAATCTGTTAATAAAGTTTTCAATCAATCAATCAATAGGGGTGTAGTTCAGCCCGACACGAAACGGAGGGCTGACAGCCCCTTAGCTGTGATATTATAACCATATGCCATGGCCTGAAGTGAGCTAAAAAGCGATTACCAAGTAGGCTATGGCAATATGAAAGTAAGACACATTTATAATTTATATATTCCAGTTTAATCACTTGTGCATTCTATATTGTTACTGCACTTTACTGCTACATTCTTACTCTGGTTAGATGCCAACTTATTGTGCTGTAGGATGAATTTACATAATGTCCCATATGATAAGTTAGTAATACTGTACTTTAATTGTACTTGACATTAGTTTATATGTTTTAGAGCAGGCATTCTCAAAGTATGGCCCATGGGGTCAATAGCGGTCCTCGTAAACGTTTCTGGCAGCCTGCAATGAGTTGTTAAGGTGTAAATGCATGCGTTATATTTGGTCCGGTTCCAATAGTTTTAAATCAACCTACAACATCATACAGTACTTTGCTTCACAATCACAAAATAGCTCAGACCTCAGAGGGTCAAACTCTGCCCCCTGGTCTAAGCTGTCAAGTTAAGAACAACAGCTTGTTGAAAGCTTGCTAGGGTACTGGTTGCATGGCAACTAGGCATCTCACAAGTTATGTATGACTTCATTATGTCATCATTGCAGGTACATTAGCTAGCGATTTCAGTGATTTTTTCGAGATCGGAAGTTTGACCTTAGTTAAAGTTCTCATCGGGTCGGCCCTCAATCCAATGTTGGGTCCCTAAATTGGCCCTCAGTCATCAAATATTTGAGAACCCCTGTTTTAGAGTCAAAGTATGGGCTACGTTGTTCTTTTATGATAACAGCTATTCAGCCTGTAGAATTGCTCTTAATAATTGCTGATGGGCTTGGGCGGTATAATATTTTTCATACCGTCATGCCTTGCTGACATAATACCCCGGTATGGGTATTATGACGGTAAGACTTTCATTTTCATCAGCGCGCGGGGGGGGGGGGGGGGGGGGGGCGGAGCGGAGCTAAGTTAACAATATACTCGTTATCACCATACATAACGCTTATATTGAAACACGTTGACATTAGGGCCGTTCTTTCAACCTAAAAGTGCACTTTCTTCAACCTCAAACCTAAATTCCTTAGCGACCCGTGTTGCCAAAGTAAACAAATCAGCGCGCACATTCGAGACACACAGATATGAAACGAGTCATACGGAACAAATAACGTATAACGGAGGCTGAAATTAGAGTCACAAACTCACGACAGTAGTACACAACTACACATACAGACGCATACAATTTATTCTGCATTGATTAAGTGATAATCAAAACCCAGCTTAAGCCGTTAAACCCATGTAGTGAATCACAAAGCCAATACGCACACACACAGTCGAACTGGAGCGGTTTACCAAACATACACTCCCAGCATTCATATCTTATATGAATATCTTATATCCCATCATATCTTATATCCCGGCAACATAACTTACTTACCGGTACCCAAACAACATGTCCCGAGTCCAGGGGCGTAGCTGGGGGGGTGGGGGGGGGGGGGGGGGGGGGGGTGGTAGGTTAGGATGATTCCAAGGGCCCAGCACTGGGGGGGGCCCAGAGAACACTATTATTATCTTTTTATTAATATGGTTTTATTATTATCCTAAAGTAAGTTAATGTAGTTGACTCAAAAGTATAATTGCCTGTATTAGAAAAAAAACATCACAAAAGAAACAAACAGGTGCTTGTTACTCTGTTTGACAGAATGAGCACCCCTCCCTTCTTTCATTGCATGGTTCAGTCCATACACAGCAGTGGGCAGCGCGCAGCTTGAACAGAGCAGACTGACAGGAAAATGTCCTTTACAGCTCATGAATCAGGAGCTCAGAAACGAAAGAAAAAACGTCAGCAAGAGGAAAATAATAAAAGAGCCAGAGGTCGACAGCTAGTCACCAAGTATTTTCACAAGAAAGGTATTTATTCACAGAACTTGTTTTGAAGCCCATAACAGCTTGGCCAACATTTTGTGGCTGACGTTAGCTACCTGTTGCTATCAAACATTTGATGAGTGTAGATGAGCCCAGTGAATTTGTATCCAGCAGCTATGCCCTTTTGCTATGGCTAGCTAACCTAACCTGTATAATGTTACATGATAATCACATCTGCTCTAATGCACAGATGCGACTTCAGGATTAGTACCCCTTCCCTCAGGCCAGCTCCCGGTTGAAGGAGAGGGAGGTAAAGCAGCAGGGCTTGGGGTTAACAAACAGATTTGAAATATGCTTACCATGCATTGAATACAACTTTAGGTCATATTCACATTTAGTTACTCTAGTTCTTCCAGTAATTGCAATACCATTGACCACTGGCACATTAAATTGAGGTTGTTAGTTACAGTAGCTATAGCTAGATTTGAGCAATTGGAAAAGATCTATACAAATTATTATTATTATTATTATTATTATTATTATTATTATAACAATTAAGAGATAGCTTGAGCTGTACTGTGTTATTAGTTTCAAGTTTCAAGTTTCTTTAATATTTGTCATACAGAAGTACAGAATACTTTTATACAAAATGCTTCTTACTGTTACGCTCCAGAGACTGTGCAAGACAAGATAAGTATGAAATAAAATAACATAGTAAAATTAGAAGTAAAAAAATGAGGTCACAGTGTTCAGTTTAGACATATGTACAATGTTCGATGCAGAATAGACGTAGTTACCATACAATATACAATACTGTGCAGTGTACTAATATACAATACTATATAGTGCAAGGCAGAAATGGGACGAGGTGCAATTTAGGTACACTTCACAGTATGTGTACGAGTTGTAGTGCAAATCCTTTATCAATAAATATAAAGTGTAAAGTGTGTTTGTGTGATCTAAAGTGTGGAGAGTGGGTGCTGCAGTGTGTTGTTTGTTTGAGTGAGTGTGTGCGTGTGGGTGTGTGTGCTGTGTGCATTTGATGGTTGTTGCATAGTGTTTATTGTTAGTTTAGCAGCCTGATGGCCTGGGGATAGAAGCTTCTTCTGAGTCTTTCTATTACTATTATAGGGCATTTTTATAAATTATGTACACTATGGATACTCTAGAGCCAGGGCCCTCGAGCAAGGCAGCCAACGAGGAGAGCAGAGGTGAAGAGGCAGAAGTACCAGGACAAGAAGAAGTTGAGGACCATGAAAGCAGCACAGATGAGGAGGAAGCAGCTATGGACAGTCAATGTCAGGGACAAAGTGAGGCTCCGACACAGGATTCCACAGATACTGAGCCACCTGTAGTGGTGTCTGAGGTAGAAGATCTGCTATTGAATTGAATTGAAAACCTTTATTTATCCCCATGGGGAGATTCAGATGTCTATTACAGCATAACAGCAATTTAAAAACAGTAAAAACAGGTAGTGGAAACAGTTACTACATAACATACACTTATTAGTATGTGTTAAAAACAAGATGGACAAATACATAGGGATAAAAAGAGCTAAAAGTGGTGAAAAGAAAAAGAAACAAGTCCAATCATGATGTTAAATAATTAAATTAATTGGTTACAGTCCACAACCCAGCTCCTCCAGTCCACGTCAGTTAGCCCATCCTGGCCCTGCCTGGTTGTGGAGCCTGATTGCCACCGGCACAAAGGACTGCCCGAAGCGCTTTGTGGTATGTCGGGGGGGGATAAGTCTGTGGCTAAACGTGGACCGCATTGGAGGGGGTGGCAGGGGTTCTCAAGGATAGCATACAGCTTCCTCCTTGTCCTCCCCCACCACCTCCAGACTGTCCAGGTCCGCTCCCACCACAGAGCTTGCTTTTTTGACAAGTTTGTTTATTTTGTCTGTGTTGGTGTTGCCCCCCCCAGCATACCACAGCGAAGAAGAGGGCACCTGCAACCACAGGCTGGTAGAATATCTGCAGCAGTTTGCTGCAGACATTAAAATACCTGAGCCCTCTCAGGAAGAACAGTCTGCTCTGTCCCTTCCTGTAGAGGGCCTCGATGTTGTTCGTCCAGTCCAGTTTACTATCACTTGACCCAGGGTTGTTCCCAACCTAGTGTGACTCACGGTTCTTTGGTAGACTATTGCATTGCTCCATTCATTGAAGATGAACGCAATGCGACATCCTTTACTAGGCTCACCCACCAACAGTTCAGGTATGTTATTACCGAATGTATAGGTAAAAACCATATTATGCGTTTTCATCAATAAATAAATGGCCCAAATTTCTTTCTCGTGAACTGACGCACGCTCGTATTTATTGGGGGCCCACAAATGTATTCTTTCATGGGGCCCAGAATCTACAGCTACGCCCCTGCCCGAGTCCACTCATGCACAAATCCATTTCAAAACGTTAGAAGAACGCTCTGTTTCCCGATTCCTCAATCATCCAATGTCTGGAAGTTAGTGGACCCATGGTCCATCCATCCGACCTTAATAAACAGACTGCCATCGGTCCATAACCGCATTCTATAGAAGAATAAGTCTTTATTTGTTGTGCAGATTAACACACACGTGAGATGGAAGACCCACAGGAACACGCGCGTGGCTCTGCTGAGCTCTGACTGAGAGAGGGAAAGACAGACTGCCCTGCCCTCTGCTGGCGCGTGCTGTGCACTACAAGCAACGCCGTCCCTGTTATATAACTCCATGTCAGTGCATCTGTGATTTGGCGCACAGTCTGTGACGTCACAGTATTGAAAATCATACCGACGGGATTTCGAAATACCCTGGTATACCGTAATACCGTCATACCGCCCAAGCACATGGTTGGTACTAATCATATAGTACATAGTACATAGTCCATGGCTGACGGATGCAGTGAGAGAACAAAGACAGGTCCTGAGAGTGGCTGAGAGGAAGTATAGAAAGTCACGCCTCACTGCTGACATCGACACATATAACAACCTCTTGTTAACATTCTCCAAAACCATTTCTAATGCCAAAGCTTCTTTCTTTCACCATAGGATCGAGGCCTCTGCCAAGAACCTTCGCAAACTGCATGCTACCATGTCCTCCCTCCTCACTCGTCTTTCTCTGCCGAAGACTTTGCGATCTTCTTTGAGGAAAAAGTGGAGAACATCCGCAGCTCCTTCTCCCAACCCCCACCCATTCCAAACACTGAATCGAGAACCTCATCCTTCACTCTGTCATCTTTCTCTCCCATTACAGAAGCAGAGTCCCTGACACTGGTAACGTCGAACCGTCCGACTAAATTGATTAATTGTTTTCGGTGAGTGCATAATTACTTTCTGTACAAAATTTAAATTTTATTTTCAAAACAAAACCTCTAATCCAGATTTTCAGTGCCAATCATCCATAGAATACAATATGTAAATGCACAGGAAGTATGAACAAAAAGATTATACGGCATCAGCCGGCAGTCCATCATTCTCAGTAATTAACAAAATAACAAAACAATTTCTGCAACTTTTTCCTTACTCTTACATAATCTTTATTGTTTTTGTCTCCGGGCTGACAATGGGGTAGATGGAATGAGGGGAAGGGAGCGACGGCGACTGAAACAGTGGCCGACTAAATATGGGCCTTTCATCCAGCTTAACTCTACAAATGGACCTCATTGTCTTCTGAGGAATTCGATTTTCTGCCATTCTGTGGGCATGCAGAGTTTCTCTCTGGGGCCCGACTGCACCGAGTGGGCCCTTATCACCTACTCTCAGGGTGTGGAATTGAGTTCTGGCTCCAATCAAACCATAAGAGGGAGGAAGGGAGAGAGAGAGATGGGGGGGGTGGGGACAGGATACAGGAGAATCCTCAAAGGGCCCATACTTCTCTCCCACCCAGATGCTAACCACACAAACACATACACACGTGCACACACATGGGCATACATGGCCAATCAGATCACACCAGAAACGTACACATACACACACACACACACACACACACACACACACACACACACACACACACACACACACACACACACGCACACGCACACACACACACACATACACAGAGAGTAATAGTTGCCAGTAAACCCATTGAGGGAACTCCCAGTGGAGAACCTTTTATAAGCTCTAATTTCCAACGTTATCTTCCAGCGCTCTGAGCCCTCATCCAAATAGAGCTGTTTTCATCAGCTGGATAAAGGCTAAGAGCTATACTGTATGTTGTGTGTGCACGTGTGCAGGCATTTGTGCCTTGTTGTGTGTGTGTGCATGAATGTATGTGGGCTTCTGTGTGGTTGTGTGAAGGAACAGTGTGAGTGGCCATGCGTATGCATAAAGTGCATGCACATACAGCATGAGAACATAATGATAACATATTATGTGCATCTTGTTTTGTTACAATAACACTACGAATACTGAAACCAGGAATTATTATGTACTCAATATCATTATTGAAAAACAATATTTTCTCTTATTCAAGATTGAAGATTCCTTTGTTGCTACATATCATTATACAAGCATAAAAAAGTTAAATACTTATGTGTCAAGTTGTGGTCTGATTGAGGTGTGTGTGTGTGTGTCTGTGTGTGTGTGAACAACACAGAATTATAATAATAAATAATATGAATAATAATAATGGATAATAATAAATTAATGGATTTCTATAGCACCTTTGAAGAAACCCAAAGACACAAAATAAATAATAATAACAATAAAGGACACGGAGACGACTAGAACAGGCCTTGGTGAACAGGTGGGTTTTCAGGGCGTTGTCTTGAAGGAGTCCAGGGATGTGGCGGAGTGGATCTCAGCTGGGAGAGTTCCAGAGGGTGGGGGCCGCCACGCTGAAGGCTCTGTCCCTCATAGTGTGTAGGCGGTGTGGGGGATGGAAAGCAGATCTGTGTCTGAGGATTTCAGCCTCTGGGGGTGGGGGGGGGGGGGGGGGGGTGGAGGTGTGGAGGAGGTCAGATAGATATTGGGGGGCAAGGGCATGGAGGGATTTGTAGGTAAGAGATGAGGATATTGAGATACAGGACTTGACCAGCAGCCAGGGCTTGATGCGGTTGGGAACTCTGGCAGCCGAGTTCTACACATACATTCTGATTGATTGAAAATGTCATTGGCGGATTGCAGAGTGGGTACAATACAGTGCGGCTCGATGCGTGCGGTTGTTGGGGGGATGCAGACCGGAGGGGGACCTTCGTTTTGTTTGCATCGGGGTCCCCCATTTTCTATTCATGATACAGCACACCATGATAAAATGTTTTTATTTGGTTCTAACTTGATTTTATCTCTGTTTTTTATCTCTTGTTCTTTATCTCTTGTTTATCATCTCCTGTTTTACATTACTTTTTATTCTATGATACATGTTTTTTCTCTATTCTATGATTCATTTTAATTGTGATATATGCTTTCTTATGTTCTATAGGTGTATGTTATCTTGTGTATATGTATGTTGTTGGACCCCAGGAAGACTAGCTGCCGCTAAGGCGTCAGCTAATGGGGATCCGTTTAAATAAATAAATAAATAAATAAATAAATAAACATACTGGAGAAGGAGTCTGTAAATGTTTCCAAAGTGAAAGAAAGTGTTTTTTTTGTGACAGACTCGATGTGTGACTGAAATTAAAGCATAGCGTCCAGTAATACACCCAGGTTGAGGACCTCGGGGGACGGGGAGACGGAGCAGCAGTAGACCTCCAACCCTCCGGAGCAGAGCTAGCTATACAACCATGAGCTCTGAAACGAGCCTGCAGTGGACTCATTTCACGTTGCACCAAGAGCACTAAAGAGGAAACAGGAGGCTCAGAGTTTGCTCGTCCGCGAGCAGATGCACCGTAGTCCTGTTGCACATGCTGCAGCCGGGTGTGTGAGATGATGGGCATTTTGCCCGAGCCAACGTGGGCAGACGTGGCCACAACAGTGTCTGGCAGAAGAACTGTGACAGAAACTCTGCCATGCGTGGGCCCTCGAAGCGACCCGGCGGAAATTGGCAAATAACTGGAAGATATGTTGGCGGTACTGAGATACCGCATGGCTACAGTTCTGTGTAGTTAAACACACGTCTGTATGGAGTGGACAAAAATGTGGTAAAATAAGGTACAGTAAGGCTAAAATGCAGTACACATGAACAAAAGGAAGGGGGTATATGAGGTGTGAAAATCTTTATAGTCAGGAGGAGAAGAAGGACTGGATGACGTGCATTAATAACCCTGTCCAGCTGTAAACAATGTATCAGACTAGTGGTTAACATGAAGAACTGCAGTGAATATCAACATTTATTGTAGAAATGAGAGCAAGGCACAAATACAGCTGTCACACTCTGTCACGACACCTGTCTACTCTCTCTCCTCTCTCTCTCTCTCTCTCTCTCTCTCTCTCTCTCTCTCTCTCTCTCTCTCTCTCTCTCTCTCTCTCTCTCTCTCTCTCTCTCTCTCCCATAATCACACGCATGTAGTTCAGGTGTGCGGAAGCCATGATTGACATTTGCTTGCTGATTGCTCCATCTATATAGCAGCTGGCTCAGATGTCATCATGCGGCCAGATCGTAACTTTGTGTTTTCCAGTCAGTCCAGCGCTCGTTAGTTTATTATTATTCTGTTACCCATGTTGTACCCGTGTACTTGTGTCTAACCCCGTATTGTCCTCCTCTCCCTCAGTCCTCTACCTGACGCTGCATCCTGTGCTCATGCCCTTTGACCTCCGCCTGTCTGACGACCCCTCTGCTTGCCTACTCCCTGAACTGTCCTGAGTACCTGTTATGTTATACGACCCTCGTTTGACTACCCTGCCCTCCACGTAAGCCCCTCAACCTTATGAGACCCCCCTCCGTGTATGATCGATACGAGACTATTCTCTATAATAAACACACCCGCTTTTTGGGTTTTACAGAGACCTGTCTGCTTGTGTCTGTGTTCGGCATCAGAGTTCAGTATGTCTAGCCGTGACAAAAGCTTTATATAGGGCAGGGGTTCTCAAACTTTTTCATACCACAACCCCATTTTATTTAGGATGTTTTTTGGTGACCACATGTATCGTGTAATTTCAACGTGGAATTAAGGAATATCAAAATAAATGCACACGTTGTTACTCTTGATCGTGCATATTTATTAGAACATTTTATCACAGCACTATGTTATCAATACACATTTATAAAACGAGGCATATTTAGCCAAGATATGTTACCCGAACATAAAAAAATATATATATGTTTTTTTCCCCTTGACAATGCACTGTGTCACCTACCCACGACCCCACTTTGGGTCGCGACCCGTAGTTTGAGAACTGCTGATATAGGGGGTCTGTGGGACATTGTTTATGTTAAAGTTAGAGGTTATATATGATTGCAAGTAACTGAGTAACTGTCTAACTATGTATAACTGTTTCCACTGGAGGGCGCTATAGGCGGAGCTGTTAATGCTGCCGCCAGGTAGAGGGTAAATAAGGAGATGCCGACTCCCCCTCTGTCTCTTCCACCTTCGCTCTCAGAAAAGAAGGATGTCTCATGTACTGCTGTGGACCAATGTGAAATAAACCACACCGTTTAATGGCTAAAGATAGAAACCATGCCTCATGAACATATTATTGTCGCCCCATAGCAGACTCTGTCAACAGTTTAGCCTGGAAGGTGTGGTTCATGTGGGGGGGGGGGGGGACAGACCCATAAGTGTGAGAAAGAGATGGGTTCCCATAACAACCACCTAATTGTTTGAATGTGTAAAACTTTACACGTGACTAGTTTGCAGGTATGATTAATATAATCCAGTGTTACCCATTAATTTAACACCACAGGTGTTACATGTCACCAGACCCCAATGGAAAGCACCTCGGTCTACAGCTAAGAGGTGCAAGCGCACAGTGTACTTTCCAAAGAGCTCAGCTGACCTACCAAAACGGATTCCCCAGGACCACAGACAAGACAAGGAGAGGATGTTTAACAAAAACAAGCAATACTTTATTACATAATAATATTATTAAGAAAAACATGGCAATACTTTAATACATAGGATCCAAATTCATAAACCTACCTAAACAGTTAATTAGCCTAGATTAAAATACCCCCCGCCACTAGGCCTAGGGTAATTAAAATGAGGAAGCGCTTGTAATGGGAAATATTAAAGGGACAAACTATGAGCCGTTTACATTAATGATTCTGAGTCATTATTAATAGTAATAAGAGTTTATTTCATCCGTGGCCACAAATAAAAGATCAGTTTACAATCAGAGACAACATGTTAATACAGTAGTGTCTGACCATAGAATGATCCAGAGCTCTGGTCAGACATACAATTAAATACATGAAAATGACGTAGAAGAAACAAAATGGCTGGTTAGAGACATTAATAATACGACTATATTATGGCTATGGCCTGGAGCAAAACAGCTTTGTCTAACTGTTCCCATAACCTTGGGTTATGGCTCTGAAGAAACACAATCCTGTGACCTATAGTCTGGCCCTTTATAATAGAATACTCATTGTAACTGTCTATGTGGAACATATTTTAATACACAAGGATATGACGAAGGTAAGCAAAAATGGTTCTGTCACTGGAAGCAACAACAAAAAGGTTATGGCTTGGGAGATATTATGCCGCGTTCACGTTACGTGGGAAGAAGCGGAAGAACCAGAGGACATCTCGTTGCTACAACTAGGAAGCCTTCACGCATTGACTCGATGAAACGCCCACATCCATACTTCCGCAATTCGTGACGCGAAGTGGGAGATATCGGGGTCTATAAAAAAATCCCATATGCCCTAGTAGTAGGAATTACCACTAGGAGGCTGACGTGAATGGTTTTTCCCAGTAGGAAGCTGGTTCTTCCGCTTCTTCCCACGTAACGTGAACGCGGTATTAGTACCTTGGAGTCTTCTTAAAGAGACATACACACATTAACCAGTCAAGCTGGTCACACTGAAAGTCAAGCTGTATAACATGATATCTCAACACAGATCGATAAGGACATGATAATATATTCCACGACACGCTCAATGCACTGACTGCCAACCCCCAGAGCTATTCCCAACTTCCCACCCACACTACCTGTCCCTAAGGCACTACACACATGGTGAAGAGTACTCACACTGCACACAGGTCTGGGACTTTCACACAGCTAGTCCAGAATCACACTACACCCTAAAACACAGTTCACTGCAAATAGCCTGAAATATATATCACACCATATCTCAGGGAGTCACGGCAAATGATTATAGAGAACACATGTTATGGCAATACACACTGGGTGTCACACAGCAAAATAAGGGGGCTTGTATAGGGTAGTGGGTCCTGTTCACCACAAGGGGTTATGGCCAGGGCTAGAATGCTCCCCTCACATCCTAACCTAGGTTTTGGGCAGTGCAAGCGCCACAGACAATACAAAAAGGTTAATTATAAACGGAGCCTGAAGGTGAGGGTAGGGAGGACTCCTCCACCTCCCTCTCTCGTAGCCCCTCAAGTCTTAGGGCTAAAAAAGCGTTCAGTCATGAAACGGGGAAGCAGTGCCTTCCAGGCACAGGCCTGTAATATTGTCCTCCTACCTGCAAGGGAGAGCACAGTTCAGAACAAGCCACACTCCCACGTCCGTGTATTAGAGAGAGTCAGAATGCGCACATTCAATGCTCTCGACAGAGAGGGGCAGTTCGCAGAATGAAATGTGTTCAGAGCACTGCGCTCCAATCCTCCACCATTCCACTAATACTGTTCATGTAATTCACAGTTCCAATAACAGTTAATATGAATCCACAATTCCAATGCAATCACAGTTCTTCTATTCCTCCACTGACAGCTCTGGAAACAGTTCACTTGTCAGTCGCTGTGTTTGAATATCCGATACAATGTATATCCACTCACCCTGGCGCACAGTGTTGCAACAATGTATCTAAATGGCCCGATGCTCCGTTCGTTCCGCAGCCCCATGGGCGCTGTCTGTACCAGTGTGTGTACCAGTCGGCGTCCTCTGGTTTCTCTTTCCTCCTCTGCTCCGGGTTTCGTCCTTCTGTGTCTCACTCTCAGCTGTCAATATTCGCCACCCTTTTGAGCGAGTTCGAGGGGTTCCAGGCAGGGCTCTACAGTGCGACCATTGTGCTTGCATATGCCCCTAAAAATATGTGTGTGCGAACCTTAAAAATCAATTACTCGCACGGCGTGCGAATGCAGATTACAGCCCCAGTCATTCTTTTTTATTTCTCCGCTGAGAATGGTTAAAAAACTACAAATACCACATTGCACTCAAGCCAACGGTCCAATCACAGTAGAGTGACGTGACTGGTTTCATGGGAAATAAAGAAAATGACCAATCGGAAGCTCTCATTTGGTTTGTTTACTTCCTGCAAGTCGGCCATTGCGATCAGAGCTCTGATTGCGATATGCGAGCGTTTGACGAGACACTAACTTATTATAGTCTTACCAATAGCAATAGATTTTAGAACACCTAGATTTAGCGATAGCAATAGTAATATAACGTTAATGCAACAAAACGAATGCCTTGCTTTGTTAATCATAACGTTGATGCAGTAGCGTATGTCGTTGTGTTGACTAACGGACATGATAACAACATCACACTGTGTACACATTCAAATTGCGATAATCGATTCTAACATTTTCAAATCGATGCAGTTGAATTTCCCCTTAGGATCGATGCATTGTTTGTTACACCCCTACACCAAAGTAACTGGCCCACTGTGTATGTGTGTACAGCTAACTTGGCTAGCGTTATCAACCCAACAGCAGAGGTGGGCAATAGGGTCCAGCTGCAGCGCCGGACGGCCGGAGTGCAAGCGGTGTGACGTAATTGGCAGGCGCGACTGTCAATCAATGGTCTACCTGAAACGCAAACTCATAAAAAATTTGTCTGTACTGGAGGTGTACAGTATTTCAATAAGCAACCCTGAAAGGATTCTTTTTCTAGAAGAGCAACACAGCCAAAACATAGGCATTGTATGCATAAAAGGGGCAAAGCTAAAGTTAAGTGACTGTTACTTTTGTAGCAGTAGTTTGATTTGATAGTTTATTTGATAGGGACAGCACATGTTAATGAACATCAAGTACAAAATACAAAATGTAAACATGCAGGGTTGTAGCAAGAGCTAATTTACACGCATGCACGCACAGTACAAATATATATTTATTTTAGAAAACTTGGAATATTTTCACCGTGCTCCTAAATATTTTTTGGTGTTCCTAAATTTCTTTGTGTGCTCCTAAATTTTTTCATTTAGGAGCACATGTGCTCCTTGGGAAAAAGGTTAGCGTAGAGCCCTGGTTCCAGGGCACCGCCCCTATGCGCCAGCCAGCCAATCAGCTTCCTGCCCCCTCCAGCGGCACACCCCGGCTGCGTAAGAAATAAATAAATAAATAAGAACTGAACCCAATCACTGTGGAAAATACATTAGCTACAGTAGGTAGTGGAATATACTGTATTAATATGCCATATACCGTCTTGTTCTATATGATATTATTTATTGTTACATTGCTTGCGCACATCTAAGAGCCAGTGGAGAAACGGCTTGGTGATGATGCATAAGTGTGTGTGTCTGTATATGCGCTGAGTGCATCTGCCTTATGCATCATCACCAAGCCGTTTGAAAAGCCATATAACGCCTGTTTTGTTTACTTGTTGCCAGATGCCTGTCTGTAAGTTCCAGCTGAGAGGTAGGAGCTGGAAACCATGATGTTTCCATAGCCTGAAGTCTTATCTACAGTACAGGTCGAAAGTTTATAACAATCCCATGGAAAATACGTGTTTTACAGATGTTTTTGTAATCGTTGTATTGGTAATAATTCGTCCAAAATGGCGGACCGCTCATTAATTTGGGCGGCGAGTGAGAAATTCTCTTCTTCTCTCCCTTTACCATAGGAATCAGCCCTCATGTAAGATACCATTAGCTCCAGAATTTCATTGGCTACAAAAACCGTCAATCATTTTCACGTGGTCACTTGTCGGAATGGCTTGTCAAATGACGCTTGTCGCAAGTTTCGTCTTGTAACTCGAGACTGGAAGCACGCAATAGGTCAAGTAGGGTGACGATCGAAAGGCGGCACATTTTATCTTTCCAACAATGTATTGGTTGATTGGCAAAAATGCAGTGCCGCGAAATGTGCCGCCGAACGTGAACATGTTAAGAATGAGTGACGTTTTTCATTCATGGGAACCCAGCTGCGATGATTTTGGCCACCTACTGTACGAAGACCGTTTCACGCGTTCAGGAATCCAGAGGAGGATTTTCGTATATTTGTTAGTACGAACTTTTTTTACAAAGATATTTACAAAGAGGCTTACGAACATGAGGTAGAGAATGAGGTCCAATATTTATGGTGGATGAAAGTTGTAAACGGTCAAAACAACAAAGTAAACGGGTTCCAGGGAGGAGTGAGGAGGTCCCTGAACAAACTGTGAGGAAAGTCAAGGTTTTAAAAAGACTGACAGACGATTTAGGCGATTGACCTCAGTGATTGATCGTGCAACCTAGACACGATCGATTTGGGTGTCCAGATTTAAGCACCCAATTAAGTAGATGTCTAAGGCTATTATACAGTTAGGGCTTTATATAACAACTACCTGTCAATATGAATACAGGTGAGTTGACTCGCTTCTGCTCTTCAAAATCCCCAGAGTCCCCAGCGCTTGTATCTTCAAATTGGCTCTAATCAGCATATTTTGAAAAGCACAAGCGCTGTCACACCACCTCTCCCCCTACCAGCCCTCCCGGTTCCTCGGCTCCACCACACCCTATACTTCTCTCCATGTTTGAGTCCAATCTTTGCTGGTTTGGGGACAGAGCTCTTCTCTAGGATAGCTCAACAGGCTCTAGAACTCCCTCTCACAAGACATTAGGGACTCAAAGGGCGGGATCCACAAAGAATGGATTGCACGGTGCTAATTGCACCCTTACTTACAATTCATGATGAATTGAAAATGGGGGACCCTGATGTAAACAAGACGAAAGTCTTTCTCGGGTCTGCATCCCCTTAATTAACAATTGTGTGTATTGAGCCGTACTGTATTATACCCATTCTGCAATCTGTTAATACAATTTTCAATCAATCAATCAATCAATCAATCAATCAATCAATCAATCAATCAATCAATCACCTGCGCGGTAGTACTAATTTATATATTTTATACCCAGTTTAATCACCTGTACATTGTATATTACTATTGCACTTTACTGTCACATTTGCACTCTGGTTGGATGCCACACTTCTTTTCGTTGTACTGTACTTGTGCTACATTTTAATAGAATCTAATGGTGTGTGTGTTTGTGTGTGTGTGAGAGAGAGAGAGAGAGAGAGAGAGAGAGAGAGAGAGAGAGAGAGAGAGAGAGAGAGAGAGAGAGAGAGAGAGAGAGAGAGAGAGAGATTGAGATAGAGGTCTTACAGTACCTCCATTGCCAGCATGTGCAACCCAAGGCCCTCCCTGCTGCGGACTAGACATGAAAGGGAGTGCTGCTGTCACAACCTTGCCATGCATTCCTCCGCTCCCTGGCTTGTTGTCATGCATGTCATTGGCCAATTAACCAAGAGTGTGTGGGCTAGACGTGGAGAGAAGGAGATAGAAAGAGAGGGATAAAGAGAGAGAGAGAGATGGAGGGAGGGAGGGAGGGAGTGAGAGATGGAGGGAGGGAGGGAGGGAGGGAGAAATAGTCAGAAAGAAGACCAATATGGACCTGTCACGGAAAAGTGCAGAAACATCACACACACATACATACACACATGCGCGGGCGCATCCCGCTAACGATGTGACATGAAAAACACCAGCGCTATCATCTGGACAAGTGCCGAGTCACCTTGCTGCCAGCGAAACGCTGGTCGTCACACAATGCAATTAGGCCGTACGTGTGAGCTGAAACTAGCGCGAGGCATTGTGTCCGGTGTTGTGAGGTGCCGGGGGGGCGGACAGGTCGCACGTCAAGTGTGTGACATTACAGCTAGTTGGTAGGACAACAGGCCAGAGGGGGTGCTGGCTTCTCCGTCAGAGCTTCTCACCCAACTGAGCTACCTGTTTTATTGCACTGCACTATTTTACTCTGTCTACTCTATGCTAATTTATGTCTATTTTATTGCACCGCACTTAGGCCATGTCCAGACGAAACCGATTTTTCGGTCGTATCAGTCAAAGTATTTGATCGTATGCAGCACCTTTCATCCACACGGAACTGCGTTCTGGCAGCCTGAAGACGGCACTTTCTGAGACCGGCTCTTAGAGTGCGCAATTCTGAAAACGCTGCGATTCTTGTATGAAAGGTCCTATACAAATAAAGTGTATTATTATTATTATTATTATCTAAGTCATCTGAATCGACCTCACCGACCAGCTTCCTGCGGGACCTGCTTTGCTTGACACTGGTTTCCCTGAGCTGAGCCCTAAGCCCCCCCAGTTTGCAGACCTATCGTGTGTTCTGTATTATAGCTATGGAGACAATAGTTTGGCTCATTTGACAGGCATTGTACATAGTCCATTACTGACTAATCAGTTAATTTCTATATACTGTAGTTTGTGCACTATTACATGCTAAACATAGCCCCTTTCCAAAATAATCCAGTCTTTTTTCATAGATCGCGAGATATGACGCGTTATATGCATTATGCCCAAATCGTTCTGATTGATCGCCTGAAACCCCAAATACTCCCAAATCAAAGGTATATACCATGTACATATGTGTCTTCACAAAATCATCAAGGAGGGGGGGGGGGGACGTTTTAACTAGAAACTGCGATTGTGTTTGTTGAGCATGTTTTACGTCCGGTAAAACACGACACTGATTGTTACAAAAACATGTTTCAGGTTCGGTAAAATAGACATAGAATCCAAAAAGAATAATCCCCAGTTATCACATCGCCATCGCGATTACCCGTGTATATGTCTATACTCATGTATACGGGAAATAGGCTTCAGGTGATAAGATCTCGAGCGATCGCTCTGTCGTTCTGTCTCCGAGGAGGAGGATCCCTTGCAAAAAAAATAAAAGGTGTCTCCACACCAAGCTATCCCAGTCCAAAAGGTAGGCAATACTGCCACCTTGTGAGATTCGATCGTCATTGCAATTGTAACGTAGATAGATGATCCAGGGAGACCTATGGAGCTCCGGCTGACGTATAGAATGGGGATCAAAGGGAAAAAAAACTGAGAATTTTTCGCATTTTGGCACTCAGCGGTTGGCGAGATAACCCGACTTATCTCGGGTATGGCGCCCAATGAGTTAAACTGGAAGCACTTTCTCGTACACCTTAATTTGCATACGGAAACACCCCGCCAGCTCCTTATAAGGAGAGGCTATCCATTGTGTCTGCTCCGTGCTGTTATATTGTAGAAATGTGTGCATTGAAATGTCTGTAAAGTCTCGACGACATTGAAAATGAGGGTGACCTCAATTGTCTTTTCGAGTATAAATAAAGGTTGATGATGACCCTTATGGGGGAAATAATCCAGGTAGTGTGAAAGCAATTTGCGACAATGGATATTAGGCCACCAAGGTGGAAGTAAGTGGAAGCTGTAGTAAGGTGTGCAAAGGCTTCTTCAGCACCAAGGCCGAATGCAGTCCCCTACCGGGTTTATAAAAGTGCACCTGATGTACTTAGATTCTTGTGGAGGTTATTGAAAATAGTAAACAGGTTATACCAGGTTATACCAAGAGCTTGGTGTAGAGCAGGGGGAATCCTGAATCCCAATGAGAAAGAGTCCTCCGTTTTAAGCCAGTTTCAGACCATATCCCTCCTGCATGTAGAAGGTACGATTGTATTTAGTATAGTGGCACAGAGGCTAGCAAACTACTTAGAAAGGAATCGTTTAACAGGTGCCCCAGTGCAAAAAGCACAAATCCCAGGTTTTGCAGGGTGCATAGAACACACTAGCATGATATGACACCAGATGCAGGCAGCCAAGATAGAGAAACTGGCTTATGTTGTAAGAGCCTTATTTGCAGTGCTCCTCTAGATTTTACAACAGCATGGCAGAGACTATGGCAAGGTGTACTATTTCCCCACTAGCATTCACAATGGTGATGTAAGCAATTCTTAGAGCATCAAAGTGGATGGTAGGTGGGGAGAGAGAGTGCTGCACCTCCCACCAATAACGCTTACATGGATGACATGACACTGGTGACCAGGACAGTGCCTTGTACTGTACAGAAAGGTTACTATAGAGAAGTTCAATGAGAATCTCAAGTGGGTTATGATAAAGTTTAAGCCCAAGTCGAGAAGCCTTTCATTGACCAGAGGGAAGGTAATAGAGAGAAGGTTTTTTACGTAAGTGAGGAAGAAACTCCATCTATAAGGGACAAGGCAGTGAAAAGTTTGGGTAGGTGATAGAGAGCTGAATGACAGTGAACAGATACAGCAACTTGTGTGCAGCAATGTAGATGGAATTGGGAGGATAGAGAAGTCAGGGCTTCCAGGCAAGTTGAACTTGTGGTGTTTGCAGTTTGGTTTATTCCCTAAGTTGATGTGGCCATTGTCAGTATATGAAGTGCCAATATCAAAGTCTTGAGAGGTTGGTTAATTTGTATGGCTAAGAGTTCCTCAGTGTCTTAGTACTAGTGTGGCATTGTATGGGAAAGGCTTTCTCCAGCTACCAGTAAGTCTTTACCCCGCTTTTAATGGAATGGCCCTAAATGGATTCATATGGACACGTTTATGGAAAGTTCAAGCCGCAGGTAAGCAAGTGAAAAAATATGCTTCAGTATGCTTCAACATTTGAGTTAAACAGAAGTCATCACTTGTTATCTTATAGATAGATAAATGGCTTAACCTGTTAAGCTGTTTTGATCATAAATCAACCAATACAGACCGTATTAGATCCCCACATGAGGTATCATTGGAAAGCCACACTCATTCGCTACCCTGTCCAAACATTTTCGAGATCGCCAAATGATTGACGGAGCTAGAGCCCCGGGAGTCGCCGTGTACTTTGGCGCACGCCTCACATATCGGCATGTAACTCGAGAACCGCTGAACGGATTTTGGCAATCGACAGGCAACAAATAGGGCTTTAATGTTGTGTTTCTTTTTCAAATGTAGCCAAGAGCAAAGACCTTAACCCTATCAAAACAGCAGTCAAAGTGTATATTTTAATTTTTACCGATGTTTTTAAGATTTACAGAAGAATTCTAAATATATCTCTTTTATCGTAAAACCGTGAGGAAATGACTAAATCCAAATTTAACACTGCTATTGGAATGAAGAGCTTTTTCGCTATCCATAGATGTATGATTTGGCCATAATAAGGTCAAGTTCAAGGTCAAATATGAATTTGTAATTAATGCATTTAGCCTATTTGTGGCTAATTGTGGTCACACCCTCATGCATGGATGTTTGGCAGAGGGAGGTTTTGTAGGTGCTTCTAGCCATGCCTTTCCCTTCATCTCCCAAAATCATCACCTCGAACAGCGTGATCCACATCGTCCTGCTTGAAAAATATTCACAACCCACAATACACCCCAGCTGCTAAGGGGTCTAGGCTAGGGGTCTAAAAGCCCCACTAGCGGTCATGCTAAATCACCAGCTTTATCCACTTCTTTAGCCAACACAAACTAGTTAGCTAGTGTGATACTCGCTGGGGCAACACGGTTTCATAAAACAATTTAAATAAAGTATAAATCGACCATTAATATGCAATATGTTTGACAAAAGTCCAAAACAAACAGTGTGACCGGGAGTCGAACTAACAATGATTGTGGTAATAAAACCTACTCTCACACTCTCACTACAGATCTGCAGGTGCTGCATAATACCGGTGCTTTTTCAAAATTGCTAAATTGCCCCCCCCCCCCCATCTCCCCACGGCGATTTCTTCCCGCGATCTGTCCATCATTCCGAATCACCAGCCCGTGCAACCCATGAACCAGCTCCATTAGAATTTCGATTCCCCTTCACCCATTGCGAATTAGATATTATAACTCGGAGACGTCCGCTGAGTCCAAGTCTTTTAGGAGTGGATTAATTAACGGGGCGTATTTCATTAAAACAAACCTCATCTCCTCGTCGACCCAAATCCATTTTGATTCCTCCGAGACCAGAGCGAGTCTGCCCTACAGTGGAACTGATAGACAGGGTTTTAAAAATTTGATTGGGGATGTATTTATTCATTTCCCCTCTCAGTCTATGGTGGGAGAGTCAACAGAGAGGAGAGCCAATGGAGAGCCACATGCAGTACCAGTCTCACACCAATTCTCCTCTAAGGATATAAAAGTTATTAAAAAACACAAATCTCTGGACTGATCAATGCCGTGTATGTGAGCTTGTTACTCCACCAGACGGAAAGACAGAGTATAAGCAAGAGCCGACCCGGTCCCAAATGGATTGTGATTTGTGAGAAATATTTCCCCTCTACCGTACATTAAACGCTGGCTCAGAGACTAACCATTACCTCTCGCTGTGAGGCTTGGTTAGGGTCGAATGCTCCCCACATCGAAATTCTGGTCTACACCTCTTTTTACTGTTTCCAAGCAGCATCATATACAGGCCTGCCATGGCTAGAGGTTGGTGAGATCAAGCCATCAGACTGTACATTAAAGGGGCATTAACACCAGTTGTGGTAATTACAGCTCCATGAAATTATGTACATGTAGATCAATCGGGACTGCTACCTTATCATTTCATTGAGCTGTAATTAACACAATACAAGGATTCAATGTCCCTGATGATTACTGGTGGTGGCCATATTCAAAGTAATTTACTCTCAATAACTGTCAAACTAAATGCATGTGTGCAAAGCCGTTTAGAGTTTTTAGATGTGTGGGAGATTATGTGCGAAATAAATCAGCATTGTTTTTTGATGAAGTTCCCCTTTAATAGAGAGGAAGCAAAGTGCACATTGACATCCCAGCCCTTTGGTAATAATTGCTTCACCAAGGGCTTTTACCATGGTCTGTTTAGTGCTGTATAGCTATTTATGTGTGATGCCACACAATTGTTTTAATACTCTGTGGAAAACACATCCTTCAGATGACCTCTCTTGGACAAATACACACTCATTAAATCCCATTAACTCTGAAACAAAACAGATTCATGCACGGCTGTTTTCAGCATTTTGGAATATACTATGAGATTATGTGCTAAAACAGAAAGTCCCTTCAACAAAATTAGCATAATGTTAGCTGTCAAAGAGAGAAAGGATGGGGGGGGGGGAGGCCTCACATTTTCATTTCGCTCGCTGAGCTAACACAATTTATCTCCGCAAAGCGACCGCACGCTTCATCCCGTCGCTTCTTTGACGACTGAAGCTTTTAATTAATTTATCTTGTACAGGTTGACTCCTTGACCAAATGGAGATTAATTTAAGAGCTTTAGCGGCAAGAAGGCACCCCTGCACCACACTGTCTAATGGAGCCCACTTTTATATACAGCCAATTACTGTATGTAATTTTTGCATTCTGCCTGTGAGCGCAGATCAGTCGGAGGCGAGCCCAGCCAACCACAGTATATTTATCTGTGGACAAATTTATTCAATTTTTATTTAATCTCATTGAGAGCAATCTCTCATTTACAATGGCATCGAGAAGTACATAATACAAAAACATATAAACCATGTAGAAACGTCAATCAATTCAAATATATATATATATATTTTGGGCTGTTTGGTAATTTTCCTGTTTATGATGTGGAGAATGTTATTGGTAGCTTTCAGTTTTAAATGTGAAGCAAAAATCGAAAGGATGATGTTAATCCGTGCTCCTGAGTGCCTTGCCTCTCTCTCTTCCTCAACAAGGAAGTGAATGGAGCATGGAATGACAGTGAAATTAAACTTAAAATACAGATTCAATAACAGGCTGAGTACCAATTGATGGAAGAGGAAACACTTTAAACTAGGACGACGGGTATAATTACATTATGAGTTTGGTTGTTTTCCCATAGTCATGCCCAAAGGATCCTCTACCTCTACAGGAGAAGACAGGATTCAACTCTGCTGGGCGAACACGCCATGTGCAGGAGAAAAACTAAATAAATCG
Organism: Notolepis coatsorum; assembly: GCF_963971535.1. Taxonomy (NCBI): domain Eukaryota; kingdom Metazoa; phylum Chordata; class Actinopteri; order Aulopiformes; family Paralepididae; genus Notolepis; species Notolepis coatsorum. Next base: position 100,615,325 of record NC_140179.1, read on the forward strand.
AATGCTTCCCACTACAGGCAGGCCCGGACCCAGCATCGGGAGCACCGTGGGGTTTTCCCGGTGGCCTTTATTTATTTTTGTGCCCGCAGTCAGGCCACTGAACTTAGAAGCAGGCCAGGCCAGTGTTTCTAGTTGCGGCGGCGCGATAGTTCGTTAACCTACAGTAGGTGGGGAAAAACCAGGAGATCACTGCGACAGAGAGTAACGCAGTCTAAACTCACATGATAAGTTGGAGAACTATCTATCTCTCTCTCGCTCACACACACACAAAGGGAGCCGCATGTGATTGGTGGAGGCGAGACCAGTGTTGTTGCTAATCATTGACACATGCTAGCCTGTAATAATCCCCCCCCCAGAAAAATCTACTTTGCATTTGATATATTGAAGATATTTCACTTTTTGTGTGTTTTATATTTTTTTACAATAATTTGATGTCATCACACACACTGGCATTTAAAGGGTACAAATAAAAGAAATTCTTCACCAGAATGAAGGAAATTAAGTCTTTGTAACAAACATTTTCCTGGTGGCGGATCCCCAGCCCCCGTTTAAAAAGTGGCCTGACTGGGGCTATATTTTGCACTATATTTCCTGGCCTGAATGATTTCCCCATTCCGGCCCTGGTTACAGGTATTTATTTCCTGCTGGCTGATGGAGACACACCGCATTGGTTGCACAGCGAGGGTCAGGTGACATAAGGTGGAGCTGACAGAGGCTGGTTTAACCTGCCAGTTACAGTCGCAATATTTTGTCATTTTGAGTCAGGAACTGGACATGATAGTAACTGCAAAATGTATCAAGCCGTGACTGTGTAATAAAACAAACCCCTGCCTGCACTGATGCCCTAACTTCCCTTTGGTGGTAAACTCACAAAATCAAGACAAACTCAGAAATGTAAGATATATACCAGGTTAGAAGCTTTTTATCTTCCATCTTCCATTGATTAATATAATGCCTATTATTGATTATGTATTTTGAAGTCATTCATTTCATCGTTGATCACACGCGTGAAAGACGCAGTTCACTTAATGGCCACCGGTTTTCATTATTGAGAAGGGATTTCTGATCATTCCACATTCTGCACCTTTAAGATTGGAAGTAAAAATTCAGTGTTGGTGTTGTGTAATGGTCTCTGAATGGTTTCTAATGGAACAAGCACAAAACCGCTCAGATTCACCAGGGCCGGCTCTAGGCATAGACCATAATAGGCCATCGCCTATGGCGCCATTCACTAGGGGGCACCAGCTGCTAGGCCAAAATGTATTACTGAGGAAGGCTCCATTTTTTAGGCTACAGTGAAGATACAGACATCATCTTAAACTTGAGACACTGAGGACTATAGCAGTGTCAGCCTCATGTCACTACCTTAGAGGGGAGAAATGTTGCTTCAAAGTTTAAGCCTAGACTCGTCATTAACGGAAGGTATTGCTCAATGTATAAGGAAAACATGCTTGTTTATCAACTCAAATAGCGTGGATGTATTGGATAATTATGTGATAATTATGCCTCGTTTCTGTTTGGGTATTACCTTGCTGCTGAAGTGACTAAGACAAACATTTTATATTAACATCATGGCTAGACGGCTTACAGTATGCACTGAAATAACTAAACGATCTGCATTGGGCTGTATATAGAGCGCTAAACAACCATAATGTTTTGGTTATGCATTTTGAATATAAGTGGAGAGGTTGTTTAACTTAAATACTAACCGACTGGGGCGATTCCTACTGGCCTATTATGTTAAATGTATTGATGTTAGCATATTCTATCATAGACAAAACGAACCAAATAGCAAATTTTAACGATGCTGGGGAATAACAATGAATGAATGAATGAATGAATGAATGAATTAATGAATTAATGAATTAATGAATTAATGAAAACTTTATTTAACAGATTGCAGAATGGGTACAATACAGTATGGCTCAATACACACAATTGTTAAGGGGATGCAGACCAGAGAAAGACGTTTGTCTTGTTTACATCAGGGTCCCCCATTTTCAATTCATAGTGACATTTATGACATACACAACATACATGACATTTATGGCATAGGGACATACATGACATACAGGTATTTAGTACTGTTACATTTGTGACATATACGATATTCAAATATACAGTACTGTTACCCATAGATCCTGACAGAGTATATACATATGATGGGGAGGGGACTGTACATTAGGAGGGGGTGGGTGGGTGGGAGAGAAATATACATATGGTGGGGAGAGAATACATGCGGTGGGGAGGAGACTGTCTATTAGGAGGGGGTGGGGGGGTTTGGACATTTACGGTGGCCAGTTTCGAATTGCAACCTCCCGTAGGTGCTCTTTAAGAGCGGTTTTGAATGTGGGTAGGAATTCACATTCCTTTACAGCTTTGGGTAGGGCGTTCCACGTTGATGTGGCATAATTGTGAAACGTGTTTAGTCCCTTGTTTGAGCCGAATCTGGGTTTAACATGATTTGTTGAGCTTCCTCTGGTGTTGTGGTCGTGGTATTCACTGACCTTTGGGTACATGGATACCTTAGTCGTATAGTGTATCTTGTAGACCAGGCCCATTGCAAGTTGCTGTACTCTGTCGTCTACTCCAAACCATCCTAGGTTGTCAAAGTGGGCAGGGGTGAGGTGGGTTCTAGGGGTAAGGTCAAGTAGAAGTCTGACCAGTTTGTTTTGTGATGTTTGTAATCTTGTTTTTAGCGCCTTTGAGGTGCTTTGGTACCATGAGGTGCAAGCATAGTCAAGTCAAGTTAAGTCAAGAGTTTTATTTGTCACGGCATACAAGTATACAATGAAATGCGGGTGGTGTTGCCCGCAACGATGTGCATAATACAATAATAATAACATATAATACAATAATAGAACGACATTGTGCAATAAAACAAGTAAACCGAGTAGGGCATATCGGTATATGTACATAAGTTATTTACAGAGCATGGTAGGACATGCTAGGTCATGTGGTAGTGCAATACACTGTTAGCTACGGATGAGGCACTGGGTCTATCTGTACATGCTATTTTATACAATCTCAGGTTATACTATACTATTCTTAAAGTGACCTTTCCTTAGTGGCCATAAGTGTGGGCGTGTGCAGCATGAGTGTGTGCTTGCTCATGTTAAAGTGGCTGCTAGTGTGTGAGCGTGTACAGTGTGTGTGTCGTGTGTGTGCTCATGTGTGCTTGTGTGTGGAGTGTTCATTGTTCAAGGCTCTGATGGCCTGGGGGAAGAAGCTGAGCCAAAGTCTCTCTGTCCTAGTTACTGGTGTTCGCAGGCGTCTGCCTGACCTCAGCAGCATGAACAGGCTGTTGTTGGGGTGGTGAGGGTCTTTCATTATTCTGCAGGCTCTGGATTTGCACCTCTTGTTGTATAGAACCTGCAGGGGTGGTAGTGCAATACCCGTGGTACGCTCGACTGAGCGCACCACTCTCTGTAGGGCCTTCTTGTCCTGTGCTGTGCTGTTTCCATACCAGGCAGTGATGTTTCCAGTCAAGATGCTCTCTACAGCTCCGGAGTAGAAGGACTGGAGTATCTTCCCAGATACTCTGAACTTCCTTAACTTCCTTTGCCTTTTTTACGACTGAGTCTATGTGTGTTGTCCATGTCAGGTCCTCTCCGATGTGGACCCCCAGGTACTTAAAGCTGCTCACCCTGTCCACGGTAGCCCCGTTTATCCTTAGTGGTGTGTGTGTCTCCTGCTGTCCTCTCCTATAATCCACGATCAGCTCCTTGGTTTTACCAATGTTCAGGAGCAGGCTGTTGTCCTGGCACCAGCGTTCCAGTACCTCAACCTCCTCCCGGTAGGCCTTCTCGTAGTCGTAGTACCCTTAAATGAGTGCTCCTGCCGGAGTCTTCAGGGTATTCTTGTTTACCAGAGAGGAGATCCGGTACAAGAATCTAGTTTGTTGGTTGACTTTTTTTATAACCTTGGATGCCATTTTTTTTTGTGCGGTTTTGATCATGGTGTTTATGTCATTTCTTAGTCTGTTTCTTTGAATTTTTTGTTCAACCACGTGGGCTTGGAGTTCACTGTTTGAGCTTTTGGAAAGCTTTGTCTGACTTTTATGAAGTTCAGAGCATTTTTTGTCTCATGTGATTCAGCTTGTCTTGTCCACTGATCAGTAATAGCCATTCTCCACACAAACTGACTGATGGCTGCACTCCCAACTCGCCTGCGCAAACTGAAAGGTCCCTCGTTTTGGATTGAAATGCAGTAAGCACAAATTACTAACATTAACATTAACTGAACTTAGTATTCCTTTCGTGTTGTATGACAGTAAATGAAAATAGCGCCAGAGCACTGCATTTCTCTCACTTGCTTCTCCATTCTCTTTCCAACCTGCAGAATGTACTTGGCGCGACCCCGAGTCAGTCGCCATGGGTTTTGCTCAGCAACGATTGTGCACATTTTTAGTTATTATGTTTGTTTTTACTACTTTTTTTATCGAAGCATCACTGGCGGGGACGTCGTACGACCGCCAGTCACTTATTGACCTAAACTCCGGACTCAAAGAGGAGTTTAGAGACACTTTATCATGCCAAGAATGGCCAACGGAGATCAGGCGGGACAAAGACAACACGGGAGACAAAGACGGCCGCAGGACAAAGAAGAAACACAGAGGGAAGAGGAGTGGGATCAGATTAAGATTAAGGAAATCTGCTTACCGTCCGGCTATTCCATCTATCTTCCTGGCGAATGCTCGTTCGCTAGAGAGTAAGATGGATGATTTACGAGCGCGGGTCCGATTCCAGCGAGATATGAGGGAATGCAATATCCTGTGTTTCACGGAGACCTGGCTGAAACCAGTGACTCCTGATCACAGCATCTCTCCCTCCAACTCCTTCACCATCTTCAGAGCGGACCGTACAGAAGCCTCCGGGAAGAGCATCGGCGGGGGGCTATGCCTTATGACCAACAACGGCTGGACTAGCCCCGGGGAAGTGAAGATACTCTCCCGTTCATGCTCTCCCGACATGGAACACCTCACGATCCAATGTCGCCCGTTTCATCTTCCGCGCGAATTCACTGCAGTGATCATGACTGCAGTGTACATCCACCCCCAGGCGAACGTCGGCAGGGCGCTAGCGGAACTACACGACCATCTGAACGCGCACCAGATCAAGCATCCGGACGCAGCCATGATCGTAGCCGGGGACTTCAATCAGGCGAATATGAAGAAAGTCATGCCGTCTTTCTTCCAGCACATCGTCTGCTCCACAAGGGGAGGAAATACACTCGACCACTGTTACACCCCGTTCAGAGCTGGATACAAGGCTGTACCGGCTCCACCATTAGCGGGAGCAACAAACACGTCGGATCATGCCGCCATCTTTCTTGTCCCAGCATATAAACAGAGATCACGTGACGCCGTCGTGTCACGTGAGGTAAAAAAATGGGACGACCAATCAGAGGCCACGTTTCAGGACGCACTAGATGACGCCGACTGGGGAATGTTCAGGAGGAGTAACAGTGACGTCAGCGATTTCACAGACGTTGTGGTGTCATTCATAACAACACTGGCTGATAGTATCGTCCCCACAAAAAAGGCGAGGGTGTTCCCAAACCAGAAACCATGGGTGGACAGTACTATCAGAGCAGCCCTGAACTCTCGCACCACTGCTTATAACCGGGGCTGAGAGTCAGGAAACATGGAAGAGTACAAGACAACAGTCTACACTCTGCGCAAGGCTGTCAAACTTGCTAAGAGGACGTATGCCGACAAGATGGAGGCACAAATGGCACAGAATGACACAAGAGGATTATGGCAAGGACTGAGGGCTATAACTGACTACAAAGTCAGTGCCCCCTCAATGGGGAGCGACGACGCCTCCCTTGCGGACCAGCTCAACATCTTCTACGCGCGGTTTGGTGCAAACAGTGGCACTGCTAGCCCAACGGCTAGTGACGTCACTGGTGCGCCGGCTGCTATGGAGGGGGGGGGGGGGGCATCCGCGGGGGGGCGGGGACGCTCTCTCATTGACGGTACACAGTGTGAGAAGAGCATTTATGCTGGCCCAGATGGAATAACAGGACGCATACTTAAGTCCTGTGCCAACCAGCTAGCCCCTGTGTTCACCGCCATATTTAATCAATCCCTGGCGGAGTCGGTGGTCCCTGCCTGCTTCAAGATGTCTACCATCATCCCTGTACCGAAGAAACCCTCCCCAACATGTCCAAATGACTACAGACCGGTGGCACTCACCTCTGTGGTCATGAAATGTTTTGAGAGGCTGGTCAAGGACCACATTTGTGCCTCCCTCCCCAGTGATATGGACCCTATGCAATTTGCATACAGGACAAACAGGTCCACTGACGACGCGATCTCCCAGGTACTGCACAGCACCCTCTCCCACCTTGACCGTCAGAAGGGGGGCTATGTGAGACTGTTGTTCATTGACTACAGCTCAGCGTTCAACACCATAGTCCCCACCAGACTGGTGGACAAGCTGATCGAGCTGGGTCTGAGCTCCGCCCTGAGCGCCTGGGTACTGGACTTTCTGAGTGAAAGACCCCAGGCGGTCAGGGTGGGGGGTCAGATCTCCAACACCATCACCCTGAGCATCGGGTCCCCCCAGGGCTGTGTTCTAAGCCCCCTGCTGTACTCACTCTACACACACGACTGTGTGGCCAAGTTCAGCTCCAACTCCATAGTGAAGTTCGCAGACGACACGGTGGTGGTGGGGCTGATCTCGGACAACGACGAGAAGGCCTACCGGGAGGAGGTTGAGGTACTGGAACGCTGGTGCCAGGACAACAGCCTGCTCCTGAACATTGGTAAAACCAAGGAGCTGATCGTGGATTATAGGAGAGGACAGCAGGAGACACACACACCACTGATGATTAACGGGGCTACCGTGGACAGGGTGAGCAGCTTTAAGTACCTGGGGGTCCACATCTCAGAGGATCTGACATGGTCAACACACATAGACACAGTAGTAAAGAAGGCGAAACAGCGCCTCTACCACCTGAGACAGTTAAGGAAGTTCAGAGTATCGGGGAAGATACTCCAGTCCTTCTACTCAGGAGCTGTAGAGAGCATCTTGACTGGAAACATCACTGCCTGGTATGGAAACAGCATGGCACAAGACAAGAAGGCCCTACAGAGAGTGGTGCGCTCAGCCGAGCGTACCACAGGTATTGCACTACCTCCCCTGCAGGTTCTATACAACAAGAGGTGCAAATCCAGAGCCTGCAGGATAATGAAAGACCCTCACCACCCCAATAACAGCCTGTTCCAGCTGCTGAGGTCAGGCAGATGCCTGCGAACCCCAGCTACTAGGACAGAGCGGCTTAGGCTCAGCTTCTTCCCCCAGGCCATCAGAGTCCTGAACAATGAACATTGAGTACCACTGTAACACTTTAGCATGAGCGGGCACACACTCAGGCCGCACGCACCCTCACTTATTGCCAAAAGGAAAGGCCACTTTAAATTAGTATTAGCAACAGTAACAGTGTATTGCACTACTATTACTACTACTGTTAACTGTTAAAGGGGAACTCCAACATTTTGGGAAATTAGCTTATTTAACATCTTCCCTGGAGTTAGACAAGAAGATACATACCTTTTTTGTCTCTGTGCGTGCATTTTAGCTTTGGGAATAGACGCTCCGTTAGCATAGCTTAGCTTCATCACTGGAAGTGGGGGAGGGTTAGAGCCTTACAGTGCCTTACAGTGTATTGCAAGGTCTGACATTGACCAAACTTGATATGCATGACCTTGGTGGGCTCTAGGTCAACTCCTGAAAAGGGGGTCAATGTCAGACCTTGCAATCAAAAGTTAGGGGTGCACTGAAATTATGGCAAGGGTTATTAGCCCCCTAACTTTTGATTGCAAAGTCTGACATTGACCCCCTTTTCAGGAGTTGACCTAGAGCCCACCAAGGTCATGCATATCAAGTTTGGTCAATGTCAGACCTTGCAATACACTGTAAGGCAAAAAAGGTATGTATCTTCTTGTCTAACTCCAGGGAAGATGTTAAATAAGCTAATTTCCCAAAATGTTGGAGTTCCCCTTTAACTGTTACCCGTTATTGCACAAATGTATTGTTACCTGCTACCTGTTATTGCACAATTTTATTGCACAAATTTTTTTGTATTGGATTCTATTATATGTTGTACCAATTGCACATCGTTGCGGGCAAGACCACCCGCATTTCATTGTATATCCGTATGCCGTGACAAATAAAACTCTTGACTTGACTTGACTTGACTTGAGAATAGGACACACCCACTCCACTTTGGTTCCAGCTGTCGAACCAACTTTTCGGGTTCCGAACCAATTTATCTTTGGTTGAAATGCTCCGAACGGTATGGAACCGGTTCCCTGTTGGTGGAAAAGGCCTATAAACAGGGTTCGCACAAGGTCCTTGAAGTGCTTAAAGTACTTGATTTTTTTACCCAAGAAAATGCAATGCCTGGAATTCCTTGAAAACAGCAAATTTTTTAACAAGGTGCTTAAAAAGTCCTTGACATTCAAATCAACCATTCACATTGAAAGTGTTGTTCAGCCATGATAAAACATTTCTGAATCAAGAAATTCTCTAAGTCAACTTCCTGTCTGTTGTTGCTAGGCAACTGCGGCGTGGGGAAACATGCATCCCGGGTACATTGTGTACGGTTCATTTAGTGCAGAAACGGATCGGAAAAGCGGCAAATAAAACACAATCAAGGGTAATTTTCTTCAGTGCATCACAATGCCAAAGAGCTGCTGTGTTACGCTTTGTACTAGTAATAAGTTAACATAATAAAAAATCCAAATCGAAAGTTTTATATAATACCAGTTGAGGCATCACGGATAGCTGGCGGCTATCAAGAGGGCACATGTAGACTCAGACGGGAGAGTCGATCAAAGCAGACCCAGTCAAGTCAAATCATACGTATGTCTGCTCTACCCATTTCATAACAGGTGAGAATAAGGAACAAATATGTATATCGTAAATTAAGTTTTATTGGCTGTGAGGCTGTAAACAGCAGAGAAATGTTAGCCGCTAGCTACTTCACCATATAACGTTAGTCCATTCTCTTCAAGTAGCCTACATGCCTTTTTTTTCGCCTTAGAATCACCAGAAAGGCTTTCGAAATAGTGAAATGCCATGTTGGCCTCAATATTTTCAAAACAAATTATATGAAAAGGTTATGAAATTAACAAGAATGTGATAAAATATGTAAAAAAAACTGAGCTCAACGCATTTGATCGTAGAAATCCGTTTGTTTTCCACCATACAGTACCAAGATGGCGGCGGCCTCGTGACATCAGAGTGTCTTCGAGAATAATTTGTTTGTATTCAAAGTGTAACTAATTGTCGGAAATTGGTTTTAAGCAATAACTATTGGACCCCACTTTTTTTTCTATTAAAAAACGGCATGTAAAAGTGAATTGTATCCTTTTAAATGGCCTTTAAAAAATATATAGTGCTTAGAAAAGTACTTGAAAGTCCTTGAATTTAATTTTGCAATGTCTGTGGGAACCCTGTATAAGAGATTTCCTGGTGCATTTTGCATGCATCCGACAAAACAACCCCGCCAGATCGTCCAGATCACAACACGTGCAACCTCAGATTTAGAAAGAGGCATCCACAACCCGTTTCTGCATTTACATGCAACTCTCAAAAAGGCATCCATAGCTTTCATCGACTTTTTGATCACAGGGTGCACAATGTACAAGCGCAATTGCGAGCCATTACCGCTCTTATATTATAGCTGGCAAGTCTGTCAGTCTGTTCTGGCCCACACAGCGGATGTCGTTTGGAAGCGCAGGTCACTTTTTTCTTGTTATGGACAAGGGTGTAAAAAGAAAATTACACTTAAGTGAAAGTATGGGTACCGTCTCAAAGTCGTACTCAAGTAAAAGTCAGAGTAGAGTATCTGGCTAAAAACACTCGAGTAAAAGTTAAAAAGTTTCTACTTTTAAATGTGCATAAGTACTAAAAAGTAAAAGTCAAAACTTTTTTTCTGACTGTCTATTCTTCTGATAGCAGGTGTTTAATAAAAGATTCCCGCTTTCTAGTCTTGCACACAGTAGGGGAGAACGGGGTCGTTGTCACACGGGTAGGTTGTCACATTCATTATATTTCACCACCAGAGGATCCTGTCTCACATACTTTAGTATTTAAATGTCCAGAATTGGGGTCAGAGTTCACCTACATTGTCATATTTGGAGTGAAACAGCTGAATGTAAGGTGAGAGGACTTTTTGTGTTTTTCATGTTGATTTGTAAATTTTATTTGGGGTTGGTTGTCACATGTTGTGTAGGCTATTATTGTTAGGCCGATTTATTGTGTTCTTATTTTGTTATATAGGATGGCCTAAAGATGTGTTTCCTGTTTATGTTCATTAAGATGCATTAAGTTATGTATTTGTCAACTTGTCAATGCAATTACACTTTCAAATTTAGTTATGCCTTCTTGTCTATTCTCAGTCCTTGCCCCACAGTGGTGGAATGAACTACCCACCCCAGTTAGGACAGCCGAAACCCGTCCAATCTTTCGCCGTCGACTAAAGATGCACTTCTTCAATCATTATCTGAAATCTAAATCTTGTCTTCTTTTTAAGATTTTCCCATTAAAAGTTTTAAAACACATGGTGACAACCAACCCCATAGTGTGTGACAACCATCCCCATGAGTGTCTTTGATAGGTGATTAACTATTTGTTACAATACGTTGGAAAATGAGAAGGATACACATTTCAAGCCAACATCTTAAGCTTCAATTTAATGTAGGAATGACTATCGAAAGAAAGCAATTCACACTAGAGTAAAAAGTGTGTCCCCTAAATTTCGCTGAGTAAATTTTACTCAAACTGAGTACATTTTACTCACTTGGGCTCAAATGGACTCAGTTTGAGTAAAATTTACTTTGCGAAATTTACTGTGCACAAGGACCAATCAGCATGGGTATGGGCAGGTTCATTTTTCATTGATGGGGATTTGATTGGCTGTTTTTAAATAAAGTGCGGCCGAAGGATTAATAACGATAATGTTAGTTCGGCCAGAGAAACAAATATACTCATTTGTATTGTTGGACCTGCGAGATTTGTACTTTTTGTACGTCTGCATTTTAAATGTAAGGAGTAAAAAGTAATTTTTTTTTCTTCTCTGAAATGTAATTGACTAAAAGTACAAGTATACAAACCTAATAATACTCAAGTAAAGTACAAATCCCCCAAAACAGTACTTAAGTATTGTAATGAAGTACAATTACGCAAGTACTTTACACCCCTGTGACTCGTTTGGAAGCGCAGATAACTTGTTTCTTGTTATGGAGGACAACGACTTTAAAGGTTTGATCCGCGGGACCTCTCGGGCCTTGCCATCTTGTCATCTTGAAAAGGGGGCAAAGGTGGCAACGGATAAAAGGTATGAGAGAGAGAGTGAGAGACAGAGAGAACGAGCGATGGGTGGGAGGGAGGGAGCCCTATTGTAATCAATACCACTGTAATTGGAAGCTGTCACTTAAATGTTTTAGCGTCCCCAATGGTTAATAGCGGTTCTATCGTTTTCTTTTTCCCGGCAAGATGAGGTAATTTAGTTGAAAAGTCTCCGTCTTCGTCGTTACGCTGTAAGTGGCGAGAGAGTGGCCACGGCAGGGGGGGGGGGGGGGCCTGGTGGGATGTGACTTTTATCTCTCTCGCCCGTTCAAAGTGGAGGCGTCTTCTCCTAATGGCACCTCACTCTAATGAATCCTCATCAGAAGTAGTCAGGGCTGGAGGTTTATTGACGGTGGTGGTATTTTCTTCTCTCAGACATTGATTCCCAGCCAGCTAGCAGAGAGAGAGAGGCAGAGAGAGAGAGAGAGAGAGAGAGAGAGAGAGAGAGAGAGAGAGAGAGAGAGAGAGAGAGAGAGAGAGAGAGAGAGGGGCAGAGAGCGAGATAGACAGATGCACAGAGAGATAGGCAGAGAGAGAGAGAGAGAGAGAGAGAGAGAGAGAGAGAGAGAGAGAGAGAGAGAGAGAGAGCGAGAGAGAAAGAGAGAGAGAGAGGGGCAGAGAGTGAGATAGACAGATGCACAGAGAGATAGGCAGATAGAGGCAAAGAGAGAGAGAGGCAGCAAGAAAGGCAGAGAGCGAGAGACACAGAGGCAGAGAGAGGCAAAGAGAGAAAGAGGCAGATAGAGAGTGATACAGAGAGAGAGAAAGTGGCAGAGAAAAAGTGGCAGAGAGTGAGAGAGGGGGGGACAAAGAGAGAGAGGATAATTTGTACTTGAGCTTTTAGTCTTTGTGGATGAAGTAAAAAATGCCCGTTATAAGTTGTACCTTATTACAGCTCCTTCCCTCTTTCAAGTGAAAGGCATTTTATCATTTTATGTATAGGGGGGGGGGGGTCATCTCATATGTTCTTAGTAGCCATAATGGATCATATGTTCTTATGAGCGATAATGGAGCATTATGTCCTTAGGAACAATAATGGATCATATGTACTTATGAGCGATAATGGAGCATTATGTCCTTAGGAGCCATAATGGATCTTCAAGTGTTTTTGCACACTTTTAAAGAAGAAAAATCTGTTGAGAGGACTTGGTGTCACTTTGTTTAGAGTGCAGAACCATTACAGCTAACCTTCCTTTTGTGATTAGCCTAATGGAAAATGTTGCCAGGACTGAGGATCAGGATGAGCACGGTTCTATTAAGGCTCGTCATAATGTGTTTATTGTGGCCGGCTGTTAGCCCGGGCACAGTCTCGTATGACTGCAGACTCTCAAACATGTTGAAAACCGTCCAAGTTAATGAAACACTGGATGCTGGCAAGATGTCTCGGAAGGATCCAAACTGCATTAGAGTTGACATTGAAATATATATGTTCTGACAAGTTCAACGTTTGAGGGATTTCCCTTGCTGTATCAGCATGGCCAACAGCTCCATCTGCACGTTAAAACATTTAACGGAATGTTTTGAAGAACATTGTGACTTTTTTTCAGATTTAAAAACAGCCAATCTCTTGTCTCGTCTCAAGGCTATGTGCTCTCTTAGTCTGAAAGGTCGGGCAACCAGGGAACGGGCTTACTGTACGACCACCGTCATCTGCCCAGAATAGAATGGCCAGGGGCTGGGGGACGGGGGTTTGGCGAATGTCGAGGAAATCATCAGAAACCTGGTCATTTCCTGTCAGGCGTGAAGAGGAGTGGGGCAACAACGCGGCCTGTCCGATTCCGGTCCCCACCGATGGGCCTATACTCGGGCTCTGAAGTGGAATCTGTGCCGTCTACTGGTTGCGACCTCTCCACAGTGACAACCCACTCTCTGGTTGTGTGACGGCCCCCAGCCCCGGCTCCGTCCCAGAGCATCTGTTCTCTCCTCCCACTCGCCGGCTGGTGTCTGTCGGTCACGGTGGATCCGTCTGCCCTGGATCTGTATTTCCATCTCGTACACCCGTCTCGGCTCGTCTCAAACTCCCTCTGTCTCTCGTCGTGTCCATCACGACCTTGGATGCACCTTTTGATTATTGCCTTTTCTTTGTATTGTTTGCCCTCTTTGTCACTCTCTGCCCTTCGCACTCTGTGTCACTCTCTGCCCGACTCTCTCTCTCTCTCTCTCTCTCTCTCTCTCTCTCTCTCTCTCTCTCTCTCTCTCTCTTTGTCACTATCTTCCCTACTCTCTCTCTCACTCTTTGTCACTATCTGCCCTACTATCTCACTGTTTGTCACTCTGCCCTACTCTCTATCTCACTCTTTGTCACTATCTGCCCTACTATCTCACTGTTTGTCACTCTGCCCTACTCTCTATCTCACTCTTTGTCACTATCTGCCCGACTCTCTCACTGTTTGTCACTCTCTGCCCGACTCTCTATCTCAATGTTTGTCACATTCCGCCCTACTCTCTCACTGTTTGTCACTATCTGCCCTACTCTCACTCTTTGTCACTATCTTCCCTACTCTCTATCTCACTCTTTGTCACTATCTGCCCTACTATCTCACTGTTTGTCACTCTGCCCTACTCTCTATCTCACTGTTTGTCACTCTGCCCTACTCTCTCTACCTTACTCTTTGTCAATATCTGCCCTACTCTCTCTCTCTCTCACTTTGTCACTCCCTGCCCTACTCTCTCTCTCTCACTGTGTCACTATATGCCCTACTCTCTCTCTCACTTTGTCACTCTCTGCCCTACTCTCTCTATCTCACTTTTTGTCAATATCTGCCCTACTCTCTCTCTCTCACTTTGTCACTCCCTGCCCTACTCTCTCTCTCTCACTGTGTCACTATATGCCCTACTCTCTCTCTCACTTTGTCACTCTCTGCCCTACTCCACTTTGTCACTCTCTGCCCTACTCTCTCTCACTCTTTGTCAATATCTGCCCTACTTTCTTTCACTTTGTCACTCTCAGCCCTACTCTCTCTCTCTCTCTCTCTCTCACTCTCCTCATTTCCCTATGTAGCAGCATCCTCATGTACTCACCTGTCTGTAGTCACTCAGACACAGCTGAAAGACCAAAAGGCTGTTTTTGTCTACGGTGCAGCGCTGTCCCCTGCCTGCTCCCCAGAGGATGGCTCCCACTACGTGCTGCTGACACCGCAGATGGGATCTGCTAGGTTATAGTATAGCTGTGGAGGGTAGACAGAAGCTGCAGTCCACACTCTAAACTCCTTGGAGTGATGCTGGATTGCACTCTGTCTTGGTCTCAGCATATTAATTATATTGTTTAAAAAATGGGAAGAGCAATTGGTATTTCCAGGAAATGCGCTTCTTTTGTTGCCCGTCCCCTTTTATGTCAGATAGTGCAAAGTTTAGTTTTATGTCATCTTGACTATTGCTCTACGATGTGGTCATCTGCTGCCAGTGGTGACCTCAGGAAGCTCCAGGTGGTCCAGAACAGGGCAGCACGGTTGGTACTGGGCTGCTCACTAAGGTCTAATGTGAGCCGTATGCTCTTGGCTTAACGTTGAAAATAGATTGTCTTTTAATATACTTGTGCTGTTGGTCATGAGCAGTAAGACTCCTGTTTTTATACATAATCAGATTGTTTTTAGTAATACTGTGCACGAGCATTACACTAGAGGTTCCAGTAGTGGGCAGCTTGAATTGCCAGGTCCTAGAACCAGCGCTTTGGGGAGATCTTTTATTTTTAGAGCATTAACTCTTTGGAATGGCCTGCCTCGGAACCTCTGCTGCATTTACAGTAGATTCACTTTTAAAAAGAATCTTAAATTGTTTTAAAATTGTTTTTAACACTGTAAAGTAATTTGTTGTTTTTGTTTTACACTAATGTAATTTTAGCTATCTTAATTGTTACAGTAGTTTCATTATGCATTGTGTGTAGGGGAGAGTGGGGTGAGTAGTGCCACTTTTTACTTAAAGTGCCTTTAAAGCAAGGGGATTACAGTAATGCAACTTCTCAAAAGGAGTTGAAACCCTGTCTGTCTTCCGTTTGTATATCTGCGTGGCATGATGGATTTTGGTCTAAAATTAAGAATATCACATCATTTTAGTGATCAAGTACCAAAGGTACTACCCGTGCTGTAATTCGATACTTCCGTTGATTGGTGAATGGAAATACGTCACAAATACGTCACCCGGTGTTCATGTCTGTTTACCGGCAGCAGCAGCAGCCAGCGACAACAGTGGTAAACATTCTCTTTTTCCACCTAAACGGTTCACTAAAATATGTTTGATGAGAAATAGGATAATGCAATTTACTTTATCTTAATTCATATTTGAATTCAAATGCACTTCGGCACGGATAAATACAGAGTCAATTGAAAGACGCAAGTGGAGGCGTACAGTACAAACGCAGCTTCACACTGGGTGGTGCAAACGTACTTCACTCAAATTGAAAATGTTAAACTCGAGTGAGAAATTTGCCAGGCGAGATGGAACAAATATAGCCTATAGGTATATCTTAACAATGGACATGAAACTGATCTCAATGCTCTGTAGCCTGTAGATCAGGGGTCGCCAATTAGATTTGCCCACGGGCCAGATTTTCCCCAAGCCGTTGCTTCGCGGGCCAGGATCAAAAACAATGGCTAATTTAATATACTGATATTGAAAAAAGACAAACGTTTTTCTCTGGTCTGCATCCCCCCAACAACCGTGTGCACTGCGCCGCACTGCACTGCACCCACTCTGCAATCCGCCAAACAAAGTTCTCACTCATCAATTCATTACGATGAATTGAAAATGGGGGACCCTGATGTAAACAAGACGAAAGTCTTTCTCTGGTCTGCATCCCCTTAACAATTGTATGTATTGAGCTGTACTGTACTGTACCCATTCTGCAATCTGTTAATAAAGTTTTCATTCATTCATTCATTCATTCATGAACAGCTCTCAGCTGTTGCAGATCAGCTTAACAATTGTGTGTATTGCGCCGTACTGTATTGTACCCATTCTGCAATCTGTTAAATAAAGTTTCCATTCATTCATTCATGAACAGCTCTCAGCTGTTGCAGATCAGCTTAACAATTGTGTGTATTGCGCCGTACTGTATTGTACCCATTCTGCAATCTGTTAAATAAAGTTTTCATTCATTCATTCATGAACAGCAGATCAGCTGTTGCAGATCACCGCGGCGGGTGATGAACAGATCAGAAGACATAATGCATGAAAACACGACTCACCATACCTTGTTTGTTGTTCAGTCCTCCAAAATCCCTGCTAATGTTTGAAACATGTCACATATCCACTCGCCGCCCTCCAATTCCAGATTGGCGTTGAATGCAGCTACTTTATCTGCCAACTTGAACACATTTGTAATAACAACCATTTCCTCGTTGTTGTTGTCGCCACATATTATGCAGAGAGGACGTCGGCTCGGCACGCAAGAATCACCGACCTGTTGCAATAAACCCGTATTTTAAGTATGGCTCCTGTTTATTAAAAGAAGCGTTATATTTCCCTGTTGCATTTCCCTATCCAAAGATGTTTGTTTTGTTTTTTAACACATTTTTTGTTACTCGCTCCATCTCGAACGCGGAAGTGAAAGTTCGTTAGGGACTATTCCATTGGTTCTCCCAGTCCACGTGACCATTTCTAGCATTTCAATTGGCTATAGTGCTATTGATGACTACCGGTAGATAGATACAGCTTCACAATAAAAGACACCCTGGCGTCCCGAGTGAATATTTCCTGCGCGTAAAATAAATATCATATTCTCAAAATAATCTGACGGGCCAGAAATTATTGCTGGCGGGCCAATGTCGGCCCGCGGGCCGCCTATTGCCGATCCCTGCTGTAGATCTATATGAATTGAAAATGGGGGACCCTGATGGAAACAAGACAAACGTCTTTCTCAGGTCTGCATCCCCTTAACAATTGTATGTATTGAGCCGTACTGTATTGTACCCATTCTGCAATCTGTTAAATAAAGTTTTCATTCATTCATTCATTCATGAACCGGGTTCATTTGGAAATCGTGGACACTTCTACAGCAGTGACTGGTCTCCTAAATCATCACTTTTGTATTTCACTTTTAGCAAATAACTGGCAAATACGACGACACAGGCGGGATACAAAAGTGCCGTCCTATACGGTGCCGGTCGACGGTGAAGCGCCACAAATCTGCGATGAGAGGCCAACAAATATATTCAGGGTGGTTTTTTTTGCCTCAGATGGGCAGTGCACCGTGTAAAAGCAGCTTTATTGGTCAGACAAATGTTTTGACGTTATCTAACTTCCTCAGTGTCTTCCAGACGTGTTGCATCTTGAACCATCCGAGACGATTTAGGCTTAAGTGTTATAAGTAGGGATGTCCGATATTATCGGCCGATATCGGCATTCAAATGTGATATCGGAAAATATCGGTATCGGTTTTAAATTTTTTCAATTTTTTGTATTTGTTTTACATTTCTATAACCGTTATTTACCCAGGCAAGCAAGTAAGAACAAATTCTGATTTTATTTATTGTCAAAAGTATGCATAATGTTGTGTTAAGAGATAAGAGATATGTAATGTTAATGACCTGAAATGATAAAAAAAAATTGGGGGGGGAAACCCTGCATATATCGGTATCGGTTGATATCGGTTGATATCGGTTGATATCGGTATCGGAAAATAAGAGTTGGACAATATCGGTATATCGGTATCGGTAAAAAAGCCAACATCGAGCATCCCTAGTTATAAGCAAATTGAACTGAACTTGGTGAATCAAATTGGTGTGTGTGTGTATGCATGTGCTGTATATGTGTGTGTGTGTGTGTGTGTGCGTGTGTGTGTGTGTGTGCGTGTGTGTGTGTGTGTATGTGTGTGTGTGTGTGTGTGTGCTGCGTGTGTGTGTGTGTGTGTGTGTGTGTGTGTGTGTGTGTGTGTGTGTGTGTGTGTGTGTGTGTGTGTGTGTGTGTGTGTGTGTGTAGTTGGGTGAGAGTGGGGTTCTGCCTACAGATCCAACCGCCCTCTCGTACAAACAAGCGAGCGTTCAGGGTGGAGGGGGACGACGCAGTAGTAGTGGGCCTAGCGAGCGCACAGCAACCTCAAAATAATGAGGGAAGGAATTAATTCAGACGGGATTTCTAATTCTGCCCGGCCGTGATTAATCCCATCAGTAAACAAAGCAGAGGTCATCGTGTTTTGGAGAACTCCAATTAGAGAGTAATCAGCACTAATCAGACAAGCTGCTCGCCGGCTCCTTGGTGCTTTTTTGGCGCAAAAGGGCTCTCTGGCGAATACTGCGCCCTCTGGAGTGTCACTGACCCCCACGCTCTGATCCCCCGTTAGGGGAGTGGGAGGGAGGAGTAGAGGAGAAGAAAGGGAGGCTAATTAGCATCGCCATTCATTAGCGGTCACGTGTGATGTGTGTTATTGGGTGGGTTGGCAAAAAACACGAGCGTGTTGTTTGGTGTGTGTGTGTGTGTGTGTGTGTGTGTGTGTGTGTGTGTGTGTGTGTGTGTGTGTGTGCGTGCGTGCGTGCGTGCGTGCGTGCGTGCGTGCGTGCGTGTGTGCGTGTGAACATTTCTCCATGCTCGGGTTGATCGATTTCAGAGGGATTTAATGGTTATAGGGAACAGCTTGGGACCGAAGTTGATCTCCTTTTGCAGTTTTTATTAATAATAGCTGACAGGGAAATCCAACGCAGTCCCTTTAGAATGTTTATGACGTTCAAGTTGAACCGCCTATAGGCTCGGCAAGGTGCGTGTGTGTGTGTGTAGCCTGTGCGTGTGTGTGTGTGTGTGTGTGTGTGCGTGCGTGTGTGTGTAGCCTGTGTGTGTGTCCAACGTGCACACGTGCTTCCGTCCCATCGGTGTGATTCATGAGAGCGAATGCACGGATCAAGTTCATTCTCTCCGGCAACTTTCCTAAATTGTAAGATTCACATTTCAAGTTGCCTGTGGCCAGTGGTCTGTCAGTGGGCTGCAGTGATCACAAGCACAACGAACACTTTACCACCTTTATAGTATTTAATCGCAGGCATCTTGGTTGCAAACAACAGGTGATTGTAGTTTAAACGTTTAAAAACTGGTTTGGATTCAGGGCGGCTGGGTGGCGTAGCGGAGATTGCGCTCGTCACCAATGCAAGAGACTCCGGTCTCGACTCCCAGAGTCAGCGTTGCCTGCGGCTTGGGCCAGTCGTCATACTATCTCAATTGGCAGAGGTAGCGGGTGGAAAGTCGATGGGTGGGGATTGGACGTTGTGGACAGCGACTCCTACAGGTCGGTTGGGTGAGGCCTGTACAGCAGAGACAGGAAGTATCGGGGGCAGCGTGAGCCTCCCACGGAGTCCCACGCGTTACTCCTCGCCGCTGAGAGTTCGAGCAGTCTGGTGAAAAGATGCGACAGGCTGCCTCCTCGTGTACCGGAGGGGACACGTGATGCAAGGCTTCTATCGTCACTACAGCCAACCAGTGTGAGGCATAGTCTAGCAACGTTCAAGACAGGGGAGGGGAGAATTGGAGGTGAGAATTGGCAATGCGAAATTGGGATGGGAGAACTATTTTAAATAAGGAGAAAAAGTGGATAAAAAAAAAACTGGTTTGGATTCTCTCCTTCACAGGAGACTGTACCTCCTATCCTTTAGATCTCTTTGGCTAAATAGCAAACATTCTATGTCACCGTTAACCCTTTCATTTCCACACTACCAAGGGGTTAACCCTTTCACTTCGACAATACAGAAGGCTAACCCTTTCACTGCCACACTACAAACCGTCTGTAGTGTGGTAGTGAAAGGTTAGCCTTCTGTTCTGTAGTGTGGTAGTGAAAGGGTTAAACACAATGTTGCCTAACATTAGCTAACACTTCTTGAAAAAAAACAATACATGTTGTGCATAGATCACAGATTTCTCGATTTCTCAACATTTCTAGATTTCTCACCATATAATCACATGGGCATTATAAGACGAGGCACAGTGGTGGCACGGTGGTGTAACACTGTCACCTCACAGCAAGAAGAATGTCCTTTCTGTGTGGAGTTTACATGTTCCCCTTGTACTGTACCCCCCCAAAAAGAGATAAACAGAACAGATCGCTAACACTGTTGTGTCCCTGACGCTTCTATACTTTAAGCAAGTGGCTTGTCCTTCCGCGTTCCCGTTTTGCACTTTGATTGGCCACGCACGTTTCTGGTCATGTGACATGTGCGCCAATCGTGGGACGGCAAGTTTTTGGACGGTTAAGCTTAGGCGCTCTTTACATTTACATTTAGTCATTTAGCTGACGCTTTTATCCAAAGCGACTTACATGTTCTGTACGACAAGCCATCAGGAAGGGTACGACTCTATCAGCTGAGCAACAATGTTCATCAAAGTGTTGAGTGCTACAGTGTAGGTTAGTTTATTAGGACAAGTGCATGACAGTAAGGTTAGTTAGTTTTTTTTTTTTTTTTTTTGAAGTTGGTTAAGGTTAGAGTTTGTCTTAGAGCAGGGCGATAGAATGCCTGCCCTGATTCCAAACTCTAACCTTAACCAACTTCGAAAGAGTCGCCTAAGCTTAACCAGTGATAAACTAGGCGTTAGGTAGTTTGCAGGCTGTTAGACCCGGAAATAGGCGCAGAACTTGCCGTCCCACGATTGTCACATGACCAGAAACGTGCGTGGCCAATCAGAGTGCAAAACGGGAACGCGGAAGGACAAGCCACTTGCTTAAAGTATAGATGTGTCCCTGACAAAGACGGACAGGAGAACTTGGATTGGACCACACAGACATGGCCGCAGCCCACGTCTGCTCCTGGCTGCCCTGGTTGTAGCCTGAGTGACTCAGGCTTTGCATAGTCCCTTGTGTTTACATTTACCATCATTATTGATCTCACTGGGAAACGATGAGAATCAATTCAAATAAAATACTTTTGTGTGTAGGTTAGGATTCCTGTCAGCCCATGTGCAACGTTTCATCCGAATTGGTTTCGGAACTGTAGAAGTAATGGCTGGTGCGGGCGGGCGGACGGACGGGCGGACGGGCGGACGGACAAACGGACGGACTGACGGACTGACGGACGGACGGACGGACGGACGGACGGACGGACGGACGGACGGACTGACTGACTGACTGACTGACTGACTGACTGACTGACTGACTGACTGACTGACTGACTGACTGACTGACTGACTGACTGACTGACTGACTGACTGACTGACTGACTGACTGACTGACTGACTGACTGACTGACTGACTGACTGACTGACTGACTGACTGACTGACTGACTGACTGACTGACTGACTGACTGACTGACTGACTGACTGACTGACTGACTGACTGACTGACTGACTGACTGACTGACTGACTGACTGACTGACTGACTGACTGACTGACTGACTGACTGACTGACTGACTGACTGACTGACTGACTGACTGACTGACTGACTGACTGACTGACTGACTGACTGACTGACTGACTGACTGACTGACTGACTGACTGACTGACTGACTGACTGACTGACTGACTGACTGACTGACTGACTGACTGACTGACTGACTGACTGACTGACTGACTGACTGACTGACTGACTGACTGACTGACTGACTGACTGACTGACTGACTGACTGACTGACTGACTGACTGACTGACTGACTGACTGACTGACTGACTGACTGACTGACTGACTGACTGACTGACTGACTGACTGACTGACTGACTGACTGACTGACTGACTGACTGACTGACTGACTGACTGACTGACTGACTGACTGACTGACTGACTGACTGACTGACTGACTGACTGACTGACTGACTGACTGACTGACTGACTGACTGACTGACTGACTGACTGACTGACTGACTGACTGACTGACTGACTGACTGACTGACTGACTGACTGACTGACTGACTGACTGACTGACTGACTGACTGACTGACTGACTGACTGACTGACTGACTGACTGACTGACTGACTGACTGACTGACTGACTGACTGACTGACTGACTGACTGACTGACTGACTGACTGACTGACTGACTGACTGACTGACTGACTGACTGACTGACTGACTGACTGACTGACTGACTGACAGACAGACAGACAGACAGACAGACAGACAGACAGACAGACAGACAGACAGACAGACAGACAGACAGACAGACAGACAGACACGAGTGATTGCAATACCCCCTCCAGCGTTTTTCACGCCACGCAGGGTGTAACAAACAAACATCGCTCTGCTAAAGAGAAAGCTGTTTTATCATTGGGAATCCGTTGAATGAATGAATGAATGAATGAATGAAAACTTTATTTAACAGATTGCAGAATGGGTACAATACAGTACGGCTCAATACCAGTGATGCCAGTAACGCGTTACTAAGTAAAATAGTAATCTAACGCGTTAATCTTTAAAAGCCAGTAATCTGATTGCAGTTACTTGTCCAAGTGGCTGTGTATTACTATTTCGTTACTATCTCATCATAAATTCATAATGCAGGCGGAATGCAGTATTTTATTTCGTTTTCGACAGTCAAAAATACAGTTTGAGCTGTTTTTCTTTTGGGAGTGACGTGGTGTGGCAGTGAAAGGGTTAAATACAAGAATGTGTCCCGCGGCGTGACTGGTCCCTCTGTCTGTGAGTGACTCTGCTTTTGTCCAATCACATTCCCCATCCACAGTCTGCGAATCAGAGGCAGAGTAGGGCGGGTCTTCACAGCACGTCATGTGACATATGCGCCAATCGTGTGACAGCAGGGCTCCGTCGGTTGGAGAATTCCACCCCAAAACGCTTGGCAAAATTAAAAGTGAAACCGCAAGATGACTTTTGCGGTTTCTGTTCAGAATTCCACCCCAAAACGCTCGTCTAAACGTAGCCTCAGTCACTACTTCACGGCGGAGGAAACAAAATACTGTCTACCGCTAAAAACAGCACATCCAATTGCATTGAAAGCATCTGGAATCACAACACTAGCCGGCGCTTCGACTAGGTACAGGAGGGTTGATGGTGGCAGAGCAAAATCTCTTATTTGCCAGATTTACAGTTAATTTACATGTTAAAGAGAGACTGATTGTATGTTTATAGAGAGACATTTATAAAAACAATTTAATAGTTACAGTTGATATAATTGAATAGTTCAGCCTGCATTTGTTAGATGTGATACACTGGTTTTGTAAAACCACTGGCTGGCTGCTCTAATGCTGTGAGCATCATAGACTGTTGCTTTACCATACTTGATGGTACAGAAGCTGAAGCACTAGTTTAACAATTTACGTTATGTGCAGAGAAACAAGTTAAAAACAATTTATGCACTTTCAATAAAGCGTTTAAATTTTTTTTGGGGGAACGACGACGACTTCGTAACCTAGTTACTTTCAAAGTAACTAAGTTACTCTGATAATCAAGTAATCAGTAAAGTAACTTAGATTACTTTTTAAAAGAGTAATCAGTAATCAGTAATCAGATTACTTTTACAAGTAATCTGTGGCATCACTGCTCAATACACACAATTGTTAAGGGGATGCAGACCAGAGAAAGACATTTATCTTGTTACATCAGGGTCCCCCATTTTCAATTCATAGTGACATTTGTGACATACACAACATACATGACATTTATGGCATAGGCCGGGACATACATGACATACATTTGTGACATATACGATATTCAAATATACAGTACTGTTACCCATAGATCCTGACAGAGTATATACATAATTGGGGAGGGGACTGTACATTAGGAAGGGGTGGGTGGGTGGGAGAGAAATATACATACGGTGGGGGGGGTGGAGACTGTACATTTGGAGGGGGTGGGTGGGTGGGAGAGAAATACACATACGGCGGGGAGAGAATATATACATACGGTGGGGTGGAGACTGTACATTTGGAGGGGGTGGGTGGGTGGGAGAGAAATACACATACGGCGGGGAGAGAATATATACATGCGGTGGGGAGGAGACTGTCTATTAGGAGGGGGTGGGGGGGTTTGGATATTTACGGTGGCCAGTTTCGAATTGCAGCCTCCCGTAGGTGCTCTTTAAGAGCGGTTTTGAATGTGGGTAGGGATTCACATTCCTTTACAGCTTTGGGTAGGGCGTTCCACATTGATGTGGCATAATTGCGAAACGT
Organism: Notolepis coatsorum; assembly: GCF_963971535.1. Taxonomy (NCBI): domain Eukaryota; kingdom Metazoa; phylum Chordata; class Actinopteri; order Aulopiformes; family Paralepididae; genus Notolepis; species Notolepis coatsorum. The sequence goes on from NC_140179.1 coordinate 100,639,720, forward strand.
GTTTAGTCCCTTGTTTGAGCCGAATCTGGGTTTAACATGATTTGTTGAGCTTCCTCTGGTGTTGTGGTCGTGGTATTCACTGACCTTTGGGAAGTGTTTTGACATGTACCTGGGTACCTTAGTCGTATAGTGTATCTTGTAGACCAGGCCCATTGCAAGTTGCTGTACTCTGTCGTCTACTCTAAGCCATCCTAGGTAGTCAAAGTGGGCAGGGCTGAGGTGGGTTCTAGGGGTAAGGTCAAGTTGAAGTCTGACCAGTTTGTTTTGTGATGTTTGTAATCTTGTTTTTAGCGCCTTTGAGGTGCTTTGGTACCATGATGTGCAAGCATAGTCGTAGTACCCTTGAATGAGTGCTCCTGCCAGAGTCTTCAGGGTATTCTTGTTTACCAGAGAGGAGATCCGGTACAAGAATCTAGTTTGTTGGTTGACTTTTTTTATTACCTTTGATGCCATTTTGTCACAGAAAATATTTGCCTCTAGGATGGAACCTAGGTAGGTAATTTCATCTTTCCTTGTGACAATATTGTCACCCACTGCAACTGAGAAGCCGTCGGTCTTGCTGAGTTTGTTATTTGAACCGAAGAGAATGGACTCTGTTTTACCCAGGTGTAATGATAGTTTGTTATCAGCGAGCCAGGTGCAGATTCTGCCGAGTTTGGAGCTGAGGGCTCTTTCAACCTGTAACTTGTTTTTGTCAGAGACCAGCAGGGCTGAGTCGTCCACGAACAAGAACAAGTTGCAGTCACAAGCTGACGACATGTCATCTGCATAAATTAGGAACAGTAGCGGTCCTAGCGGTTCACATCTACAGTACCCTCATAGCCTCAGGCCAATCCACACATGCGCCAACAAACACACACACACAGTGTAGAAGACTGTAGGGGTGTGATTGGCCAGTGGGGAGCCTTAATCAAGTAACTTAACAGTTGTAATAATATGTTCATGAGACATGGTTTCTCCCTTCAGCCTTTAATCGGCGTGGTTTATTATTTACAATTGCACACAGCAGCACATGAGTTCTCCTCTCCGTGAGAGGCAGGTGGGAAGAGATAGAGGGGGAGGAGACATCTCCTTAAATACCCTCTACCTGGCGGTAGCATTAGCGGCTCCGCCTATAGCGCCCTCTAGTGGAAACAGTTATGCATAGTTAGACAGTTACTAGCAATCATATATAACCTCTAACTTTAACAGCCATCGTCTCTCATCTTCCAAGACGTTTATAGGCCTAGGAGCGCGCCCACCATAATGAGTTTGTGTTTATTGCCAAATCTGTCGCCAGTGGAAATGGTAGATCCTAAGTGATTTGTGAGTTTAATTCATCCACCTGGCCCCCTCTCCGATGGCCTATTGTTCTCGCACGCCCCCAATGTACATAACTGACGCACTAATGACTCCTAGACTGATGATCTTGTTCTCGCAGGTGGTGATTTGTCGGGACTGTTCATACCTCAAGGTTATCCGCAAATCCGGCTTTTGATGGTGGACACTGTGCAGGTCCAACAGTTGGTCTTTAGTCTATACCTATAGTTGATGTATTTGTCAAAATATATATATATATATTTTGTGGGATGTAACAGCAGCGTTCTGTGTTTGCAGTGGGGAACTGATCAATGTTTATTGGTTGCCACACTGACATGGATTGATTATTCGAGAGCAGATTGTTTGTCTCGATTCCTGTGTTAAGTATAATTTACGTGACCCGATATGGAGGTTGATGACAACGGCGGCCATCGTGTTTGTTAACTGCTTTTCATGGTTTGCAAAAGCAGAGTGATTTTCTCTCGTGCGCCTCGAGATGTGCCTCGCATTTTACAACCGGACGGATTCTCCTAGGAGGCGTTTGTCATTGTTTTCCAGGGTGAGAATTATGAAAGAAGAAAGGAGATGAGGGGGAAAAAAATATTATTTGCTGACGCCGCCTTCCCCTTTCTTTTCTGTGATGGTTGCAAAAAAATATTTTGCCTTAAAAATGTATTTGTTTTTGCGGGAGGTTGACTTGGTTCCTTTGGAAAAAAAAAATTCACAACATTAGCCACATTTCCTAAAAGAAAGAAATAAAAAAAACAGAGTGTGCCTTCCTCTTGGCTAACACTGCTTCCAATTAGCATCCCGTTAAACTATTTGGAGGAATGCCTTGGTGGAATGTGAAGTCGGTCCACGGGGAACTTCTCTCTCACTGAGGGAAGAAAGGAATCCATATATACCCCTTAATTAAAACATGATTTACGCTTAGTCCCAGCTATGAAGTTGCCTTTGATGGTGCTTTTGTCAATTAAAAGTACGTCCAATGGAAGATTACATAGTGTTCATTACAAGCAAGTTCTTCTCAAGGACATGCAGGTTTTTTCAGCTTTGGAGTCAGATGCTTGCTGTGCGGGTGAGACCGAGGACACAGAGCCAAACTAGACAGCATGAACGCAACGTCACATTTCCCACGGTCTCTTAACACTTTGATTGCCAGGTAGCAGGGGGCACTGTGGGCCTTCAGTGCCAGCGTTCTATTCAATGGATAGAATGGCGTGTTTGCACTGCTAAAAACTATATTTTATATTATAGCTATGGATCTAATAACGCTGTCGATTGTCAGTGAGTTGCTTCTGGTCAACATGCAAAAAACATCCGTACATTTCCGTTTTATACCGTTTTGAATATGAGTATAGTTTGGGTGATTCTCAGTAATCCCAGGAAAAGACGCGAAAATAGCCCTTTAGTGAAATCCAGTTATCACGTTGTCATTTTTCGCCTGATTATCTAATCATCCCGAAATCAACGCTAGATTATTGGTATTATGTCTCCTCGTGCATACATGAAATTGGGCTTGGAGCGCGGCGCTCCTCCCCCCCCCCCCCCGCCACCAACGGTACACAGCACATACACATTCCACACAGACAGCTTCAATCACGGGAGAAAAAAATATCAGATCAACGCAAGATCGGTAATATAGAGTCCTTACCTGGTCTCTGATGTAATGCAAAAAAAACAATCCAATTATCTGATCGCCATACAGCGATCCTGTCTCCGACGTTATTGGGCATTGCACATGAACGGGCGGGCGGGGTCAGTTGTCCAAGCCATCCCTACAAGCGATTGTTTTGCCGGAGTCTTTAGGACCCGCCCCCACGCCGCAGCTCGGTAGAGAAATGAAACTACATCGTTTCAAATAGAGTGCAATAGCGGCCGAAGGCGTTAGAGGGCGGTATTGACCTTCTGCGATCTCAGACACATTCAGTACAGCATGCACAGGCTGCCCCGATGAATTATGAATGGCAATAGCGAATAAAAGAAATACCGAAACAGAAACGTAGATCTACGTTTCTGTGACGTGAACGGCGCTCAAGCGCTGGGCCACAGAAACGTGGATCTCCGTTTTCGGCACAGAAAGGGTTAATTAAGGGTCTCCAAACTTCTAAATCCTCCTCCCCCTTGCTCTCATTCTCCAGATGGAGGTAGATTAGATTAGATTCAAATGTATTGTCATTATACAGCACCAGTACATGACAACGAAAATAAGTTTGTCATCCAACCAGAGTGCAAATGTAATGGTAAAGTGCTATAGTAATATACAATGTAGGTGAATGCTACAGGTGAATGACTGGGTATAAAATATATAAATTAGTACTACTGAGTGTAGTGCTAATCAGATGTATGTAGTTGTAGTAGTAGAGTAGGTAAGGGATATGTACAGTACATTATAGGGCTGAGCCCAAACGTTCTAACCTCTGTTCGTTACGTTGGCATTCGAATTCTAAATCAACATTTGAATTTTTTATTTTAAAGATTTTTTTTAATTTATTTTAAAATATTTTTTTCTATTCATTCTGTTTAAACCAATGGGGTTTTTCTTCACAGTTGCAAATAAAGATTAGGCTACACTAATATTATAGTAGAAGAAACTGATGAGTTCATTAGAAAGTTGATTTCGTTGGGCTAGGGCAGTGGTCACCAACCTTTTTAAGCCCAAGATCACTTTTTTTTTTTTTGGTGAAGGCAAGATCTACCTATTGAAGCGTTGAGATAAAAAGACAGCCAAGATTGTACTTTAAACTAAATGACTTTTATTTGCCTGTATTCTAATTACATGCAATGCTTTGGTCCAACATTAAAACGTCAAAGTAGAACTATTATGTACTTTCTCAGTCAGTGCTAAGTGCAGTCATCTTATGCAGCATCACTTTTCACATCAAAACAAAAGTAGAACTGTAATGTGGACTTTCTCATATTATTAACATTGACAAACATATTTACAATTAGCATTTTATAAAGTAGAACTGTAATGTGTACTTTCTCAGTCAGTGCTAAGTGCAGCATCACTTTTCACATGAGAACAAAAGTAGAACTGTAATGTGTACTTTCTCAGCCAGTGCTAAGTGCAGTCAGTGCTAAGTGCAGCATCATTTTCACATCAAAACAAAAGTAGAACTGTAATGTTTACTTTCTCAGTCAGTGCTAAGTGCAGCATCATTTTCACATCAAAACAAAAGTAGAACTGTATGTGTACTTTCTCAGTCAGTGCTAAGTGCAGCATCACTTTTCACATCAAAACAAAAGTAGAACTGTAATGTGGACTCTCAGTGTAAGATCTAAAAAAAAGAAAAAAAAAAAAAAAAATTTAATTTTACATTTTCATGGAAAGATCTACAGGGACAGTCTCAAAGATCGACCAGTCGATCAAGATCGACGGGTTGGTGACCACTGGGCTAGGGCTTCTCCCTGGGTCTGGGGCTGTAAAGTTGATTTAATAAAAGAAAAAAATATAAGAATTATTATTATTATTAAAAAAAGTTATTTAATATTTTTTTTTATTAAAAATGAAGGTTCGAACGTCCGTTCGAAAAACCCTGACGAAGTTCGAATCCCAAAAACAGGCTTCGGGGACAGCCTTACATTATAGATATAGAATCCGGCACGGTGGCGTAGTGGTTAACACTGTCGCCTTGCAGCAAGAAGGTCCAGGGTTCGATTCCCGCTTGAGGACCAGGTTTCCGCGATGCCAGGTACCCAGCTGGGGTATCTCCCGGGTCTTTCTGTGTCGAGTTTGCATGTTCTCCCTGTGCTCGCAAGGGTCCCCCCCCCCCCCCCCCCCCCCCCCCCGATAAGAGAAACCCAATGGAAAAACATGCACAACAACATATCGCTAACGCTGTCGCGTCCGTGACGAAGACGGGCAGGAGCACTTGGATGGTCCCCGCCTCCCCGGGCATGGCTCCCGGCAGCCCTTGGGGGGGAAGGACGACGGGATGGGTTAAGCGCAGAGTAGTAGCGCATCGGCGATCCTAAAGAGACAATGCATGCGTGTGTGTTCCGGTGTGTGTGCTAAACTAACCGCTGTGTGCCACTAAAACATTGAGTGTCGATGCATGCCGAATAAAGACCTCTGCAACAGGTCCTGCATTATTATTATATTATTAATATCTACAGACATGTAAAAGGGAGATAATAAAAGCTAGCATATGAATTGTAGTGCCTGGTTAGGAACGAATGATAATGGATGGACTATCCAAGTGGGGGTCCGGGGGGGGTAAGCGAGCGAGAGCATATGTATGTAGGGTATTAGATAGCAAGTATTAGGTGTATATCTCGTATACTACATTTATTTAAATGGTGATTTCATTGGATGTTTACTGTTAATGCTTGTACTGTATGTCTAAATTTTATGTTATGTTTAAAAAATAATAAAAAGATAAAATACAAAAAAAAAATAGATGTAAAAGGGATTATATGCAGGAGGTATGTACAGACAGATGTGGGGAGATATATATACGGTTAGAATAAATATATGTAGGCGGTATATACAGCAATAATGTACATGCTAGCCTATCATACAGAGTTATGGGTTATATGCAGGTGTATAAGTAGGCAAATAGGACTAGGGGTCCAAAAATATGAACTATCCCTTTAAATGAACAAGATTTCATACTTATGCTATGCCTCATCTATAAGAGGATTACTTTATTCCTGCTTCTCCTTCTCCCATCTCTTTCTCTCTCTCACTCTGTTTCTGCAGACACAAACAGACAGACGTTAAATCCCAGCCTCGTATTCCAATTGTCAGATCCACCCGCCGCTATTTCCTCATGTAACTGATCTGTTATCAGCCGAACTCCACGCGCTCCATTTAAGCGCCGTCCAAGGACTGCTACAGCACTTAAAAGATGTAAAAATAATAATAATTATAATAAACCTGATTGACGGTTTAACACGGGAAGCACTTCTAGATTAGATTCAAATGTATTGTCATTATACAGCACAAGTACAGTACAGTACAACAAAAATAAGTTTGGCAAATTAGTATGACTGAGTGTAGTGCCAATCAGATGTATGTACAGAGTTGTCGTATAATAAATAAAGACAGTATGACTACTACTGGCCAGCAACGTAACAAGTAAAAGTAGGATATGTACAGATATGTTAGATTATGCTTGCACGTGGAGAAGAGGTGAACAGCTAAATGCCTCCCCGGATGAGACTGAGACAGAATGGGTATCAAATCTGTCAGGTTCTAAACTGTGTGGCCATCCAACATATTGTATGTTCATGTTACAGTATGTGTTTTACTGCTGTGAACCACTTTGGGCTGCAATTCTTGTATGGAAGGTGCTATACAAATAAAGTGTATTGTTATTATTATTATTATTATTATTATTATTATTATTATTATTATTATTATTATTATTATTATTATTATTATTATTATTATTATTATTGTTATTATTATTAATAATAATAATATTAATATTATTATTATTATTATTATTATTATTATTATTATTATTATTATTATTATTATTATTATTATTATTATTATTATTATTATTATTATTATATTATTATATTACTAATAATAACTGAACGCACAGAGAGGAAATTGGTATCCATCTTCTTGTCTGACTGGAGAAGACGGTAAGTGCATTTCCCATAATGTTGGCGTGTTCCTTTAATATTGACTCCTGATTCAATATTTGTGTTTACCTAGATAGACTACAGCTGCACAGTGCACACTTCACATATATTAATAATAGCCACATCACAGCTTTCCCTTAATGGTTTTCATAATTTTCTTTACAAAAAAAGGTAGGAAATTTGATACTGATCAATTAAAATGTGCCATCTGCCCTGATTACGATCTGCCCAATCCTGATCGATCCCTACTGGAAGTATTTCTCTCTTTTAAAGATTCCACACCAGAAGAGGTGCAGCGTTTTATGTCGCCTCTAGAATCGTCTGGAGGTGGCTGAGAACTTCATATGACAAAACAGTAAATCAGTTTTACACCCCTTCTCATATACGTAATGGAGAGGTTGAAATTTATTCCCTGTTTTTCTCCTCTTTTCAGGACATTTTCACAGACATCTATTGCCTTTTCAAAACTCTGATAGACAGACAAGAAGAACTATTACGAGCTGTTTAATATCTGACCGCAGATTCAATATTGCTAATTCCACTTTTGGCCCGGGGAAAACAGTGAGCCATGATTCAGGCCGACAGCCATACAGCAGGAGTATATTTGAATGGGATGGTTGGTAAGTTATAAGACCCCCTCTGCCGACATTAGTCACCTTGCGCCCATACGATTTATCATCCCGCAGCCTTCATTGCCGCCTGAGATTTCCCGGTCACACGAATGACCCCCCCCCCCGCCCCCACCCCCCCCCACCACGAGTCGGCACAGCGTAGGGAGTAGATTGAAATGGAAATCGCCGGGATGAAAACGGATCAATGTTAAATCCGCTGTTTGACAGACGGGATGGAGGAGAGGTGGGTTTGGCGAGGGAGAGGGGGAGGGAGGTGAGGAGAGAGAGAGAGAGAGGGAGGGAGAGTTGCCTCCCGCAGCGGAAAACAAAGGAAACGGTTTGTGCACTCGGGCGGGCCAAGGCAGTGGCATGATTGACAGTTTATTTAGGGGGCCATTAACTTTACATACACTGCTTTGAAATTACATATACTGTATAGTGTGTTCCAGATTACAGCCCCCCACGGCTCCTTTCACTAGCCCTCGCCAACAACACTGTTGTTCAATCACATTAAAATCGGGGACTCAAATATTTCTGTAGTGTAGAAAACTGGTTGGGGTGTTTATATAAATTTTATGCTGCACTGTGTCATTTCAACACTCATCAGAAAATGTGAAGAAAGTACTATATTTTGTATCGGCGAAAGTCTAAAACAATGATCGAACTAACAATGGTCCTCATTCTCGAAACGTGTTTGTAAGTGCCTTTGTAAATATCTTGGTAAAAATGTTGTACCAACAGATTTACGGAAATCCTCCTCCGGATTCCTGAAAGCGTGAAACGGTCTCTGTAACTCATCAAAATCTTCGCAACTGGGTGCGGCTGGGTAGAGCAGTGGACTAAGCACTCGCTGACCACCACAGAGACTCTGGGATCGAATCCAGCTTGTCAGCGGTACCTCCGGCTTGGTCAGTCGTCCCTACTAACACAATTAGCAGTGTTAGCGGGTGGGAAGCCAGTGGGGTATGTGTCCTGGTCGTGACTCCTCCTGGTCGGCCGTGGCGCCTGTTCAGCAGAGAGGGGATCTGGGGGGAGATAGTGTGAACCTCCCACGCGTTACGTTCCCCTAGTGAAACTCCTCGCTGTCAGGTGAAAAGAAGCGGCTGGCACATGTATCGGAGGATACACCCTCCCCAGGCCGACAGTGGGGCAATGTGCGCAACTGGCATAACGACTAAATTGGGATAGGTGAAAAATACAGAACAAGCCCCAAAAATAAATAGAATAAACATAAAAAAAATAATTATCTTGCAACTGGGTTCCCATGAATGACGAGTTCGTAAATCCAACATAAATCCTAGATAGATAATCCTGAAACCAATCACATGCACCAATATCCATGCCAATATTAGATAACCTTTTTAAAAGAAGGTGATGATCAGCTACTACTGTATATCAAAGGCTTTCGACAGATCTATAAAGAGAGCAGCACAGTGTTTCCTACTGTATATCTAAAACCAAAATGATGTCATTAGTAATCAATGTGGTGGCAAACATTTGGCTGTGATTGGCTCTGAATCCAGATTGATGTGGACTTAGTATTGAGTGATTTGAGTTGATTATTTACAAAGGTCTCAAGAATGAATACATTCTCCACTCTGTGATGGAAAGGTCAGTCCGTGGGGAAGATTTGAAGCAATTCTGTTTGGCTTAGGTTCAGTTTGAGGTGGTTGGTCGTCATCCAGGCGGAGATGTTGGACAGACAGGCCGAGATACGCTCAGAGACGTGGATATCTGAGGGAGGGAAGGAGAGGAAGAGTTGAGTGTCATAGGAGCAATGATACGAGAAGGCATTAGACGTGATAATGTTACCCATAGATTTGGTGTAGACTAGAGGGAGAAGAGGGGGTCCAAGGTCCGAGCCCTGGGGGACGGACCTCTGGAGGGGGTGAAGAGAGAGGACACTCTTCTCCTCTTGCACTTTCAACTTCAGCAGGATGAAAACATACAGGAAACTAGGGGACACTTTAGATTCACTGTTTGGTTATTATGTCAATAAAGTGGGAATGAAGCTCCTCTCTCTACATGCAGTTCAAACATCATCAAACGTAGATAGACAGGATGAGAAGAAGCTGTGAGATAGGGGACATTTCTTTACAAGTTTATAAGCTTATGCCAAGAAGGAATAATTGCAGTATGTATTTGAACCCATTACAATATCAATCACTCTCTTTCCGTAATGTCTCTCTCTTTCTCTTTAATCTATACTCGCTCACTTGCAACAGGTAAACTAGGTGATCTTTTGAAAGTCTCATATATACATCAATATTATCAATATCGATATTATATTTTAATTTACAATACAGCATTATGATGGGACATGGAGATAGGCAAGGGGATCAAAGGAAACAGTAAGATAGGGCCATAATGTTATGCCAATACAGATATGATATTAGACTCAGAAAGGGCAGATAAGGGGATCTATTTAAAATGATCTCTTTGTTTTTGTTCTCCACCAATTAATTTCGAAAAGCAAGACAGGTAGGCTACAAAGACAACAGGAGCTACAAAGACAACAGGAGCTTGTGTGCTTCCGCTCCGTCCAGAGCCACACAAACAGCTGTTAACGCTGCTCAGTTCAGTTACTATGATAAAACACATGTGGTAAATTCCCAACATAGAATTCCCAACATAGATCTCATGATCAAACTAATGTGTAGAAATACTTGGCCCTCAAACAATAATTCATAGATTGTGTGTTTACATAGACTGATTGCCATTGTGGGCACACAGAGGTCGATTTACATATGGAGTGAGTGGTCAAATAATTCTATTTACGACAGGAACCCAAGGGCCATCTGCCATTCCCTGGGAAGAGTTTAAGACAATGGGCTCTGTAGATCAGGAACAAAAGACCAACTGATCACGTAAACATGTTATCTCGCTGGAAGTCTCCTGTGACACACACAGACACACACACACACATAGTCACACACACACACACACACACCCACACACACATTCACACATACACATACACACACACACACACACACACACACACACACACACACACATTCACACATACACATACACACACACACACACACACACAGAGGAGACCACTATTGCTGTAACTAAATGTATGTTTAAATCCTTAATTTGAGCGCCAAACAAGCTAACTATTTCCTGGTATATTGTACTTGTAATCTTGAATTCTGAAGTCATTGAAGTAAGTTAAAATATAATGAGGTTTGGTCATACTTAAACTAGGTAATTAGTTAAGTGAAAATAAGTCACTAAGATAAGAAATGTGTTCAAGTAAAATATCTCTGTGTTTATGTGGGCAATTGTAATTCAAAAATAGATATTAGGAAATGAAAATAATGCAATGTTTAAGGTAGATTGTTAGTATTAAACAAACTACAGTATATATTGTTGACTGTGTAAGGACAGCCTCCGTTTGCATCCAAGTCATAGAGAAGCTATGATTGGACAAGCCACAGTTGATGATGTCATCATTCCGAGACACTGGATCTTGGCTATAAGATCTGGGTGTGATGGGGGGAAAGGACTCTGAACAACCCAACCACAGGACAAGACCTCTACCCTCTCATCCACAAGGAGCAGGCGGCCAAGAAACAAAGGAACTTTTTGGAGGGAAAAACCAACTCTTTGTTATCAAGCAGAGAACAAAGACTTTCAACAATCTTATCAACTAGCTTCTTTAGTCTGGTTGTATCACTTACGGCATAGGGTTTGTGATCACAACTATAGCATTTCTTTATTGTAATTTGTATCAACTCATAACTTTGATTAAACAACTGTTATATAACCTTTTTCCTCCTAATTCCGTCTGCCTGCACCGTAGAGAAGTGTAGAAGTGATTCCCAAAGCTTTAAAGTATTGAATCACAACGCAGAGTACTAAGCAACCCAGTTCTGATCAGAGCAGAACAGAAACAGCTTGGGAATCCACTTCACACAAACAGCTGTTAACGCTGCTCAGTCCAGTTACTATGATAATAATACTAATATTAAACATTATTTGTATAGCACCTTCCATACAAGAATTGCAGCTCAAAGTGCTTCACAGCAGTAAAAAAAAAGATGGCATAATTGACATAACACAAGCATAAAATAAATAGCAGCTAAATGGACAAGGTAAGGCAAATCACATTTTTACACATGACAGGTTTTTCACATTAGGATCTATCATCCCAATAGGCCTCTTTGTTTATGGTTTGATTCAATGGCAGTTTTAAAATAGACAGTAATACAAAGAGTAAAATAGAATAGACAGAGTAAAATAGTGCAATAGTGCAGTGCAATAAAATAGTTAGTAAAATAGGATAGACTGAGTAAAATGATGCAATAGTGCAGTGCAATAAAAATAGTTAAATGAAATAAAAAAAAACTGAGTACAATGTAATAGACGGCACAACAGAGCAGCTAAATACGCATCACTCTTAACACTTTGAGTTTCTTTACAAAGTTCAGCTCAATAGTGCAGTTCTGAATGACTGTTTAAACAGTTTAAAACCTGACAGCCTTTCCTGATACACCGGACGGTCCTTGATAACATCGCTGGTGGCCATATTCAAACTAATTTACTCTCAATAACTGTCAAACTAAATTAATGTGTGCAAAGCTGTTTAGATTGAGATGATGTGCAAAATAAATCAACATTGTTTTTTTGGGTAAAGTACCCCTTTACTTAATCAAGTTGAAGCGTTTACAAAGCAAATTGAAGAGAGAGAGAGAGAGAGAGAGAGAGAGAGAGAGAGAGAGAGAGAGAGAGAGAGAGAGAGAGAGAGAGGTTGAGAGAGGTTGAAAGAGAGAGAGAGAGGTTGAGAGAGAGGTTGAAAGAGAGAGAGAGAGAGGTTGGGAGAGAGGTTGAAAGAGAGAGAGAGAGAGGTTGAAAGAGAGAGAGAGAGGTTGAGAGAGAGAGAGAGAGGTTGAAAGAGAGGTTGGAAGAGAGAGAGAGAGAGAGAGAGAGAGAGAGAGAGAGAGAGAGAGAGAGAGAGAGAGAGAGAGAGAGAGAGAGAGAGGTTGAGAGAGAGAAAGAGAGAGAGGTTGAAAGAGAGAGAGAGGTTGAGAGAGAGAGAGAGAAAGAGAGAGAGGTTGAAAGAGAGAGAGAGGGAGAGAGAGAGAGAGAGGTTGAGAGAGAGGTTGAGAGAGAGGTTGAAAGAGAGAGAGAAAGAGAGAGAGGTTGAGAGAGAGGTTGAAAGAGAGAGAGAGAGGTTGAGAGAGAGGTTGAAAGAGAGAGAGAGAGGTTGAGAGAGAGGTTGAAAGAGAGAGAGAGAGAGGTTGAGAGAGAGAGAGAGGTTGAGAGAGAGGTTGAAAGAGAGAGAGAGGTTGAAAGAGAGGTTGAAAGAGAGAGAGAGAGAGAGAGAGAGAGAGAGAGGTTGAGAGAGAGGTTGAAAGAGAGAGAGAGAGAGATAGAGAGAGAGAGAGAGAGAGAGAGAGAGAGAGAGAGAGAGAGAGAGAGAGAGAGAGAGAGAGAGAGAGAGCACAGTGAGTCCAACGCTGTTTTGATGTGCATCTCCATCGACATGAGGCGGATACACTGTAAGGTTGTGACATTGCAACATTACATTGAAGGACAAGTTATTCGGGAAGCTTTTATTGATCTTTAAAAAAATATATATATTAAGCAACTGTTCCTCAAACATGTAGGCCTTACCGGCACTGGAAAAGGAATTGTGAGGGTAGTGGTATTTTTGGTTTGAATTACATCAGATGTGTGTTATATACAGTGATGCCACATATTACTTGTAAAAGTAATCTGATTACTGATTACTGATTACTCCTTTAAAAAGTAATCTAAGTTACTTTACTGATTACTTGATTATCAGAGTAACTTAGTTACTTTGAAAGTAACTAGGTTACGAAGTCGTCGTCGTTCCCCCAACAGTTTTTTTTTAAAAGCTTTATTGAAAGTGCATAAATTGTTTTTAACTTGTTTCTCTGCACATAACGTAAATTGTTAAACTAGTGCTTCAGCTTCTGTACCATCAAGTATGGTAAAGCAACAGTCTATGATGCTCACAGCATTAGAGCAGCCAGCCAGTGGTTTTACAAAACCAGTGTATCACATCTAACAAATGCAGGCTGAACTATTCAATTATATCAACTGTAACTATTAAATTGTTTTTATAAATGTCTCTCTATAAACATACAATCAGTCTCTCTTTAACATGTAAATTAACTGTAAATCTGGCAAATAAGAGCTTTTGCTCTGCCACCATCAACCCTCCTGTACCTAGTTGAAGCGTCGGCTAGTGTTGTGATTCCAGATGCTTTTGTTTTGTGGTGGAATTCTCCGACGACGGAGCCCTGCTGTCACACGATTGGCGCATATGTCACATGACGTGCTGTGAAGACCCGCCCTACTCTGCCTCTGATTCGCAGACTGTGGATGGGGAATGTGATTGGACCAAAGCAGAGTCACTCACAGACAGAGAACCCAGTCACGCCGCGGGACACATTCTTGTATTTAACCCTTTCACTGCCACACCACGTCACTCCCAAATAAGAAAAACAGCTCAAAATGTATTTTTGACTGTCGAAAACGAAATAAAATACTGCATTCCGCCTGCATTATGAATTTATGATGAGATAGTAACGAAATAGTAACGCACAGCCACTTGGACAAGTAACTGCAATCAGATTACTGGCTTTTAAAGATTAACGCGTTAGATTACTATTTTCGGGGAAAAGTAATCAGATTACAATAACGCGTTACTTAGTAACGCGTTACTGGCATCACTGGTTATATATTATGTGAGACCATTTTATTTGACCTCTGAGAAATGTACCATTTCACAGCAAAACACCTCCCTGCATCAATGACCGGTCTGTCTGCTACAAAGCCCGCATTGGTGGAGCTTCAGCAGGCCTAACCAAACCCTGGGAAATATCTAATGGAAGGACATATTATATATGAGAAAAAATTTAAAAAAAATATATTAGAGGTGTAAAAAGTACCCAGAAATTATACTTAAGTGAAAGTATGGGTACCGTCTTAAAATCTGACTCAAGTAAAAGTCAAAGTATCTGGCTAAAAACACACTTGAGTAAAAGTAAAAAAGTCCTACTTTTAAATGTACTTAAGTACTAAAAAGTAAAAGTACTTTTTTTTTTTTAAAGGGATAGACCATGGGTCTCAAACTCATTCCATCGTGGGCCAAGTTTTCATTTTAACTACATTGCACCAGGTGAGTTAGTTGAAGAGGTGAGCCAATTAGTGAAATCATCAGCTGGTGTTTAGGCAAGGCTGGAATGAAACCAAGCATACACTCTGCCCACAATGGAATGTGTTCTGCAATAGACAATGCTGAAATGAAAGAACAGAGGACACTTTTTTTTAGCATTAAAATTATTTAATGCACTTCTCCATTGAAGGTAAACTAACATGGACGGCATTCACATCACAGCATGAATAATATCACAATATTAAAAACAGAATGGTGTATCCTGAATAATATCACAATATTAACCACAGCATACTGGATTATCCTGAATAATATCACAATATTAAAGGCAGAATACTGGAGTACCCTGAATAATATCACAATATTAACTCTTTCAGTGCCACTCACGAGATTTCTCAGGTTTTTTATAGGTGGTTGCGTGCCACTCACGAGATTTCTCGGAATTATTATTATTATTTTTTTTTTGCGATCTGAAAAATTATTGCATCACCCGAGCCTACCCGAGTATAACCGAGCTGCGCCGTTGATCACTGTGGAAAAAAGCGCCCCCTGTCGTCTCCCAGATGACATAAGTGATTTTGGAATGGACTCAATGAAAATGAATGGGGAAAAAAATCCGGTACTCCACATTTTCCAGTTCACTGATCCAGCCGGGGTTACCACAGTTCATTCTGGAGCCTCAGATCCCCGCGGATCATGGAGATCTACAGTGTCGCGTTGGATCCATACACGTATCGATTTTTTCGAATGGTGATCAGGAATTGGAATATACCAGTTGGATACCATCTGATGTCAGGTAAGGACTCTATGTTATCAGTGGTAGGATAATCGGAGTAAGTTTGATGAAGTTATAAGCTGTTTTGTGAAATGTCTTCTTTCGGTTTCACTGTAAAAGTCTGTGAGGAAATCAACGGAGCGATTATCAGTGCGCGGCCGTAATGTGCTTGCGTGCACGTATAATATTGATCATCTAGCGTTTATTTGAAAACGATTCATAAAAAGGCCGACGAATATCAACGTTGTGGAATATTCCACTAAAAGACGATTTTCATAGAATGCTCCAGAATGAGCTGTTTTTTATATTAAAACAGGGGCTTTTCTAACTGCTCTGAAACGGAAACGACGCGATAAAAAAACAATCTGCCTTCACAGCACTGACTGGAAAATAGTCTTTGATAATGCGATGGGCAGATTAGACACATAGCCATAATTTAAAACATAGATTAGGCGATATTAACGTTAACATTGGCGCCGATGGTGGCATTCAAGCGGTAAAACGGAAAACCAGGCGTGGCACTGAAAGAGTTAAAGACAGAATACTGGAGTACCCTGAATAATATCACAATATTAAAGACAGAATACTGGAGTACCCTGAATAATATCACAATATTAACCACAGCATAATGCGGATCTGACTGTCTATTCTTCTGATAGCAGGTGTTTAATCAAAGATCCCTGCTTTCTAGTGTTGCACAAGGACCAATCAGCATGGGTATGGGCGGGTTCATTTTCCATTGATGGGGATTTGATTGGCTGTTTACCTGCGGTCGCAGGATTAATAATGTTAACGTTAGTTCGGCCAGATAAACAATTAAAATATACTAATTATAATGGTTGGACCTGTGAGATTTGTACTTTGTACTTTGTAGGTCTGCATTTTAAATGTAAGGAGTAAAAAGTATATATTTTTTCTCTGAAATGTAATGGAGTAAAAGTACAAAGTATACAAACCTAATAATACTTGAGTAAAGTACAAATCCCCCAAAACAGTACTTAAGTATTGTAACGAAGTACAATTACTCAAGTACTTTACACCCCTTAAATGTATATCTGGCAAAATCCCAAACAGAAAGAGTTCAAACTAACTGGAGACCATGTCTCACAACAAGTGATACCTCAACCCGATTTGTTAACATGCAGTACTGTATAGTTCAGGGGTGTAAATTACTTGAGTAATTGTACTTCGTTACAATACTTAACTTAAGTACTGTTTTTGGGGATTTGTACTTTACTTGAGTATTATTGGGGTTGTAGGCTATACTTGTACTTTTACTGATTACATTTCAGAGAAAAAAAACATACTTTTTACTCTTTACATTTAAAATGCAGACCTACGTACAAAGTACAAATCTCGCAGGTCCAACCATTTTAATTGAATTAGTTTCTCTGGACGAACTAACATTAACGCTATTAATCCTGCGGCCGCACTTTATTTAAAAACAGCCAATCAAAACCCTATCAATGGAAAATTAACCCGCCCATACCCATGCTGATTGGTCCTTGTGCAAGACTAGAAAGCGGGGATCTTTGATTAAACACCTGCTATCAGAAGAATAGACAGTCAGAGTGACAAGCTACAGAATAATAATAATAATAATTTAGGACCTGCTCAGAGGTCATTAATCGGCATGCATGCGATGCATGTATGCGATTCGTTTCTGCGATTAACCCATCCCGTCGTCCTTCCCCCCCAAGGGCAGCCGGGAGCAGACAGGCGTCAACGTGAGCCGCGCCAGGGGACCAATCCAAGTGCTCCTGTCCGTCTTCGTCAAGGACGCCACAGCGTTAGCGATCTTGTTGTTGTGCATGTTTTTCCGTTGGGTTTATCTTATCGGGGGGGAAACCCTTGCGAGCACGGGGAGAACATGCAAACTCCACACAGAAAGGCCTGGGAGATACCCCACCTGGGTAACTGGCATCATGGAAACCTGGTCCCCAAGCGGGAGTCAAACCCTGGACCTTCTTGCTGTGAGGCGACAGTGTTAACCACTACACCACCATGCCACAAACGATAGTACGAGTGATGAAGAGGACGAAACGGAACATTTCATTGCCCCGGAATTAAAAAAATTATATTTACTTAAAATTTTTAGTACTTAAGTACATTTTAAAAGTAGAAACTTTTAAGTGTGTTTTTAGCCAGATATTCGGACTTTTACTTGAGTACGATTTTGAGACGGTACCCATACTTTCACTTAAGTATAATTTCTGGGTACTTTTTACACCCCTGAGTAGGTTTGAGTTGAATCGACGGCCTCCGCCACTGGATGTGTTACATGTGCGAGGCACGTCCATCCGCTTGAAGGACACCGCGCTGAGTCAGGGCAGCCTGGCAGGCCGGCATCTTGGCGCGGAGATGGAGCAGATTTAAAAAAACGGACGCCGCAGCAGGGCTCGACTTCCATTAGCTGTTGTCATTGTTACCCCGGCCAGCTGTCTGACAGATGGCATTGTGGGATATCGGATTTTTATGGCAGGTCATCTTTCAAATCCAATTTCTTTTCCCATTTGATGAGAAGTTCTCGCTCCAATCAAATTCATTTTGCAGTTTGAATATTGATTGGACTTTATGCTCTCTCTCTCTCTCTCTCTCTCTCTCTCTCTCTCTCTCTCTCTCTCTCTCTCTCTCTCTCTCTCTTTCGTGACATCCTCTGCTAGTCTCTTGAGACTTAATGTTCTGCTCCTGGGGTTCTGTCTGGCACACTAATGATTGTTCTGCTGAACAACGGATCAGCAGAACACACATGAATAAATATGAGGTCAAATTGGAAGTCTATTCATAGTCCATGTGGCATTTATCAATCCTCAGGTTTCCAAGGTTATGATGAAGCAGCTATTCACCGTGATCACTGGAGGGTATAATTACAAAGGCAATTTAGAGGGAGTAAGAAAGTAAATCAGTTTGAATCAATGGTGTTTACAAACAACTGTAAGACAAGGCCATGACACATTTAGAATGAAACTGCGTCTAATCAGGAACAAAAAAGCCATTGGAAGAAAAACGTTTTGTTATTATTATTATTTTTTTTAAGTGAAGGCAGGAAATCCAATAAGACTATTATGGCAAACTTGTTTCATCATCAAGGAAGCTATAAAAGAAGGAAGGGTCATGTCACTGTAGCGCGTGGACTACAGTAGGGTGTGCAGATATGTCACTATATCTGTATCTGTTCAACCAACTAAATTATCTGGATTTGGATTCTGAAATGGGAGTTGTTTATACCAGATTATTTTGTTTGTACAATACAAGATGGGAACAGATGTAATCAAACAACAACAACAACAACAACAACAACAACAACAAAAGAAAAAGCATAGGGAAACGAGCGCTGGTATGAAAATAAGATAGAGGCTAAATTTCAAGGCTCGGAGCTATCTCTATATATATATCTATATAATCTATGTGTTGAGGTACAGTACATGTGGCGGAAGCTAAATAATACAGAAAAACACCAATCACAATAGGGTTTAGGTCTTGCACCCTAATTAAATGTCTGGTGCAGTTTAGTCCTGCAGTAGACCTATGTACACATTATCTGAAAAAAAAAATATATATATATATCGAACCCTAACTAACCGTACTGTCATGCACTTGTCCTAATAAACTAACCTACACTGTAACACGCAACACTTTGATGAATATTGTTACTCAGCTGATACCCTTCCTGATGACCTGTCTTACAGAACTTGTAAGTCGCTTTGGATAAAAGCGTCAGCTAAATGACTAAATGTAAATGTATGTAGCTATGTATACTTTGAGAACCTTTACAAAAAAAAGAGCAACATAAAAATGCTAGCAAGTGACAATTTCCATCTCATGGAGATGCTCCACCATAGTTATGAGTTCAAACCCAGGTAGGCAATTCTGTGTGATGTACAATACCACCTGCGTTGAAAGGAGCTTTCGCCTCCTGTGTGATTCCTAGGAGACCATTATTGCCAAGCGAACTAGGACCAAATTGAATACCATTCTACCTTTTGAAGGCCACCCTCTGTTCAATATATTTGATGCTCTGCGAAGCTCATTTAGCGATTTTTGATGCCTCGATGCTCTACTGAGCGATTGAGAAGGTCCTTTGTTCCTGCTGCGGTAAAACATTTAAACGAACACCGCTAGCTCTGTGTTAAGAGGCTCTCATCTTTTTACTGTGTTATGTAACTTGTACTGTATGTAATTGTTTCTTGTTTGTGTAATTGTAATTGTATTCGCTCTGGTGGCCAGGGACGTGCACAGGACTTTAGAGGGGCAGGTGCTCAAAGGCTGAAAAGGGCACTATACCTGTGTGTCTTTTAACCGAGCGCGCTAGCGCACAAACCCGGTTTTTAAGGGCCCTTTTCGGACGGGGGGGGGCCCCCTTTTTATGTTTTTTGGGGGGTTTTGGTGATCAAATATTTGAATATTGAACTATAATAATCAGTGCAGGAGCTTACTTATCCTTGAAAGACACTTTTATCACTGACTTAAAAGGCCCATACATCTCCATAAATGTTCAGGGGGGAGGGAATAAGTGCTTACCCTACAGACCCCAAGAAGTGTATTTTGTATTGTTTAATATAAATGCCTTTTTTATTCCAATCCCGATTTGTATTTGAGATTCCCAAATCCCATCGGACTTGACTTCTTCGTGTCCCTCAATGAGTGTAATACCAGCATTCAACTGTATGCGCCACAGCGGTTTCTATCATCATCATCATCATCACCCACGCTATGCATAAAATATATAGGTCCGCGGAGAGGCACGCTGAGGAGGCCGTGCAAACTGCAATGGAATATGGGGCATCTCTCTCTCTTTACCTAATATTTTGATTCTATCCTGACATTTTTCAGTTGGAAGGGCAGTCTATATGCGTAATGGTAAAAAAAAGAAAAAAAGAAAAAAAAAATTATTTTCAAAAATGGCACTTCTTTTATGAGGCTCAAAAAGGCAGGTGCTCAAGCACCCCTTGGGCTCTATGTGTGCACGTGCCTGCTGGTGGCAAATCATGTCTCTGTCTTAAGAATACACCATACCATACCATACTAAATCGATGGTACTCTCTATCTCCCAGCCACTCCGTGAAGGCCATGGGGGGGGGGGGGGGGGGGCTGTCTGCTATATCTTCAGCCTTTAGCCCTGGGGTTGGATCAGATGTGTGTTCTCAGGGTGACCTCTGAGGAAGCCTTATTCCACCTGTCCACACGCAGACACGCAAAATGGGTGCCGTAATGGCTCGTAAAATATTCAGTGTTTGGTGTAATGAGACAAATGTACCCCTGCCGCCCGCCGGGGACTTAAATCTGGAGGAAGACGGGGTGTGTAGGAGGGAGCTCACCCAGAGCAGTATCATATTCCAACTAATAACCAATAACCGGCTTGAAGGGGAGTCTAGATGTAAGTAGATTTTGGCAGAATAAAGTCTTTATCATGTAAATATATGGCTCGCTTCAGTGGCACCAGGAAATATGAAGCCCTCGCTGAGATGAGCCTTGTGTCTCATTATAATAAGGCCCTTTTTTTATCTTTTGGGCGGGAAAACGATTTACTAAAACAACCTCAAAGATTACTTATTTTTTTGCCATATTAATTTGAAACAATCTGCTCTCGAAACTCGTACGGCATTAATTTAAGGAACAGATTTGACTTGGCAAGGTATTGCAATTTGAGAGGTGAGCAAGCGTGAGATAATGGAAACCACACGCTCTCTTAATTTTTTTTTCCCCCCGGTGCTGTGAGGCGAGCCGACAGAGGCGGCAGGCAGGGCTTTCAGAATGCAAAAAAAAAACTCCTTGTTTGTTTGTTTCACAAAATGTCTGCAGAAAGAGTATGTCGGAACACAAAGAGCAATCCATAAAATTAACAATGCAGCCATCTTTTTAAAATGTATATTTATTATTTTTTTCCCTTTACTCCTCATGAAACCGGTCTCAAAGGCGACTGTGAGTATATTCTGCACTGGAACCGATAAGCCCACCAGTTGTCGGTATAGCACTAGGGACATCAGGACATTCCACTGAAACCTTTTATAAAACACTGGCCACATGTCAGCCCATTGTGAGTCCCAGGTGTTGTGTGACCAAATCTTTGTAATATATCAACCTTAGTCTGTAATTAGTTATATTTATAGAGTGTTCTTTCATTCCTTATAGGTTTTTTTTGTATTGATCTTTTCCCCCCTCCTTTTTCCTCCGATTTTATGCCACATCCCAATCCCCTTCCTGGTCGCTGCTCACTTACCCCCCACAGTCGGTCTGGGAGAGTGGAGGCTATCACGTGCTTCTTCCGACACACGTCTAGCCAATCAACCGCTTCTTTTCACCTGGCAGCGCGGACTCTCACTGAGAGGGTGTAACGTGTGGAAGGATCACACTACCTCCCTTAGATCCTATCCGCGCTGAGCAGGCACCCCGACCGAACTGTAGGAGTCGCTGTTTACAACGACCCGGACCCACCCCTCCAGCTTTCCCACCCTCTAATACTGCCAATTGTATTAGTGTGAATTCAGCGTCTCCGGCGTTGGTGACGAACGCAATCTCCGCTACGCCACCTGACCGCCCCTTATAGGGTTTTTAAGGAAATCCACAGTACATTATTACTCAGTAGTACTCAGTTTAATCACTTGTACATTGCTATTGCACTTTACTCTCACATTTGCACTCTGGTTAGATGCCAACTAAAATCAATCAATCAATCAACTTCCTTTCATTGTAGGCCTCCTGTACTTCCTCCTGAATCTCTTCCTGAATCGAAAATGCATTGAACCAAACCCTGCAACATGGGCCCAGCAGGCCTCTTCGTCTTGTGTTTTCATGCAAACACAATAATAATAATAACTTTATTTATATAGCACCATTCATACAGATTGCAGCTCAAAGTGCTTTACACAAAAAACTAAACAAAAGGATAATAAAACATATATAATAATAATAATAATAATAATAATAATAATAATAATAATAATAATAATAATAATAATAATAATAATAATAATAATAATAATAATAATAATAATAATAATAATAATAATAATAATAATAATAATAATAATAATAATAATAATAATAATAATAATAATAATAATAATAATAATAATAATAATAATAATAATAATAATAGCAAAATTAGACAGTAAACAATAAGAAGAAAAATGTAATAACAGAAAAATAAGACATTAAAAAAGTACAAATAAAATGATAAAAACAATAATAAAATATTTAAGTAAAAATAATAGAAACAAAGAAAAATAAGACAATAAAATAAAGATAATAATTAATTAAAAAGCTAGTTTAAAAAGGTAAGGTTTGAGCTGTTCTTGAAAAGTGGAGGCTGGAGTTGGAGGCCGGTCGTATCAACTGTCTAACTTACACGGCCGACTGTGGCTTTCCTCTCTCTGGGCAGCCGTGACGTCCCTGTTGCCTCTTTCATGCGCCGTTAGGTTGGTTTAGGCCGTTCCACCACCGTCTTCCTGACATCCACACACTTTAACCCCCCCGCTCACCCCCCGCCCGGTCCACAGAGACTCCATGGCCTCCTATGGGAAATCGATGGAAGATACTCAAGCCTCAAAGCCCAGACAGCTGGACTAAAGATTACTTAAAATTGTATCCGTTCTAGAATTCTGATTTATGTTTGTTTTAGGGCTGTCAGTTTATCACGTTAATTAGATTAATTAATTACACAGCAAATGATTGCGTTATGAAAATTGGCAAAGTGCAGTAACTTCAAATACAATGTTGTTTTCCCTCCAGCTTTCATAACTTCACCTAGCCATTTTATTTTGATCATCATCATTCCAATATATTCAGCTGTTAAATTTCATTTTCAAAATGGCTAGGTTAAGTTATGAAAGCTGGAGGGAAAACAACATTGTATTTGAAGTTACTGCACTTTGCCTGTACATTACCTGTATAATTATTTAAGGAAATCGTGCAGCAGAGTGCAGTATCTGCTTTTTTGGGGTTAATTAAAATAATTATGTCATGTTTTTTTATGCCTAAAGATTACTTCATTATTAATACATGTTCAATCTGGGTACTATCATCTATCTACCTATAACACATTTTGGATGGCAAGTCAAAACACTTTAAAGCCATTTTCACTGTTTGGAAGTTCCCCATATCTCCAAAACTGAGCGACATTAACCTCTGAAACTGTTGAATAAATCACTCAAAATTCAATGCAAGTGGTGATAATCAATTGTATATGTTCAGAGGCCTAGTGTGGAGGATAACATAAGGTCTTGAGGTAATTGGATGAAAAACACAATATGTATGATTACAAAACGAAGTCACTCTGTCAGATTTGACCGGAAACGTAAGAGAAGGGTTAATTGTGAAAAAGCAACCATCGTTTCCGTCTCATCCATTCTACTCTGCACATGGGTCCAGCTCACCTACCCCAGTTGAATATACGTTGGATATTGGCCTTATTCTAAATAAGACAATGTTTTTGATTAAAGCTGTTTACATGGGTTGTGTATATAACTACTACTCCATTCGTATACTGTAGACTAGAGCATTGCCTGATTAATGAAGATGCCAACCCCCCCCACATTACATTCTAGTAGGTCTTACATCCGCGTTTCCTTGCAGTAGGCCTACTGTATTAAACCTCAAACTCTTTGTAATTTTGCTATCATGATAATAACATGTGGCTATTTTCTTGCAAATTTAGTAGTAATGCTCGATATTGGCTTTTTTTTACCGATACCGATATACCGATATTGTCCAACTCTTAATTTCCGATACCGATATCAACCGATACCGATATATGCAGGATTTCCCCCCCCAAAAAATGGAATAATTTCAGGTAATTAACATTACATATATCTTGTTGTGGAATTAACACAACATTATGCATACTTTTGACAATAAATAAAATCAGAATTTGGTCTTACTTGCTTGCCTGGGTAAATAAAGGTTATAGAAATGTAAAAAAAAAAAAAAAAATGATATCACATTTTAATGCCGATATCGGCCGATAATATCGGTAAGGCCGATAATATCGGACATCCCTAAAATTTTGCTAAATTAATCTTTTTCATAAACTCTGGAAGAGCTTTACATTGTAAAGCAGTTGGATTACTGTACAGTATGTGTTGGAAAATGCTGCAAAAACTCCAATAGCGAGTCATAGTGCAGCTGATGTATGATGTATGATTTATACATGTCTAAAATGCCCTTCAATACTGTGACTAAAATTGGAATACTTCACATTTATTTGACTTAAATTTGAATATGTACTCCAATGATCTTATTTGTGTTATCTGAAATGGCAATTTCTTATTTGTATTTAATTTTTCATATTAATTTGGGTAATAATGGAATATCGCAGTCCATGTAAAATAGTCAGTGTCTAGACCTTTTATTTCTAAAGACATTGTTCTAGACAACTATTCACAATGAGGGACTCACCACTTTCATCTCAAATGCTCTTTTATAAAAGTCGTATTATGTTCCCCGTGACATGAATGCCAATTTTAACTAATTTGGTCTGCAAACGGAATTCCCTGAAGTAACAGCATTTAATGTTTGAACACCAGACCATTTTGAGACCATTTTCCAGACTCTATAGTTACCAAATTTGTTTTAAGACTCTTAACCTGCTCCACTCTCTGCCTGCCACTCAGTCATATGTCAGAAACAACAAAAGGCAGAATGAAGAGAAAGCGTAGTGAAAAGCAACCGTCCTTCCCTCTGCCATGGTTCCCGGTATAATATAATTTATCAAAAGAATCTGTCATTTAAGGAAAAATAAATTGATGCAAGGATGACATTTGACTTTCAAATCATCTTTTTGAGTAAAAATAAAACTGAGGTTTTGTCAATACGTTTGCCTCGTCGGTGATCTCCTCTTCGTGCATAAGTGATTCAGAATGAGTCCCGTTCAGCGAGTGAATTATACGGAGCGGGCCATTGTTTAATGGGTAGGAATTTGTCTGGCGTCCCTTTAAGGAAAAATATCAATAGTGGCCATGGAAAACTTCAGAGGGATATTTTCATCTGGAGATTGGCTTCTCAACTAAGCTGCTTTTCAAAATGACTGCCAAGCAGCAAATAATTAGATGCTGGTAAATATTCATGATGGGTTTTTTGAATGCTTCATAAGCAATGTCAATCAAATGGAATCTATAGCTTTCTGGCATATCAGACAATGGGCAGTGCAGATGGCCACACTGGTGTTGTTGTCAGAAGAGAGTGTGCAAGCAGACACCGGTTGCATTTTGATGTTAATGACAATATTGTAGTGAGCCAATGTTGGAATTCGGTAGATTCATCAGCCCTGCCGATTGATTCCTCCCTCTAGTACGCTCTTAACATTTACATTTAATCATTTAACTGACATTTTTATCCAAAGCGAAGTTCTGTGATATTTTTCGTCAAACAGTGTCGAACTTGAGTGCTACACTATGAGTGCATAGTAGTATAGACATATTAGCAAAGTAGGTAGTAGTATAGGCATGGTAGATAGTAGTATAGACATACATTACTGTAGTATCAAAGTACATAATAGTAAAATACTTATTGTGTGATCGAAAGGTCGGACAGTGGGGAGGATAAACAAATTAAAACTCAACCTGTGTAAAAAAAACGTTTACACAATCAAGGTTATCAAAACTTTGCTATACTGTATTTTGACCAAAGCACGTTTTCTCTCTCAGCTGAACAGAAATTATGTCTGAGAGCTGGTGCATCTGTGAGTTGCACCGACAGCTTGTGTGGAGAGGCCAGGGGAGGCGAGGAGAGGCAGGGAGGCGAAGAGAGGAGAGGCAGGGAGGCGAGGAGAGGAGAGGCAGGGAGGCGAAGAGAGGAGAGGCAGGGAGGCGAGGAGAGGAGAGGAGAGGCAGGGAGGCGAGGCAGGGGAGGCGAAGAGAGTAGACAAGAGAGGGGAAAGAAGTAGAGGAGGAGAAGCAGGTTTGCAAAAGACAAAGTTGATTTAGAGTGTGATAAACTATCTCTGGCATCCAGGAATCAGTGGGAGCCATTGAATTGGCTTCCTCATGAGTCATGTTTCTCCCACCACAAGTTGACGACAGTAAGCACTGTTGATGCTAACAGTCTAGATGCTTTGATGAGGTGTGCCGGGCTGTCGCTCAGGGTGTGATTCAGAGCCGGCTATTCCGGCATTACTGATATTTATGGCAGTATTCAGTAGCCAGCAATAACTTTTCTGCCTACTCATGACAACTTTAGTTACCATCCATTATCTTGGCAGCAATTTTTTATTCAAATTGACTTATCCAAAATGCATGCAAAAGATGCTCCAGAGAGTTTTTATGGTCTGCATAAGTTATCCATCATTGTGACAACCGTGCCTCCCATCTTGTGTTAAGCACTCCCATGGAATCCTTTTCAGGTATTTTGAGAGCATATCCACAGTCGTATAGTTCTGCAAAATGATTGGGCCTCATTCAACAATACTCTCATTCTTTTTCTTATATTCTTGCTTACCTGTCTGTTAAGAGAACAATAAGAAAAGCCACCGCCACATTCATCAAGCCGTTCTTAAAGTCCAAATCTGTTCTTACCCAGGTTTTTTGAATGGTGAATCCCACTCATTCTAAACTGGATGCACGTTCTCGCGCAAGTCATTTGCATACAGAGACACGCCTCGCGGGCTCATTATAATACGAGAGCCGTGGGTCTGCATTGTATGAGCGGATCTCCCGGCCGTATTCAAGCGCTGGAGCGCTTTGCGATAGATCAAAATTAGATAGGAATCAAATATATTGTCATCATACAGCACCTATAGCTATATAGTGGAATAGACTGTATTAATATAGTAGTAATATAATAGTAGTTGGCTAGTTGCCGCTTCTGGCCACCTCCCGCAGTGTGCGCATATACGTGCAAAATGAATCGTTCCAGCAAAGTACTGTAGGCTTTGTCAATACTGAACGACTGTGGGTTGTCAAGAGTCAATCGCACAGGTTGCCACTCATCTGGTTCTGCAAATAGATCTAGAGTCTGAATATCTCCGCATATATAGCCTGATGACTGGCAGTGCGCATAGTACAGTGCGTGCTCCAAGTCAAACTGGATGACACATCTCTCTCAAATCCATTCTGAGAACGGAACGCAGTGCCCGGGACACGGGTCAAAGTCAGTTGTTTATTTATTTATGTTTTACTGTTTGCATACGAGGTGGTCCGCAAATGTTCTTGATAACAATCTAGTGGTCCGCATAAAACAGAAGTTTGGGAACCAATATGTTTAAACACTTACTTATTGAAATGATAAACTGATATAGAGTTTACTGAATGATAAACTGTTATGAGTTTACTGATCTGCAATTGCAGAAGAAAGATAATGAGTTACTCACGAAAAAGGGATACATCTAATGTCCAACTTTAAACCTAGCTTTTAGCTAGTGATAACCTCAGAGACGTCTGAACTGAACAAAATGTGTTGATCCAATCAACCTGGAACCTGATATCGAACTAACCCTCCTGAAAGAAGGAGTGGTTAATGAAAGAACCTAAAAGGGATACTTCACTTTACCTCACCGTCACTGTTTGTATTGCAATTGTCTAGCTAGCTCGCTTGTGTGAATAAACTACCGGTCACTGTTATACCCTTGTCTCTAGTCTACTACTTAACTGTGTATATTACTCCTCTCCTCATTCGAACCTAGAACTGGTCCGTGGCGAACAACTGTTACTGTTAGTGACACAGGTCAGGTGCTACAATGGCTCTTAGGGTCCCTCAAATATGTTCTGATCTAATGACTGGAAGGTTTAGTTCTGATCTTTGGGAATCAGCTTTTTCCTGTGACGGTTAACTCTTGGAATGTCCTCCAACACTCTCTGAAGTTGGAGGTTCTACTTTACCTTGGGAAGTTAAGGGTTTCTGACCTAACTGTTTTAGACTTTTGTGTCTCATTTTCTGTGTTGCTCAATATTGTGGCTTTATTTGTGCTACTGTTTTGTAATTGTATCTGTAAATGAGGGAAACCAAAAAGGTCAAAATAAAAAAAATATTTAACAGCAAAACCATATTGTGTAGGTTCATAATCTTTGACGGAGGTACAGATTATTTAATTCTTAACGGTTACAACCATTAAAGGTAAATATTTTATCTTAATCTTTTGAGAAAATGTTTTTAATATGGTAATTTTCACAAGTGAGGGTGAACGTGTTGACAATGTGATGCTACATACCCTAATGCCCACCACAACCCAACAAATTGTAGATAGATCGATGCTACAGTAAATACCCTAATGCCCACCACAACCCAACAAATTGTAGATAGATCGATGCTACAGTAAATACCCTAATGCCCACCACAACCCAACAAATTGTAGATAGATCGATGCTACAGTAAATACCCTAATGCCCACCACAACCCAACAAATTGTAGATAGATCGATGCTACAGTGCATACCCTAATGCCCACCACAACCCAACATGTAGATAGATCGATGCTACAGTGCATACCCTAATGCCCACCACAACCCAACATGTAGATAGATCGATGCTACAGTGCATACCCTAATGCCCATCACAACCCAACATGTAGATAGATCGATGCTACAGTGCATACCCTAATGCCCATCACAACCCAACATGTAGATAGATCGATGCTACAGTACATACCCTAATGCCCATCACAACCCAACATGTAGATAGATCGATGCTACAGTGCATACCCTAATGCCCACCACAACCCAACATGTAGATAGATCGATGCTACAGTACATACCCTAATGCCCACCACAACCCAACATGTAGATAGATAGGCAGCGAGAGTCAGCATAATGACCAGGATTATCTGGTCATATGCCCCCCTTCACTGATGTTTCATCAAGTTAAGCCCACGACACCTCGGGAAGGCTCAACAGTTCCAGTGTCCTTGAACCACCCCTCCATGCTGGCTTTCATTGTCCATGATACCCACAAGCAGAACACTTTTGTGTTATCCTATGTCGAAAATAGAACAACTCCTGATAATAATATCACACATGAAACAGAAACAACAAAGAAGAAAAGGAATCACAGCGATGATTAAGTCGATTGTGTTATAAATCCTCTGCATCCCAATTCGACTGGCCAAACAGTTTCTGCTGCCAAATCTGCATAAGCGTTTTCCTTTCATAAAGCCTCCTCCACTGAGTCCTCCCAGGGCAAGTCAATTCTATAAAATAACTATAAAATAACTCTATAACTAAATTACTGACTCGCTGACCATAACACTAGGTCAGGCCTCAAGTTAGTGCTAACTATCTCTGATGGAACAACAAGTTATCCTCCAAAATGTACTGTACCTGCATCTCCCTGCCATTGGCTCCCTTTAGGTAGCCTAACTCATGCCTGCCTAACAACCTACCTCCTCTACATTTCTCTCCCTCACTGACAAATTGAATAGCTGCACTCTCTACTTGATTACATCCTGAGTTCACCTGTACTGTTCTGCTTTCAATTCCTGCCGCTAAGCTTTTCAAAACCTGGTTACAGTACATCGCCGTACCGGCCTTGTGAAAGACTAGTCTTACAGCCTGACAGAATATGCCCCAAAGTAGTTGCCATGGAAACGAGTAAAGAATCAATTGCATTACGTACACACAGGCTTGTACCCATGACTTTTTGACACGACTCAAATAAAAACACTGATCTCATTTAATCATGCTCAACTCTGCTCTCGTCAAATGTCAGACCAATTGAATAAGTGGAACCATATTAACCTCTTGAGCCCTAGCCCTATTTTCTGAAAATCCAATAAATGGAAGATTGCTCCACTTAATAAATAAATACCTTAGTAAATGGTAATGAACCAAAGGAGAATATCATTTATATATATATATATATATATATATATATATATATATATATATATATTAAAAAATGCATCTTTGACGGTGAATAACATCATGCTAAAATGTACCAGACATGGAAAAATGCCACTGCGCTTATTCGGCACATTGAGATCATGTGTACAAAAGATCTAAGCAAATTAATGAAGGGAAGATGATTAAACAGAAGGTTTTGTACAGTACTGAATTCTGCCATCCATACACATGCTATTTGAAATATGATTATAGAATATAGAATATCAGGCCTATAATTGACCTTATTATAACCAAGTCACGCATCTAATGTATGGATCGGACCAAATCGCCCCTTTCCAATGGCAGAGTTAAATCTGGATTTAGTATCACCAGGCATGCAGCAAAAACCGTGAATGAAATCTACTGTAAGTACAGTTACTTGTTTATAATGTAGATTTATCCGCCAATTTCATCAGATAGCAATGCCGTTTTTGCTAGACGTTCACAGAAAGGTAGAGAAACGAACTGCGTTCTAATTTATGCCAATAACGTTCAGGTTTGTGGGAGATAATCCTGAAAAATAAGATAAATAAAAAAGTAAATCCACAAGTCAGATGATTGACAGGAGCTGGCTTGAGCTGGGTAGTGTCGTTTTTCGAATTTCCAATGGCCATTGAAAGCCCTGGGTCTCCTCTCCTCATGTGATACAAACAAAATTGCGGCGCCCATTTCCTAGCGTCAATATTCGCCTGTTTCCGACTAGATTTCCAAAACTCATATGTCACTAATAACACTTTAACCTATTGGTAAACAAACGTATTGCTGAAAAGATACACTTTGACTGCTGTTTTGAGAGGGTTAGGGTCTTTACTCTTGGCTACATTTGAAAAATGTAACGCAACATTAATTCATACAGTGTGTAGAGATGGATTTATGCCGTGATGTCATTTGACGTCCACCACCGGACCGCGTGAATACTTTCCCTAAGGTGGTTGTCCTTCCGCGTTCGGTTTGCGCGATCCGATTGGCCACTGACCTACGCTATTACGCCCCCCCCTCGTAAGTAGAGAGTCGGCGCTGCACTCAACTGATTCATTCAACAGAAAGCGATTTGCGAGTACAATACACCATCACGCCAGAGTGGATATGCTCCAGAAATGAATATGCGTAGGGAAAGGCTTAACGAGTCAGCGCGAGAGCGCACACACAAAAGCACACACGCATGATATCTGATTTATTAATAAATCCGGCAACATGTATCAAATGTTTTCTTGCACCAAGGT
This sequence comes from Notolepis coatsorum, assembly GCF_963971535.1. Lineage (NCBI taxonomy): Eukaryota > Metazoa > Chordata > Actinopteri > Aulopiformes > Paralepididae > Notolepis > Notolepis coatsorum. Next base: position 100,671,191 of record NC_140179.1, read on the forward strand.
CAAGGAACCAGCAGGTTAGTCAGTGATATGATAGCTAGCTAACATTACCATGCAATGCATCATCTCCCCTGTCAAAAGCCCAATGTTAAATCTGCCAAGAAACAAATAAATAATTGAACCCTTGTGTCTGAAAACTAAAGTGTTATACTCTTACCATATTAGGGCTCGCGTCCACCTAGCGCATATTTCTCCGTGAAACATGCTGGGAGTGCGCCGGCAGAGCTGGCTTGAAGCGCATCTTGTAGATGACAGAAACAAATCTACAGCCATGCCGCGGTTTTGCACATATTATAGCATATTTGAATAACTTTATTGTATATTAATTATATATATAGTTATTGCCTGACACCACAGTTCGCCCCTTGCTTTTTATTAGCTTTTTAGTAGTGTATTCGTGTAGTTATTATTATTAGTTTTGTCGCGAATCTCAATGGTCTGTGGGAGACAGCCAGACAGGCAGGCAGCTCCGGTGTCAGGTTACAAACAGAGTGGTAGATGAATGGCTGTGATTGGTTGTCTGAAAATGAGCTCCAGCGCATCGCTCTGAATGTTCAGAAAGTTTCAACTTTCCGCCGCACAAAAAAGCTGAGAAAAGAAGCCGACGGCAGCGCACTTCCTAGAGGCGGCCGCATGCGGCCGCATGGGCTCCCTCCCCATTGGAATACATTGAAAACAGATGCGTGCGGTCAGAAATATGCGCCAAGTGGACGCGGGCCCTTAGGGGACTAAATTGAAAAACGCCATAAAAAGATTATATGTTGAAATAATTTCCCACTTTCTTTTCCATAAATATTCAACTTCAGATTAAAAATGAAATACTCCCACTTTTCTGAAAGGAGTTGTTAAATCTGACATTACAAAAAACAATATGTGGTGGTTATGATTGGGGCTGAAGTTGAATAAACAATTTATGAAAGAGAAAGTCAAAATAATTCCAAGATAATTCAAAGATTACACACCTTTGCCACATATATTGGCTACAAACATAATCACTGCAAAGTTATCAAAAAAATACGAATCTGATCAGACACAATGGTTAAGTTGTTGTTCCCTTTCTAATTTCCTCAAAAACATCTAGTCTAGTTAATGTGATCAATATTATTTGACAATTAATGCTTTTTGTTGGAAATTTCAGTCAGTGAGCTCATACTTTGAGCTCATTTTTAAATGATTGAGACAACGCAATCTTCTGTCTTCGTTGTGCATGCATGCGTGTGCTCACCACACACGATACATGTGTCACTATTCTGGCAGTGGCTACTGTTATTATAGTATTGTAATGAAAGGTTTGTTATTTAATGTTTGTGTAAAGGGCTATTTTAACTGTTGATGGGTAGTGCATCAGTAAAGTGAATATGGTATTGTGCTCTTGCTCTGTTTGAATAGGTGGAGAGAGTGGTTATCTGTATTATAATAGTACATAGAAAAATATGTTGTGCTCTTGCTTTTTTCTTTTTGAAGGTAGAGAGAGTAGCATTACTAGTGCCACAACAGTTTTATTTGAGGTTCATAACATTGTCAATAAATATTGGTATATCCTTCAGTCCGATCCCCTTACTGGGGCAGCGTTTCAACATTCGCCTAATTATTTTTTATAAAAGACAAGTGAATCTTTCTAATCTTCTAGTCAAAAGAGATTTTCCCATAAGGAAACCCACTCATTTTATGTCCAACATCCCAGATGGTAATTTCCCCTGTCAAGCCTGTGTACAATGTCAAGGCATGATCAAAGATAAATTCTACACACACCCAAAAACTGGCAAACGTATACCTGTTAAAGGACGTATTACGTGTAATTCCTCAAATCTGGTGTATCTGCTGAAATGTCTGTGTAATTTTTCTTATGTGGGTAAAACAACTAGTGCCTTTAAATCGAGAATTAGTGAACATAAATGTTCAGTTAGAAATTCAGATGTCAAGTCTTCGGTAGCTAGACATTTTTCTAAATGCAAACATGCCGTTAATGATCTTAAATACATGGGACTCGAGTTAGTCCACAGGCCCGCGAGAGGGGGAGACAGGCACAAGTTATTATTGCAACGTGGTGAATGTTATTATATTAATTTGTTCAATTGCATTGAACCAAGAGGAATGAATGAAGAGAACGTGTTGACCTGTTTCCTTTAAGTGCCTTTCACCATCATTATTATTATTTCATGATTAATTATGATTGTTTTTATGTAAGAGGTATGGTTTTCCAAGGTTGCTCATATGAGAATTTTTGTTTTGTAAATACGGTAAGGGGCTTATCTATTTAGCCCTAGAAACTAGGGGCAATATGTGTTTTGTTTCTGGTAATTTTGTAATTTAGGTATATATGTATTTTTTGGTGTTTAGGAATAGACTTTATATTTAAATGTCCTTCCTAGGGTCATAGTTGACCAGCAATCGCAGGCACACCTGTGTTTTGATGCCATTTCCTGCCTACCCTGGTATATAACCACCATTTTGTCTCATTGAACACTGCTAGCCAAACACTGACGAAGGAACAAATCAGTTCCGAAACATGTATGTTTCAGGCTGCCATTAAAACTTTTGAATCTGAGAGTGCTGGTCCGGCTTCCTGCTTTCTTCAAGGTTCATAACAGTACATTGTACTAAGCAATTGTTGGCTCATTAGTTTGTGATTCACATGCACTAAAATTCACCAGAATGCAGGAAATTAAGTCCTTGTAACAAAACATTTCCTGGTGGGGGACCCCCAGACCCCCGCTTAAAAAGTGGCCTGATTGGGGCTATATTTCGCGCTATATCTCCCGGTATGAATTATTTCCCCAGTCCGGCCCTGGTTCTGAGACTATGTGAGTTATGTCTGGTCTGTTGTGTATGACCTTAGAGTTCACACATCTGCGGGTGTCAGAGATGTGTCAGTCTGTGTCTTGTGTGTGTGGAGGGAGTGAGAGAGAGAGAGAGAGATGGAGATGGAGGGAGTGAGAGAGAGATAGATGTCTTCAGCATTATGTGTGTCTATGTGCTGTGTTTAATGTGTGTATGAGATGTGCTGTGTGTTAACTCTTTCTGCGCCATACCCGAGATTTCTCGGGTTTCAAATCCAACCGCTGAGCGCCAACCCGGAGATTTCCCGGGTTTAGATCCTTCTAAACACTCGCACGGACCTGCCTGTGTCTCCCTGGCACCGCTGCCTATGTTATGACCTGTCTCAAACCCTGCCCCTTTTCCTGATCCTCCAATCACAGCTGTCGCTTACCTCTGACTTCCTCCTTCCTTTGTTTGTACGAGGAAGTCAGAGGTAAGCGACAGCTGTGATTGGAGGATCAAGAAAAGGGGGCAGGGTTTTGAGACAGGTCCATTGCAATGGCAATCGAATCGCAACAGGTGGCAGTATCGCCTACCTTTTGAACTGGGTCTCTAAGGTGTCTTCAGTACTGAGGTACCTCCGGCTGCAGGAATCCCTTCCCCCTCAAAGTGAATCAGCACACAGCCATCTGTCGGAGATTTGCTCGCCTGAAACCAATTGTTTCCCATATTATAGCCAGACCCAATGCACACGAGTAATGGCGATCACGATGGAACTACACGGATTATTCATTTTGGAGTACATTCTGACAAAGGTAAGGTCTATTTTAGGTATATTTTACCGAACCTAAAACATGCTTTTGGTAACGATCGCAGCTTCGTGAAACGACCCCCCCCCCCCCCCCCCCCCCATTGATGATTTTGTGAATAAACATCTATAGATGGTATACCTTTGATTTGGAAATAATATAGGTTTCAGGCGCGCAACCCGAACGATTTGCGCATATGCATATAACATGTCATATCTCGCTATCTAGAAAACGAGACTGGATTATTTTGAAACGGGGCAATGTTTAGCATGGAATAGCGCACAAACTAAAGTATGTAGAAATGAACTCGTTTGTCAATGTTGGACTATAAATAGTGCCTGTCAATTTAAATGAGCCATACTAATTGTCTTCATAGTATATAATAAAAAAATTCAACAAAACCATCAACATTGACTCAGCTAGACCTCTTTCTTATATCCGCGGCGCTAAGACTGAAGATTGTTCACTCCATAGATTAATCTAGATTAATTTCTTTGAATGCTTTAAATCATTTAAATTAATCTCCAAAGTTAAAGCATTCATTTTGACAGCCCTGATATACACACACTCATACATGCACTAAATGCACGCACACACACACACACATACATGCACATACACACACACGCATGCACACACACAAACATATGCACACATGCACATATACAACACACACCACACACACACACACACACATGTATAAACACACAAACAAACACACAGGCCTCTGGCTGTTGTCTGTATGTGTGGTATGATGAGTCACAAAGGGGGTTTGATGTTTTGGGTGGGAAATGAGAAGAAGCAACGCATGTTCCCACTCCAGTGCTCTCCCTCCCTCTCTGCAGGGACAAGACGGATCCCTTCTTTCACACGACATGTTTGAGAAGCCAGAGACGGTTGGTGCCTGCTGGCAGAGATAAAATATTCATGGGATTTTTAAAGTGTGACTTAGCAGTACATTTACATGTAATCATTTAGCTGATGCTTTTTATCCAAAGTGACTTCCATGTTCTGCCAGCTAGTAACAAACGGTGTTGAACTTGGGTGCTACAGTCTTGACTGCATAGTAGTGAGAGAAATCTGTGTTTTTCAATGTATGTAATGTATATTGGGGGAGATAAAGCTGTTGTTAAATTGGCACATAGTAACCAGAAGAGGGGCGGGCCTGTTGTTGCTATGGCGAGAATATAGAAAAGTAAGTTCCTTCCGGGTGGAAGTCAGACTAAGAATGAATCCCACAGGAGAGAAGAAACCATCAGAGACTCTCATCCCTCTCACCCTTGCCGGTGGGTGGGGGGGGGGGGGGGGGGGAATGCCACATCATCATTAGCTTCGGCTAACGGGAGAAGGGTTCTGGCTAACGACAAGGCCTGAGCCACTATTGGACTGAACAGCAGAAGAGACGATAGCAAGGACAATACAATCTGATAACATCTGAGCGGAGGCTTTTTGTTTATGTAATAAACAACGTTTTTTTCAAGGAAGGTACTACACTGTCCAGTATGAATACTTATGGTTGCGGATTGCATTAACGGGGAATGATAAGGATTGTACAGCCAGTATGTGAAGACGTCAAAGAAATAAACACAACGCAGGGTCAGTGGATGGAGAGATGATAACACAAGCCAAACAGACGAAGACGTGATACTGGCTGATTGATCAGAATCTAACAGTAGTATAGACATATTAGCATAGTAGGTAATAATATAAGCAAATACGATTTAGCAAAGTGCATGATAGTAAAAGACAGTACAAATGTTAGTATATATATATAATTGATTACTTTTTTGCATTGCAAATGCAAGGATCTATGAAAGCCCCACCCCCATTCTCCCCTCACGACTTGACGTCTTCTCCTATTCCAGTTATATTTCGTATAGCATCGCGTCCCGCTCTGAGCCTTACGAGATACTCATATCTCCTGTGATACCTAATGTATCTCCCACGAACAAAAACACATGCACCCCACCTGTATGGGGCCCCGCCCCTTATGGTGGCCACCGCCCATATAACCATGACCCTGGTCATGAAACACCCTTCCTCTATTTTCGTCCCAGCGTGTTGGATGCGTGCACCATACGAGCTAGCGGAATGAAAAGATTAAGGAAGATTAATAATGTTGGAAGCTTACCGGAGGTTGCTGGCCCCTGGCATCTTCGACGCATGTTTTCGGCGACACGACGGGCCTGTGATGTTCCTCGTTTGATGACTGCACATCGAGGTTCAGCTGTACAAGGCTGGCTGTCGGGCCAGCTTGTACTCAGGTAGGCCCTGTGTCTTCAGGCATGGGTATTAGTGTTAGTAATGCTGGTTTGTGTTGTTAACACAACCTTGTTGTGTGTTGGCGCCAGGGGCAAGATGGTTTGGTGAACGTTCTCTGCAGGGAACGGTTTCCAAGCTGTCTTGGGCGTGCTGCTAAAACATCTAAAGCTATGCTAACATGCTATCGCTACTGCCGCATGCTATCACTACTGCTAATTGCTATGCTGTTTTAATGTCTCCGCCGTGAGATGTTGTCACTCTCCCGCCTCTTGCCCGGTTCATCAATGAAGGTCAGTCGGTAGCTGTTGTGGGGTTTTGAGTTCTATTTACCTTTTTCGGGTAAATGGGTTGACAACGGGGTAGGTCGTGGCTAGGTTCTAGCCAGGTATTACCTTGTGTTCCGGCGGGGTTTGTTGAACGGTGTTCCCATCTGGGTTGGCGTCGGGTAGTGGGGCTATGGGTCCAGCCGACATGGTAAACATGTTGCGTGTCTGTGCACAGGCAATTGTTGTCTTGGGTTCCACATTGCCTGGCGTTAGGCTGCAGTAGTATAAGGGCAGGGCCGCTTGGGAGAAATGTGAGGCCCTGTGCGTTTTTAGACGCGAGGCCCCCCATCTCCTGGGGCGGCCCTGTGTAGGGGGCTATTGTTTCATTTTGTCACTCTGCTATGAGAAGGTCTGTCTTGCTACAGCTTTCTCTCCTCTCAAACCATTCATACTGACGGTCAATCGGTATACTGGGGGAGTAGTGCGGGGGGGGGGCTTTGTTTACCTTTTTTGGTAAATGGGCTAAACTAGGGCTGGTGTTCTGTTGTGAATATTTTGAATGAAGACGGGTCTGGTCCGTCTCCCCTTAAACTTTGTGTGTATGGGTTTGCTCATTCTACAGTTTTTGTGGTTTAGCTCTTTTATTCATTTAACCTTTTCATGGTCCACACCACAGTGGAGGGTGCTGTTTGCAATCACCACTGGTGCTCCATGTTAACGTCAGTCCTTTGTTTTTGATATATTGAAACAATGCCCCGCCCGGCCGACACCATGGGTCGGCCTGGCGAGTGGCTGGTGGGCTGTTAAGGCTTGTACCGCCACGGTATGGAATTGGCAACGATTAGAACTGTGTTCGAATTGGTGTTTTTTCTATTACAGAAATGGTGTCTGGTGGAGGGGCCTTGAGGGCCGGCCGACGTAGACACATCGCGCACGGTGTTGGTAAACCACTCCGTCGAGGATGTTGACGTTATTAGCTTTGACCCAGCCGCAAGCTATAACCGCTCAGGGTTCCCCTCTCCGCAGGGGATTTTGGTCTTCTGCTGGAGCGCGGGCGGTATTGTCCTAGGCCCTACACCGCCTCACACCGCGCAGCCAGAAGAAGAGAGAGCACGGCCTCGTCAGCGGCGATGACGGGGCCCTCGACAGGCGGCCATGTTTCCCCCGCCAGTGGTGCCCTGGTTGGAGAATCGACAGGGTATCGCGAGGCCGACAGTCTTGGCGGCCGAGGGATCGGCCATTTTGGGTGATTTCGGTGTTGGTAAACCACTCCGTCGTCATTTTGCCGCGAGCAGCCCGCTCCCCGTTCAATCCTCTCTCTGGTATCCCCAGAAGCGGGGCTCTGAGCGTTCTCCTTTGGCTGCGGGCCGCGAACCTTCATTGAGGCGTATGCGGCCCCATTCTTCGCTTCTCATGGAGACAGGGGCTGACACCCAGTTGATGGCTGAGCCTGGGTCTGTCCGTGAGAATGTTGTGCTGTCAAGCGGCTCCCACACCTTGAACTGTGTTGGTTGAGCCTGGTGTTACGTCTGTCAACTTAAGTGTTGTCAGCAGGGGGGCTCGAAACCTTTTGAGGCACACAGTGCGGGCTTCCCCGGCCTCGCCTTCGCCAGGCCAGGTATCATGTTGGTGCTCCCACTCCTGGAATATTGGCAAGTGGTCGCAGCTCACATGGTTTGGGGTGGTAGTGATATCACTGCAGGGCTACGGTGTGTAGGAACCCATGGGGGCCTTACACCTTGCATGTCCGGCTGCAGAACAACTCCTTCAGCATGTTCTGGAGGGGTGTTCAGTGGGGGGGCTTTTTTGATCGGAAGCCCCCCGTATCAGACAGGCCCTTTTCTGTCGGGGTTCCCCCTTGGGTGCGATTGCCTCGTGGGTGGTGTCAGGGTCAGGTGTTCCGACACAGAACGCGCTCCTCGCACGATTCCAGGGTTGTCTTCGCACAGCGGGGGGGACCGGGCCAACTATCTACAGTTCCTGGCGGACCTGCGCCACGTGACGGCGGGTGCGTTGGGAGTGTCGTCACATATGACTACGGCAGTACCATATGTCGAGGTAGATGGAGAGAATGGTGAGGCGGGGACTTGTGTTTACACAACCCCACCCGTTTTCAGGTTTGGTACAGACCCTGTTGTCGGGGTCTCCAGCAGGGACAGCTCTGGTCGACGAGATCCAATCTCTGTGGACGAAGCAAGCCATCGTCGTGGCGTTCTCCTCCCGGTGTTCTCTGCCCGAGAAGTCGGGAGGGAGGGGTGTAAGACCCAGGCTGGACCTGTCCCATGGGAAGGTTCAGCATTTTTTGGATCGTCTCCTACCTGTTGAACACTGTCAGGTGGGGGTCTGGTTCTCCTCCATAGACCTGTAGGATGCGTATGCGCATCCCCGATCTTCCATCCTAGGGCTTACCTACGCTTCCTTTGCAGGGTTAGCGTATGAGTACCAGAGGCTGCCGTTCGGTTTTCTCTGGCTCCCCGCATCTTCACCAAGTGCGTGGAGGCCGCACTGGGGCCTCTGCGTCATCCGGGGTTACGGAGTGTTCTGCCCTGATGACGTTCTGGTCCTTCGCGGTCAAGGTGGATCGTCAGGTCTCGTACCAGGCAGGTCTCTACCAGCCTGGGGTTGCTGTAGACTGGATGTAGAGTATTCCTCTTCCCAGTCAACGGTTGGAGGGCTATGGGCATCCATCTCAGAGCGTGTTGTCAACACGCTCGGGAGGTTCCGTCCTAGGACGGTTACGGCGCTGTCTCACGTCGCGTTTTCACCGACGCCTCCCTCGCTGGTGATGCGTCGGGCCAACGCAGTAGGGGGCAGCTGGCAAACCATGCTGCCCGGTCTGCGCTACGTTCAATGTGTTGGTGTTGAAAGCGGTCCTTCTGGTCCGCAAATGGTGTTGATCAGGACGGACGATACGACGTCAGTGTCGTGTATCGACAGACAGGGAGGAGTACGCTCCCCCTGTCTGCACCAGGCGGCGGGCGGCTGGCTATGGGCGTCCTCCATCTGCGCGGCCTAAGGGCTCCCCACATCCCCGGCAGGGAGAATGTGGGTGCAGGTGTACTGTCGCGGGGCGGCCCTCATCCTGACGGGTGAGGATTGCGTCTGGACATGGCCAGGCAGGTCTGGGACCGATGCCGTGCCGCCAGGGATTCTTCCCCATACATCTGTTAGGTCAGTTGTTGGGACGGGTACGTTGAGGGGCGCAGGTTCTTGATCCTGATGGTGTTACCATCTGGAATGCGCATGCTCCCTCCACTGTCGCGCTTACGCGGGCAGATGACGTATGTTCCAAGTGTGGTGTAAGGCGGGGGGCCAGGACTCAGTCTCCTGCCCCCTGGTTGCTGTCCTTAGTTACCTCCAGTCTCTCCTTGATAGACTGTCGGCTTCGACGGTGAGGGTATATGCAGCGGCTATATCCTCCTATCATGAGGGGTTTGAGGGGATGTCTTGTTCAGCCACCCTCTTGTGAAGCGTTTCCTGCTTGGCGCTCGACGCGTTAAGCCGGTGCAACGCTCCTTGGCTCCGACTTGGGATCTTCAATTGGTCCTCGGTCGGTTGTCCTTGGCCCCGTTTGAGCCGCTCGAGCGGGCGCCGTTGGGACAGCTGTCCTTCAGGACCGCGTTCCTTCTGGCTGTCACTTCCGCTAAACGCGTAGGTGAGCTCTGTGCTCTCTCGGTACATCCAGAGTGCCTGTCTTTTCGGACCGATTGCGGTGTCACTCTGCGACCTAATCCTGCTTTCGTGCCTGAGAATATCCGGAGTTCCTTCCGCTCCCGGGATATTGTGGTTCAGGCGTTTCGTCCTCCTCCTCACACTGGTGAGTTAGATGCGGGCCTTCACCTGTCATGTCCAGTCCGTGCTTGGGGATTTACCTCAGCCGTACTCAGGATTTCAGGGTTACCGACCAGCTTTTTGTCTGTTACGGTGGGGCTCGTGCTGGTAAGGCACTGTCGGAGCAGCGCCTGTCCCATTGGTTGTGCGAGGGTGTTACCCTCTGCTACACGCTGGCTGGGCAGGATCCCCCTGGGGGCGTCAGGGCGCACTCCACTCGTGGGGTGGCTGCCTCTGCCGCTCTCCTGGGTGGGGCCTCGGTGGAGGCCATCTGTGCTGCAGCTTCATGGTCCTCCCCGGGCTCCTTTGTAAGGTTTTTCCTCATGGACATGACCGGGGGTTCTGTCTCCCAGGCGGTTCTGGGGTCTGTGGCCTTTCCTGCTTCCCGTCCTTTGGTCGGGTAGCAGGAGTGTATGGGTATGGGCCGCAGTGTGTTGAGTCACACGTGGTTCCGCCTGTACGGTGTGTTCAAGGGGTTCTGGCTCCCTCTTGTTCGCATTCAGGTGGAGTTGACTGCGCCCCCCCTTCGTTAGGAAGGATGGGGTGACAGGGCTCCCCGCACCCCTTGATGTGGGCTTACGGGTCCTCAGGGGGTACATCTGTCGGGTCTCGCGCCCGCTCTTCCCCATTATCTCGTAAGGCTCAGAGCGGGACGCGATGCTATACGAAATATAACGATAGGTTATGTAGATAACCTAGTTATATTAGTATTGGCTAAGCGTCCCGCTCTGCGCGCCCTGAGTTCCCTCTTGAGGGATCTTTTCCTGGGACGGGTTTTGGCGAGGAAGGGTGTTTCATGACCAGGGTCATGGTTATATGGGCGGTGGCCACCATAAGGGGCGGGGCCCCATACAGGTGGGGTGCATGTGTTTTTGTTCGTGGGAGATACATTAGGTATCACAGGAGATATGAGTATCTCGTAAGGCTCAGAGCGGGACGCTTAGCCAATACTAATATAACTAGGTTATCTACATAACCTATCGTTAACCTTCTATTTTTCGCCAAACGTTTGTTTCACACAAACACACAACACTTCTGTATAGTCAAAGGCATGTCTCCAAGAGGAGGTAACTGTAGAAAAAAAACATGTTTTTGAGTGGAGGAGGGGACCTTTTTACACAAATTACACATTGCCGCTTTAATATAGGTTTACAGACAATTTCTTATTTATTTAACAAAGACATGTGCATATATTCATCCAACAAAAATGAAATTATACAAATCAAGACATTTAAACAACATTGCAGCCTGTAATATGCAATACCACCAATTTAACCTTCAGTGATTTTAATTGATTTTATATACTCTGTTATGTTTATAATTTTTTTTATATTTTTTTTAATATATTTATTATGTATTATGCTTGATGCTATTGAAAATGAGGGCTTGCCTCAATTAAATAATGAGTTAAAATAAAGATAACATCTATTAATTCTGTTATGTTTAGGCAACCACTGCCCTTATTGAAATACAAATTAGGGTCAAAGTGTTGCACAGCTATCCCCAGGACTATATCCACCAACCCTACTACCACTACACCACAATGTGAGTTTGCATGCGCGCACATGTACAAAACAGCGAGGGAGAACGCATTAAGATGCAGTCAGTGTTACCCTTCAGAGATATACTGCTCATTAATTAATTCTCATGCATTATTTACCTGAGAAGATCTGCCCAAATGCAGTTCCAACTGGCGTTGTAAATACATTATCACTTTACATAAATCATCTTCCTTTGTCTGTTTGTATCACACAGTGACATCAAGCATTTCCTCTCTTCCTCAAGCACTGTCAATAATTCATGCTATTTATATCAACCCTCGAGCTAGTATGTAAAGTATTTGTATACAGGTGTACTTTTGAATAGATTATTGGTGCGGGGGCGGACGTATTTTGTACGTGAGTGCACTGCATGGTGATTAGGCCCGGATCAGACAGGATGCTTTTTAGCAGCTAGAGGGGGCTTTCTGTGATAATTATGTATCATTGTTTAATCAAGCTTTGTTAGCAGCTGGGGTTAGCTTTCTGTCATTTGTATCAATGTGAGTGAAGCCTTTTAGCACCTAGTTGAGGCTCTCTGTACTCTTTATCAATATGAATGAAGCCTTTTAGCAGCTTGGGGGGGCTCTCTGTAATTTGTATCAATAAGAGTGAAGGTTTTCAGCAGCTGTGGTGCCCCTCGTGTTTAGAAGGCTTCAAAGTATTACAAACTAGAGTCAGTGGACGGGTATGTAGTTTTACAGACTAGAGTCAGTCAGTGGAGGGGTATGTAGTTTTACACACTAGATTCAGTGGAGGGGTATGTAGTTTTACAGACTAGAGTCAGTGGATGGGTATGTAGTTTTACAGACTAGAGTCAGTGGAGGGGTATGTAGTTTTACAGACTAGAGTCAGTGGACGGGTATGTAGTTTTACAGACTAGAGTCAGTGGACGGGTATGTAGTTTTACAGACTAGAGTCAGTGGAGGGGTATGTAGTTTTACAGACTAGAGTCAGTGGAGGGGTATGTAGTTTTGCAATCCAAGCGCTAACATTAACCTCTTAATTAAGCCCTAGACATACTTTCATAAAATGTGCCTAAAATTACATACCCAAGTGAATGGAAGATTCCTCGACAAGGCCCATTTGCATGTTCTCGTAGTAAATTGTAATGAACCAAAGGAGAATATAAATTATTATTATTCATCTTTTCCCCATCTTTGACGGTGAATAACACCGTGCTAAAATTGACCAAAAGTGAAAATGTATAGGGGTTGTTGTAGATACAGTACTGCATTTTGCCATCCAGACACATGCAATTTGAAATATGAATATAGAATATCAGGCCTATAAATGACCTTATTATGGCATCTACTCATGACGACATCTATGGATCGGCCCGAATCTCCTCTTTCCAATGGCAGAGTTAAATGTGGATTTAGTACGACCAGGCGCCCGTCACAGGGCAGCAAAGACTGTGAATGAAATCTACTGTAAGTTGTCCCGTTTAAAAAAAGAAAAAACAGGGTTTTTGAGGTGATGAAATCACTGCGCCCAGTCAGCAGTGGTTCGGCAAATAATCTGCTTAGAAAACGAAAATGTCGAATTCCTTTTTATTTATTCTTTTTCAGGTGGTAAATACACAGGTCATCACAACATGTTTACAGGAACGTTTTGGAGTTGTATTTGGAGTGTATTTCGTGACTGCTGCACTGGTCTGTCTACCATAGATATCTATGTGTTCTATTATATAGATATCTATGCTGTCTACCTCCATATGTCACAAGCTTCTCCTCTTCTGTGTGTCACTGAGTTCAAAGTCCTCTGGAAACATCAGCTCACTTTATTGTTTTTTTTTTAAGTTCCGGAATACACAAGCACACTCATTACCACACTCATTCATCAATCAATGCTTCTATTTCTCTCAATAAAAAAAACGCGTGTAGTCTTTTACCAACGCACTTTTAGTTTTCCGCGATCTGATTGGCCACTGACGTGCCAATCGCGTGACGCCTAGTTCTATCACTGGTTAAGCTTGGCGACTCTTTCGAAGTTGGTTAAGGTTAGAGTTGGTCTTAGAGCAGGGCGATAGAACACCAGCCCTGATTCCAAACTCTAACCATAACCAACTTCGAAAGAGTCGCCAAGCTTAACCAGTGATAAACTAGGCGTTAGGTAGCTAGCAGGCTGTTAGAGGCAGAAATAGGCGTCACGCGATTGGCGCTGAGAGAAACGTCAGTGGCCAATCAGATCGCGGAACCCGAACGCGGAACTGCAAGTGCCTTGGTAAAAGACTACACGCCACCGGGACATGTGTCGTGGGGAGAGACTTGGGAACCGTCCAATATAGCATCTCCGTCTCCTTTCTTGTTCCTCCAGAGAGATGACTTTGTCATTGTCATCTTTCCCAGAGCACAGATAAATCACACGGATGTGGGGATTCAGTGTACCCCTGCCTGAGGGGTTTCCGAAGGAAGGCCCAATCTTCATACAAACTGCATGGCTGCGTCCTCCTCCCTGCCTTGTTGTTCCACCGCAGTGAACTGCACTTTAAAAACACTCCCCCCTCGTTTATTTTCTTTTCTTTCCTCGGATTAGAAAAAGTTAGAACCACTTACTCGCTGAGATTCACTCGTCCAATTAAATTATATAAAATAGGTTCACTGTGAAACCCCTGATTAGAGTTTGACTGCATTGACACAGATGGAAGTGCATTGTTTTCCCGGGTCAAACTGCCCTGATCTTAGTGGAAAAATATAATAAATAGAAGCCATTTTTCAAACCCTGTGGCACTGAGTGTGTTGCCATTTACGTAGGCCGTGGCACAAAAGAGTCGGCTGGGAGGATGCAGCTGCTCCCCCTGCCCTCTTGTGGATTTCACAGAGGGGACGAGAGAGAGAGAGAGAGAGAGAGAGAGAGAGAGAGAGAGAGAGAGAGAGAGAGAGAGAGAGGCAGACAGAAATAGGGGGATCATAAGTTCCCATTTCATTATTATCTCCACCAGGCAAAGCCTGAGGGGCATTATGCGGTTCGTGGTGTCAGTCTGTCTACCCGGATCTCGCCAACTGCAAGGCCGTGGTGGATGAAACTGGGCACAAAGGCTGACAGCAGGCCAGGGACGTAAATCCTGGAATATTTTTTTCAAACTGGTCAATGACAAGTGTTTTATTTGAATTAATTGTCCATTGAAATATTCTGTATGAAGTTACTCTTTTTGAACACAAGAGGGCGATACTATACAGGTCCGCCGCTCAAGCCCTCATGGAATCAGTTAACACTAGCACAGCCGACAAGGGGTCACGTGACCCCTTGGTATTTTCAACAAATATATCCTAGTCACTCGGTCGAGCTCCAGCTCTGTCACTCAATGACTTTTCCTAAAAGTACCGGTTTTATCTGCAGCACGGTTTCTGAAATTTCAAAATGATTTCAGGGAAATGGAATTAGAACGTTATTTCAGCTGAGCGGCCACCTCCCTCCCTCCTTGACCCTCCCTCCCTTTCACTCTCTCCCTCCCTTTCTCTCTCTCCCTTTCCTTCCCCCTCTCTCTCCCTCTCTCCTTCTCCCTCCCTCTCCCTCTCTTTTTCTCCCTCTCTTTCCCTCTCTCTATACCTCCCTCTCCCTCCTTCTCACTTCCTCTCCCTCCCTCCCTTCCTCTCTCCCTCCCTCTCTCTCTCTCTCTCTCTCCCTCCCTTTCTCCTTCTCCCTCCCTCATTGACCCTCCCTCCCTTCTCTCCCTCCCATCTCCATTCTAAAGGCTGTCGGGTCATCTGACCCGTTCCCGGCGGGAATTAGTGTAATTTTATTTTCTCCATGGCTGTGCTAGTGTTAACAGGCTTCTGTTTACAACATGAAAATGCCTTAGTGAACCTATTGTCGTTACTATACCTTGCAAACATTTATGCATGAATTAAATCCCATCATCCATTCAAATAAACCATGATTTTAACCTGTTTCTAACATGCTTCCTATCACCCTTTCTATGCTTCCTAACATCCCCCCTAAACATCCTATCACCATTCCTATGCGTCCTAACTTCCTCCCTGTTTCCTATCACCCATTCCTATGCTTCCTAACATGCTTCATATACTTCCTATCACCCTTCCTATGGTTCCTACCTTCCTCCCTATATGCTTCCTAGTACCATCTAGCGTTACCATGCTAATGCTAATAACTATGAGTTAGAGCGGTCAGTGTTTTTGTGTGTTTATCTGTGTGTTCGTCTGTCTGATTGATTGATTGATTGAAAACTTTATTAACAGATTGCAGAATGGGTACAATACAGTACAGCTCAATACACACAATTGTTAAGGGGATGCAGACCAGAGAAAGACTTTTGTCTTCTTTACATCAGGGTCCCCTATTTTCAATTCATCAATGAATGAATGAATGAAAACTTTATTTAACAGATTGCAGAATGGGTACAATACAGTACGGCTCAATACATACAATTGTTAAGGGGATGCAGACCTGAGAAAGACGTTTGTCTTGTTTCCATCAGGGTCCCCCATTTTCAATTCATATAGACATATATGACATACATGACATACAGATAGTCAGTACTGCTACATCTATACATTTATGACATACCAGATTTGCAAATACAGTACTGTTTGTGATACAGAAGGAGTCAAGAAAAGGGAGTATATACATTTGACGTAGAAACTGTACATTGGAGGAGGTTGGGTGGGGGGGGTTGGGTACATTGGGATATTGACAACCATACTGGGTAATTTACATTGGAGGTGGTTGGGGGGGGGGGGGGGGGCGGGGGGCACACTGTATAAACAAGTAACACTGTACATTGAGGGGGGGGGGGGGGAGGAGACACTGTACAAACAAACACAATTGTACATTGAACTATTGACAAAACCATACTAGGTAAATGACTGTACATTGGAGGGGGTTGGGTTAGGATATTTACAGGGGCCAGTGTTGAATTGCAGTCTCCCGTAGGTGTCCCTTGAGAGAGGTTTTGAAAGTGGGTAGTGATCCACATTCCTTTACAGCTTTGGGTAGGGCGTTCCACATTGATGTGGCATAATTGCGAAACGTGTTTAGTCCCTTATTTGAGCCGAATCTGGGTTTAACATGATTTGTGGAGCTCCCTCTGGTGTTGTGATCGTGGTATTCACTGACCTTTGGGAAGTATTTTGACATGTACATGGGTACCTTGGTCGTGTAGTGTATCTTGTAGACCAGGGCCCTGTTTCATGTACGTGGTTCAACTAAGTCGATCAAGATGTCCATTATCCAGCTTCAGTTAACCCGATGTTCGAAGCCGGGATTTTCCTGTTTCACAAAGGTGGATTCAGTCTCGTTAACTCAAGCCAGACTTGCGAGTCAGGCTAAATGCGCGCGGCCGTTTTAGGTGAAAAGCCAGCACGTATCGATGGCAGAGATCCTGATTCTCAACGGCATTGATTGATTAATTGATTTAAGACTTTATTGACAGATTGCAATACGGCTCAATCGCCTCGCCGACAAGTTAAATGCGTTATCTATAGGCTAATTCTAAGTCCCTCATTACCTCAATCAATCAGATTATATTTCTTTAAACTTGCCTGCTGGATTGAATAATCAAATGAGATCTTGCTAGCGAAAATTATTAGTTAACTGTTATACAGAATTACGATACGGCTCTCTTACCCATTGATTGATGTATAGTCAATCTTTTACTTATCTTCTCTGTGGTGTAACGGGTTCTTCTTTTGACTTTCACACGGACGACCGGGGTTCAAGACCCTAGTCTTTTCCTTCTTTTTGCAATATAGGAATAATTCAATTTGGTGCACGTTGAGAGCTATATAAAGAATGACATCCTCAATGCATGTAGATTTATAATATTTTAACTTAAAACCAGGCTACTTTGGCGTATAATCATTAATATTATATTCAAAAAAATCATATGGGAAACACCGGGATTTGAACCCCGGTCGCTGGATTGGCAGGCTTGAGCACTACCGCTGGGCCACTGGGCCAGATGGGATAAAATCATTGTTTATACATTAATGAACGAGAGACCCGTGTTTAGAATATCCTTTGTTTTGAATGAAGTTTATCTCTTTATCCTCATTCATTAATGTGACGTCAACGGCTCATTCAATTTCTCAAATCCGTCAAACAGCGCATCTCATCAGACATCTTAATCCCAGTTACAATTAAAATAACCACATCATGTGTACATCGCACGAGCGAGCGCCACCGTCGCCACGGTATATATAACGTGCATTATTTAGGACAAAGTGAATTTAATATCAGCATTTTGGGTCTATTTTACATTTCAAAAGCCCCCTCTGGAAGAATGGAGCACAAAAACGTAATTCAGAATGGTATAATGCAGATCGTAGACTGTGGGAATAGTTTCAGGAAACGGGCTGTCACTTCTTTGCGGGGGCGTGGCGATAGTTCAGGCTAACTTGAACTTGAACTCTGCTTTCGACCAGGCTCAAACTTTTGGATATGTTGTCATGGTGATTTGGAAAATCCACGTACATGAAACCGGAAAGTCCGGCTAACCCAGTTATCCAGCTAAAGTTATCCGGCTAACTCAGTTATCCAGGTACAAGAAACAGGGCCCAGGCCCATTGCAAGTTGCTGTACTCTGTCGTCTACTCTAAGCCATCTTAGGTTGTCAAAGTGGGCAGGGGTGAGGTGGGTTCTAGGAGTAAGGTCAAGCAGTAGTCTGACCAGTTTGTTTTGAGATGTTTGTGCTTTGGTGTCTGTGATGAGAGTGTTTTCTGTCTTTATGTTTATGTTTGTACATTTTTTTTTAGTTTTTTGCTGCAGCCTAGTTGGTTGTTGAGTAATTTCCAAAGATCGCAGGGTTTGTTTTTGTTTTCCTCAGTTTTGTCATTTTGTGGTTCTGATCATGGTGTTTACGTCATTTCTTAGTCTGTTTCTTTGAGTTTTTAGTTCAACCACGTGGGCTTGGAGTTCACTGTTTTGGTAAGCTTTGTCTGAAGTTCAGAGCATTTTTTGTCTCTGGTTTTCATAGTGGTCAGTATTTCAGTGTGCATCCATGGCTCAGCGCGACTTTTAACCCTGGTGGTTCTTAGGGGTGCCATGTTGTTAAGTATTGTTGTGAATTTGGTTTTGAATCCATGCCATGTTTCTTCAACCAGTGTATCACTGAGCTCATCTGACCAGTCCAGGCTCTCCAGTTCTTGGTTAAAGGCCTCTCTAGAGTAGGTTTTGAGGTCCCTAGATGTGACTGTTTTGTGACAGCCGGCCTTTTGTTTTAGCTTTTTGCGGGTACAGAAAATCATATAACGATCACTTAACCCGCATGCTATCACCCCTTTGTTGGAGATCATGGACTTGTCTGTGTGTCCGGCGTGCCGCCTGGTGGAAATGTGCACTCTACTGAGCACACCTTTCTAGCTTTCTAGGTGTCTGTGAAACAAACACTCTCCGGAATTGCCGCGGGGGGGGGGGGGGGGGGGGGGGGGGCTGTAAAATTGAAAGTAGCAAGGTTACATCTTGTGGCAGGGTTACATCTCGTGGTTCACCATTTCCACATGATGAGCGTCATGCGCTCAGGATGCAAAGATTCATTCTGTGCATGACTCACCATCACTGCCCATCCCTCACAACATCCTTCCTGTTGATTGAAAGGTGTGTTATGCTCTCCGACTTAGGGGGGGGGGGAGAGAGAGAGAGAGAGAGAGAGAGAGAGAGAGAGGAGAGAGAGAGAGAGAGAGAGAGAGAGAGAGAGAGAGAGAGAGAGAGAGAGAGAGAGAGAGAAGGCAGACAGGCAGCAGACAGCCTGGAAGCCTCATGAGGTACAGTATAGGTATAAACAGGAGAGAGGGGGTGTGGGGGCAGCGATGTGGGGTATTATCTATCTCGCAGGAGAGATTGACTTTGAGTTTCTTTCAATTCCAAATCGTATGAGATTATCTTTGAAGAGAGACAGCCTAGAGTGAAAAGTAATTAGCTCAATAAAAATGAATTCAGCCAGGAGGAGCTTGCATTCAATACAGTGTACTATGTCAACTCTGAACCACGAGACAATGTTGAAATATAAATAAGACGAATGGAACGACATTGACATAAGCGGGAAAGGACGGCACACACACACACAGACACGCTGCAATGGCTGAGAAAAAAACATCTGATTAACCCAATACTGGTAAAATAGAGTCCTTACCTCACATCAGATGTTCTGCAAAAAAATGTATCCAATTCCTGATCACCATTCCAAATATTGATCGCGTTTATTGATCCAACGTTATAGTCCGAAACACATAACCGACGCTGCTCTGACGGGTCCTCAGTCAATCTGGTAACACGATACTGCATGCCAGAGATGGAAAAACCCCGGACCGGACTTTTTTTCTGATCCACATGGCCACCCAATCCAATCCAATGATGTGCATTACCATCCGGGAGACGATAGGCGGCAGTATTTGCCCTTTTCGAGCTCAGACCCATTCACAATGATAACGTCAGGCTGGATGGATGAAAAATGTATGGATATCGCGAATAAAAAAATAACGATTAAAAGACGAGAAAACTCGTCATTGGCACTCAACGCATGGCGAGTTAGCACGACTAATCTCGTCATTGGCACTCAAAGTGTTAAAGGAACACGCCACCTTTTTGGGAAATTAGCTTATTTGCCATCTACCCTATAATAATAATAATATAATAATAATAACTGGACTTTGAAGAAGTCTTTATTCGGCATGCATTGACACACACATGCGATGGGCGGCACACACACAGGAACAAACACACATGCCATTTTTGTTGGGTCGTCTCTGCACTTGACCCTTCTCTTCTCTGTGCATGCATTATGCTTAGGGACCAGCCGCACCGTTAGCCTAGCTTAGCGTCATTCACTGGAAGTAGGTGTGCCAGTGTAGCCTAGTTCCCAACAGTCACTCCAAATACAACTTGAAAACATTCCTGTAAACATGTTGTGACCTGTGTATTTACCATGTAAAAAAAAAGAAAAAAAAAAATTAGACATTTTCGTTTTCTAAGCAGATATCTACTCGGAACAATTGTTGGCCGAACAATTGTTGTCCTGGCGCAGTGATTTAATCACCTCAAAAGCCCTGTTGTTTTTTGAAAAAAACAGGGCTTTTGAGGTGATGAAATCACTGCGCCCAGACAGCAGTGGTTCGGCTAATATTTCGGCAGGGTGCCGTTATCCGTTTTCTCCTCATCTCATAATAAGCATCGAGCGCCGGTCTTGAAAGACAGGAGCTCCATAGAAAAGGCTATTGCCACCCATTTATCCAGGGTTCAGTGGTCCTGCTATGCCATTTACAGATTTTATTGTGCATTTCATGAAAGGTCGGCATCGCTCAGCGGGCACTTGGTGTGCACTGGACTGAAATGTAGTACCTCGCCAAGTGCTCCTCGCTCCCGCCACAGAAAGCGCAAAAACATACCGTCCTATATATTTCTCTCTCTCTCTCTCTCTCTCTCTCTCTCTCTCTCTCTCTCTCTCTCTCTCTCTCTCTCTCTCTCTCTCTCTCTCTCTCTCTCTCTCTCTCTCTCGCTCTCTCTCTCTCTCTATTTCTCCCTCTTTATTGCTGCAGTTTTGTTTCACTGTCTCAATCTCTCTTCTACCTCTCTTTCCTTTCTCTTCGGTCTTGCTCCCACACACACACACAAACACTTGCACACACACACACACACACACACACTCCTCAGATCTGTCCCCTGTGGGCGGGGGAGAACCAGCTCCTTATCCACAGTAGCTTACATAATGCTTCGCTGCACTGCGTGGAACACAAGGCAGGTCTCTGGCAAACGTCTCAAACCATCCCAACCCGCTGCTGTTTGACGACCCGCTCGAGAAGCCCTGAGCTCAGAAACTAACTCAACAATAGCTGGGTCCGGTGCGGTCTACCACCACAGAGCCAGTGGGATCGAATCCGGCTGTGGTGCCTCCGGCTTGGCCCGACCGTCACAACACAACACATACTAACACAATTGGCAGTGTTAGCGGGTGGAAGCCGGCGTGGGTGGGTCCTGGTCGTTGTAAACAGTGACTCCTACAGTTCGGTCGGGGGCGCCTACACAGCGAGGGAAGGATCTAGGAGAGGTATAGTGTGACCTTCCACACGTTACACTCTCCCAGTGAGAGTCCGCGCTGCCAGGTGAAAAGAAGCAGTGGGCTGGCTACACATGTGTCGTAGGAAGCATGTGATAGTCTCCGCCCTCCCGGACCGACGGTAGGGGGTAGAGTGCGCAACAACCAGAAAGGGGATTGGGAATTGGCATAACGACTAACATTGGGCTGGGAGAAAAACGGAAAAGAAGGGGGGAAAAGATTAAAAAAAAAAAATAGCTGAGAAGGGTTTGGTGCTCAGACGAGCAATGCCAGAGAGAACAATATAGATTTCTCTGTTTCTCTCTCTTACTTACTTTCTTACTTACACACTCACAGACATTTGTTTTCAGGGCAATGAATTCTCAAATGGATCAGTGTATATACAGTATTGAAAGGTCCTGCTATGCTGTAGCCTACTGTACCACACAGGGAGCACAGCATAATAACATCTCTGATTCTTTCTCAGATTAGCATCAGCGTACACACACCAAGATGATCCTGTCTTACACCCTCTCTCTCTCTCTCTCTCTCTCTCTCTCTCTCTCTCTCTCTCTCTCTCTCTCTCTCTCTCTCTCTCTCTCTCTCTCTTTCTCCCTCTCCCTCTCTCTCTCTCTCTCTCTCTCTCTCTCTCTCTCTCTCTCTCTCTCTCTCTCTCTCTCTCTCCTCTCTCTCTCATCTCTCTCTCTCTCTCTCTCTCTCTCTCTCGGGGTCAGAGCTCATGATGTTCGTTTGGGATGGAGTTCTTGGTTTTTTGCCAAAAGGGATTTGGCTTGTACGGGTTAGTAGGGAGCTTGTGAACCAACCGTGGCATCCGAAATGAGGTGCAGCATTTTGGGATAGGATCTGAGAGAGGAAATGCATTATAGCAGTAGAGTTGTAACCATAATATCTAATGTGGGAACTCTCGAATAAGGATTAATCACTAATCATTGTCGATCAAATTGTACGTGTTTTAATTGATTTGTTACCCTTGCTTTTGTCTACCCTCGTGTTGTCTTATTGTTGTGATTGTATACGCTGTATTTATGATTGCTTGTCTCTGTATGTAAACTCGACATAACTGTACATTCCCTGAGATCCATAGATGTCCCTAGATCAGTGGTTCTCAAACTTTTTACACCAAGTACCACCTGAGAACGTAGCTGGCTCTCCAAGTACCACCATATGGCCGACGTTAAAATACAGTCTATTCAGCTATGCACAGTTCACACAGGAGGCACATTTATTCTTAATAACGTTATTTAATGTTAACTTTTGTCAGACACAGCCACAATGTACAAAGGGGTAGCACTAGAACTAGCAAACTCTTCCACACAATTCATACAATGCAAGGGCATTGAGAACATAATAACTAACATTCTCACATAGCAAGTGAGAAAATGAAGAACAACTGTATTTCAGCAAATGTACTTAATTCTCCCTCTCTCTCTCTCTCTCACACAGCAAGCAATTGTCCTTCTCTCTCACACGCACGCACACACGCACGCACGCATGCACGCACGCACGCACGCACACACACACACACACACACACACACACACACACACACACACACACACACACACACACACACACACACACACACACACACACACACACACACACACACACACACACACACACACACACACACACACACTGACAACTCACATACGCAGGGCCGGACTGGGGAAATAATTCAGGCTGGGAAATATAGTGTGAAATATAGCCCCAATCAGGCCACTTTCTAAGTGGGGGACCCCACCAGGAATTATTTTGTTACAAAGACTTAATTTCCTGCATTCTGGTGCAGGATTTATTTTTATTTCTACCGTTTAAATTCCAGTGTTTGTGATGGCCATAAAAAAAAAAAAAAAAAAAAAAAAACGCATATTCAATACATTTTCGCATTGTAACCCTTTAAATGCCAGTTTGTGTGATGGCAACACAAATTATTGTAAAAAAAAAAACACACACACACAAAAAGTTAAATATTTTCAATATATCAAATGCAAAGTACATTTTTCTGGGGGGGATTATTACAGGCTAGGCATGTGTCAATGATTAGCAACAACACATATTTAGATTTTTTTGTAATGTCAGATTTAACAACAACTCTTTTCTGAAAAGTGGGAGTATTTCATTTTTTTTATCTGACATTACAAAAAAATCTAAAAATAAAAATGGTTATGATCAGGGCTGAAGTTGAATAAAAGATTCATGACTGTTTAGACTGCATTACTCTCTGTCACATTGATCTCCTGGTTGTTCCCCACTTAGGTTATCTAACTATCGCGCCACCACAACTAGAAACATTGGCCTGGCCTGCTTCTAAGTTCAGTGGCCTGACTGAAAAAATAATAATAATAATTCTAATATAAAAAAAAAATTAAAAAAAAAAATTAAAGTACCACCAGCAGTACCACCAAGTACCACTAGTGGTACGCATACCACAGTTTGAGAACCAATGCCCTAGATACCAAGAACATGCAAATGGACCTTGTAGAAGTGGAGCAATCTTCCTTTTACTTAGGTATGTATTATTATTTTTTTTAATCCTCTCTTTCTCCGATTTTTCTCTGTTTTTCTCCCCGTCCCAATTTAGTCGTTGTGCCAATTCCCCCCCTCCCCTACCTGTTGTGCACATGTTCTCCTACTGGTCAGTACAAGGGAACCCTGAAGTCATCCGCACGCTTCTTCCGACACGTGCGGCGAGAGCCAGTGACTCTTTTTTCTCCTGGCAGCGAGGACTCTCATTGGTGAAGTGTAACGCGTGGGAGGTCACACTGCCTTCATCAATTCCTGCCTCCGCTGAGCAAGCGCCCAGACCCGACCTGTAGGCGTCGCTGTCCACAACGCCAGTTCCCCACCCACGACTTCCCCTCCCCCTAACCCAGCCAAACAAGTTAGTATGACGATCAGCCCAAGCCTCAAGCAATGCTGACTCTGGGAGTCGAGACCGCAGCCTCTTGCATTGGTGACAAGCGCAATCTCCGCTACGCCACCTGACCGCCCCCCCTAGGTATGTATTTTTAGGCGGATTTTCAGAAAATAGGGCTAGGACTTAACAGGTTAAGCCATGTCTCAGTGAGACCCAATAAGTCGAGACTATGGTCTGTTATCAGTTAATTTACCAAAATAGCTTTGGTTGGCGGGGAGCGAATGTTGATAAGCCCAACCTTCAAGCACTCTGTATATTTAACAGAGCGATTTTCAGCCACACGGGTAGGTTTAATTGCAATTAAGTTGGCACGGTTTATCGCACAAGGACGAGCTGGGTAAAGCGGAGCATAACGACATATTCTAGTTTTGATTGGATATACCGGGTTATGGATAGAGATAGAACAAGAGGAGTGGGGAGCCTGATAGGGGAGGGACCCAGCAAGGTTAGGAAAGGTATAGGGATTGGCAGGCTCCATCAGTTTAGCATGACTGACAGGCTCGTACAAGCCTGTACCCTGGCATGCTTGTGGTGTGGCTGTCAGACCAAAGCTATGATCTTGTCTATGTTTCTAGATAAGAGAGAGGCGCCTTGCATGTTTCTCAGCAAGCCAGGTCGATCCCGGAAAGAGGATGAATTAGCCACGAACCCTAAGCTATTTGCCAGAAATCTCAAGTTGGCTTCAATGTCTGTAGCTCTGGCTCCCCCAAAACATTTAATCTCGGCTGGCTTGTCGAGCTTAATATGCTGGGTGATGGAGTCGCCAATCACTAGGACAGGTCTACAGGGTTTCAGTGGAGGCCGCTGTGTGCTGGGACCGGAGCAGGTGTCGAGACCGAGCGGGTACACAGCTGCCCCGTAGTGGGTGCAAAGGCCACGTCCTGAGCACTATGACTGGGACACTCCAGACTAGAAGACCTAGCTTGAGGCTCCTTAGAAAAACCTGAAATGTCCGTGACTTCTAAAGCTAGCACTTTTCCTGACTTAAGTTCACGGACACGACTCTCTAACAGAGTTAACCTAACTAGCAGCGAGGCACAGAGAGAACAGGAAGACATGCCAGGTGGAGGTGGTAGACAAAAAAAAGTTATCGACTGCTAAAGGCAGTATGAAGAGTATGAAGCCAATCGAAGGTTTAGCTAAAGAGCTAAAGCCAGTAGGTTGGGCTAGCCGGGAAGCTAACGGACCAGGGTAGTTAGTCGACAAGCTAGCAAGGCAAGACCAACAAATACATTTACATTTTACATTTACATTTAGTCATTTAGCTGACACTTTTATCCAAAGCCAAGTCGTCAGGAATGGCACAAATCTATCAGCGGAGTAACAATGTTCATCAAAGTGTTGAGTGCTACAGTGTAGGTTAGTATATTAGGACAAGTGCATGACAATAAGGTTAGGGTTAAATTATTATTATTTTTCTTCATTTCAGATAATGGTTGAAGAAGTGCGTCTTTAGTCGATGGCGAAAGATTGGACGGGTTTCGGCTGTCCTAACTGTGGTGGGCAGTTCGTTCCACCATTGTGGGGAAAGGACTGAGAATAGGCGGCTTCTCCTTGATGACCCTCCCGGAGCTTGGATAGGAGTAGGTCTGAGGCGGCCAGAAGATGCAGAGCGTAGGGGTTTTGAGGGTGGGTGGTTAGAGACCATTGACCGGAGGTAGGCGGGAGCGGTTCCCTTTGCCGCACGGTATGCTAGGTCGAGGGCCTTGAAGTGGAGTCGTGCGGCAATGGGGAGCCAGTGCAGGTCCCTAAGAAGTGGGGTGACATGGGCCGACTTCGGTAGGTTTGAGATCAGGCTCAAATACAATAGAGTGGCCTACTGGAGGAGGGCAAGTAAGTACAAAATCGATACTCACTTCTTTCACACAACAAGTGTAGTCTAACTCTGCTTCTCAGTACAGACTGAGCTCACAGGCAGGGGTATTTAAACACAAGCCTGGCCTCTGACTGTTGATTGGACTAATTAGCAGGATAAAGCCACAGGCTGCTAGAGTCACGCCCTCCTATGACAGGGGTGAACTCAGCTGATTGATTCAGAGAGAACAACCAAACGAATACAAAATCGATACAAGTTCTTTCACAAAGCTAGATCAACAACTCTGCTTGTTCCAGTAATGATCCACATAAAGGTTGGTCGCAATCAGACCTACAGTTTAGGAGGATATGGAAAAAATCCAATATGGCATTCTATGGGTCCTTGAGGCAAATCTATAGAGTGAGGATGTTTGGACCAACTTTTGTGTAAATCAGACTTACGGCGTAACCTGATGTTTACCTGATGTTTACCTTTAATTATAACGTCCCTATTAGGTCGACTTGGGTAATATTCCCGGAGTCACGTCCCTGTCCCTTCTATCCTCTTTGTTTTACTGTGTCCTACCTGTTTTTATTACTTTCATTGCTTTACTATGTTTTTAATCTTATATCTTGCATCATATTATTTTGTTTTTATTACTTTCATTGCTTTATTATGTTTTTAATCTTATATCTTGCATCACATCATTTTGTTTTTATCAACCTGCCTGTGAAGCACTTTGGTGCCAGCTGCCGCTGCCTGGAAATGTGCTATATAAATAAAATTTACTTGACTTGTCCTCATGTCAGCCTATGTGGCAAGTTTCATTCACCACAGCCTTTTAGTTGGTGAGCTATGCTGAGCACAGACACACACACACACACACACACACACACACACACACACACACACACACACACACACACACACACACACACACACACACACACACACACACACACACACACACACACACACACACACACACACACACACACACACACACACACACACACACAGACACACACACACACACACACAGACACACACACACCACCAATTGCAATATCTCTCCCCAGGCCTGGTGGAGATAATAAAAGAGTTATGTGTTGAATATTAGCTGAAAATTGGCAAGAAGCACCAGACTAAAATGTTGCCTAGGGCACCAAATGCATCACGGCCAGCCCAGTAGAGTCCAACACTGAAAACATATCTGTGACAGTGAAATCACTTCAAATACCATTTAGTGCGAGACCCAGGCATAAGAGTCCGGTCAGCATTTTGGGGGAAATGGTTACACTGGGGAATCTGTCTTCTTATATTGGTATTATAAGTTGATTTTGAAACGACTGCTCAAATACATCAAACCTTATTCCATCTGAAGCTCTGCAGGGGGCGGGGGGGCATTGCTTATTAAGTCCAGGTCAGGTCCCTCAGGACCACAGCTATAGCGTTAAGAAACGCCCCTGCAGCTCACAAGTTAAACACTTTCTCTCCAGAAGAACTGGCGAACTGACAGGTGAAAATTATTCACACTAATGGCATTCCATCGAGAAGCCAGTGAACCCTCCGCCGTCACACCCAGTACAAATATCCATTAAACACCTGTAAATAACAACATTCTTAACCCCAGGCGTGCATATACAGTAGAGAGAGAGAGAGCCTGGTGGTAAACATCGCACCACAGCTATTCAGCTCTGTCACCTGTGATAGATGGGCAGATAAAAAAAATGCAATATTGGCATCCCAAACAATAGGCCGGCACTATAGTTAAGTATTTCTCCAGAGAAATATAAAACGATGTTCTCTCAAGGACATTGCCGAGCGAGCATAAAAAAGAGGGAGATAACAGACGAGGGGCGGGCGGGGGAAATTGCAGAGCACCCTGTTTTTGCTCCCCAGCTGTTTACACACGGTCACGTATAGGCCGTAAATTCGAAAGGAGGTTGAAGCGCATTGGGCATCGTCCCCGGCACCCGTCAATCCCCCGAAATTGCCTATCTTTACCCTCGTTACCTCTCTCAGGAGAGGCGCGCGGCCCACCGCTGCGTCCGCCGGTCCCCGCGCACTGTCTCAGGAGGAGGCCCCATAAATAAACAAGCGCCTCTCTCGATGTCTCAAGGATACAGACACAGGCCGCTTGGACGCCTGTCTCCTCGAAAAGGCGGAGTGATGATATTTATTATTGCAATAAATAGATAATATTTTCCTTACCCAGAGCCCTTTTTAACCATAGCTGCTCTCGTGGGCTGGGCTGGGGGGGAAGTTGAGCTTTTAGCGGTGACTCGTCGGCGGTAATGCCTTGTCAAACTTCCATTTCCAGCCAAACTGTTTTGAGAAGAGATGTCGAATCTGTCAATGTTCACGTTCGTGAGACATTATTTCGCTGTCCACCTGCACATCAGCAGTGCTGGGTTTGGCAAGCAGTAGTGAAATATGGAAGAAAGCAGGAGGCAGGACCAGCACTCTCAAATAAAAAAATTGTTTGCCTGCTCACATGGTATATAGCTCCCACCTTTACAAGCTACCATTGCTAGCCTATTAACACTGAAGATGGAACACCTGTTCCGAAACATGGTCTGTTTTATAGGCTGCCATTAAAAACAATTTAAATCTGAGAGTGCTGGTCCGGCCTCCTGCTTTCTTCCATAATAATCCTTGGGATTTCAGCACCCAGTGTCATATACTGAGAGCGCGGTCTACCTTGACTTTGAAGCAGTAGTGAAAGAAATACGTAAACCAGATACTTGGAAGTTGAAATGAGTCAAGGTTCTCCATAAACAATTGACGGTCAAGGTGACGGGGTCAACTGGCTTCTGCTGCATAGCATTGGAACCATTTGAACGGAACATCAGATGGGTTTACTATGGATTTTACCGCGAGAGCGTCCTACTCCGTTCACTCCCTTTGGAGTGTCGAGGCCCCCCGAAGGTCGGCCAAGCGGCCCCGGCGCGTCGCTCCCGACAGATAATTACCCCGACATCGTCCTTTATTGAATCCAACACTTTGAAGGCCGTTCTATTGCCTATCCCTCATTTTTAAAACTATCGATTTTCCTCAATCATAATCGGGCCACACGTTTTCAACAAGGAAGCTGCCATCTTTCTCTCTTTCCCCCTCCTCCTCCTCCCCGGCCACCTCCCAGGAAAATGTTTTTCCCCTCCCCCCACCCACCGCTTGTATTCCCGTTCCAAAGTGTTTGGGCGCTGGCACAGACGCAACTGTAAACACACATCTACCGCTCTGCAATTATCAAAGAGGGCAGAGGGGGGAGAGAGGAATTGATCTGCAGGCTCGCTGTGAGGTAAACAAAGCCTCAGAGTCCCTTGTGTATACAGAGCAATTATGAAGTGCAAGAAGAAGCAGCAGCCACGGCTCGCGTGGGATATATAAAAAGATGTCCGCGGATGATGTCACGTAGGAGAGGGGAAAAAACAAGCTTGCCACGGAACACTTTATAAATTACCATTAATTATCGCTCCGCTTCCTGTCAAGTAAATACTTTGTCGTTTGCTTTTTTGTTCTTCCCGTCTCTCCTTGATGTGTACCTGGCCCCATGTCGACCCAGTTAATCGACTAGGTCTTTGCCAAGGGCGGGTCTCTCTGCACATTTGTCAGAACGTGCCTGTCGGCATCAAATGCCTGTTTGGAAGGGAGGGAGGGAGGAAGGAAATATATAGATAGATAGATATAGACAGACAGGTATATATATATATTAGGGCTGTCCCCGACTAAGGATTTGGATGGTCGACTATGATTGGCCCAAATTTGCCGTTAGTCGACTATTGGTCGACAAAATAAAAATAAAATAAAAAGTATAATATAAAAAAAGTTTTTTTTTTTTTTTGTATCATTCCATTTGGGCTGTGGGGGGTGCTTAATGTCTGAAGGAGTCGACTGAAGGCTTCTTGTCCTCTGCAAAAGCATGCCATTGGTCCACTGATGGATACATCTTGATATTTGTCTAGTCTAGTGTGTTCATTAGATGGGTGAAATCCTCTTTCAGTGCCTCTGTGCCTGTTTTCGTAGGCAGTTAGCCTCTGGTATGCGTGCCATTAGCGTTAGCCACGCTTCTAGGCCTCTTTTCTTTTGGAAAGAATGATAATTTTTTTAATTTATTTTTTATTTCATAATTAAATTTTTTTTCCCGTATTCGACTAAGAGGTTGGCTAGTCGACTACGGCTCCTTTCGACTGATTAGTCGACTAATCGACTAATAGGGGTCAGCCCTAATATATATATAGACAGATGATAGATATATGGATGATAGATAGATAGATAGATAGATAGATAGATAGATAGATAGATAGATAGATAGATAGATAGATAGATAGATAGATAGATAGATAGATAGATAGATAGATAGCAGTGGAGGTTTCTCTATGACAACACGTGAAACACAAATTCACTCATAATTCATAATTATTATTAATTTACATATACCTATATATAGGTATATATAGGTATATATATATATATATATATATATATATATATATATATATATATATATATATATATATATATATATATATATATATATATATATATAAAAAAATATATATATATATATATATATATATATATATATATATATATAAAAAAAATATATATATATATATATTTATTTTTTAATTATCATTATTATAATTTTTTTATTATAAATGTTTTCCACTGTAAAAAAAATGCCAGTGAATTTTTTTCTTTTAAAAAATGGCCAAAATTGACAGCTCTGAGCAGGCCTGCACTGCAGTATTGCCTGCAGTAATTATTCGTGAAGAAAACTTCACAGGTGTGACCCATTGTTAAATAAATAATAAATAACAGCTAATCAAAATAGGCTATTAACTTCATCTAAGCACGGTCTGTGCAGTTAAACTCTTGCCATTGAATGGAGGGTTGATTGATTGACAGCCCTTGACATCCAATACACGGAGGTTGAATATGATTGGCAGCCTTGCAAATCCAATCAGAGATTGCTGCATTGCAAAGTCACAACGGGTCCAGCTGCATGTCCGGAGGATAGGTTTAGCTCGGGCCAATCTCAAGTTTCTCAAGTTTCTTTATTAGTTGTCATACAGAAGTACAGAATACTTTTATAACAAAATGTAACATAAAGAAGCATTTTGTATAAAAGTATTCTGTACTTCTGTATGACAACTAATAAAGAAACTTGAGAAACTTGAGATTGGCCCGAGCTAAACCTATCCTCCGGACATGCAGCTGGACCCGTTTTGACTATGTGAAAGTTGAGACTATGAGAAAGTTGTTGTTTAGTAGTTAGTAAGATGTACAGCTATAACAAGTCAAGTCAGGCTAAATTAAACTTTGCGCCAACATTAGGACCGAAGTATAAACCAGCAACTGAGCAACATGAAGAAGTGGACTTATGCATCTGGATCAGAAAAAACGTTGTGGATGAAAAAGTAAGTAGGCTACAGTGTTTGTATGCTAACAGTAGCTAGCTAGCTTAGCCTACATCACAATGATAATCACCAAGCTAACTTACTGTACACTCTGTAGGGCTGGGCAATTAATCGAAATAGAATCGCGATATCGATTCATAGACCTATGCAATCTCATTTCTAAGTTATGACTATTTTCTTGTATTAAATTTTTTTTTTTTTTTTTTTTTTTTTTTTTTTACTTTTTAAATTATTTTATCTGGGTTGAACATGATTTGTGGAACTCCCTCTGGTGTTGTGGTCGTGGTATTCACTGACCTTTGGGAAGTATTTCGACATGCACATGGGTATCTTAGTGGTGTAGTGTATCTTGTAGACCAGGCCCATTGCAAGTTGCTGTACTCTGTGTCTACTCTAAGCCATCCTAGGTTGTCAAAGTGGACAGGGGTGAGGTGGGTTTTAGGAGTAAGGTCAAGCAGTAGTCTGACCAGTTTGTTTTGTGATGTTTGTAATCTTGTTTTTAGTGCCTTTGAGGTGCTTTGGTACCATGAGGTGCAAGCATAGTCGTAGTACCCTTGAATGAGTGCTCCTGTTAGAGTCTTCAAGGTATTCTTGTTTACCAGAGAGGAGATCCGGTACAGGAATCTAGTTTGTTGGTTGACTTAGTTTTATTACATTGGATCCCATTTTGTCACAGGAAAGATTTGCCTCTATAGGATGGAACCCAGGTAGGTAATTTCATCTTTCCTTTTAAGATAAGATAAGATATTCCTTTATTGATCCCCTTGGGGAAATTGAGGCATCATAGCAGCATGGGGGAAGGGGGGGGGGGGTACAGGTAGTGAAAACAACACAAGCAGTGTAAACAAATAGGTCAATATAATTTACTATCTAACTAACTGAAATATACATTATTCATTATTCACAGTATCACAGTATCCACATAAGGTGCAGTATGCATAAGGTAGTGTTATTGTCCTACTTGGGTTCCTATTAGTTCTAGGTCGATGTCTGGCAGCAGTCGCTGCCCACTGTTGTGGAGCCTGATGGCCACTGGTATGAAGGACTGTCCGAGGCGGTTAGTTGAGTGTCGGGGGGGTATGAGTCTGTGGCTTCCTTGTCACCTTCACCTAATATGTTTTGATCTGGTCAGGTGCGCTGTCACCTAAAATGTTTTGATCTGATCAGGTGCGCTGTCAACTAATATGTTTTGATCTGGTCAGGTGCGCTGTCACCTAATATGATTTCATCTAGTCAGGTGCGCTGTCACCTAATATGATTTCATCTGGTCAGGTGCGCTGTCACCTAATATGTTTTCATCTGGTCAGGTCCGCTGTCACCTAATGTTAATATGTTTTCATCTGTGTCCACTGACCACTGACACACAGTGGGGGATGTTTTAAAAATATTATTTAATATATAATATAATATAATAATTTGTGCTTCACCTAAAAATTTGGTCAGCAGCCTCCACTGATAGATAGATAGATAGATAGATAGATAGATAGATAGATAGATAGATAGATAGATAGATAGATAGATAGATAGATAGATAGATAGATAGATAGATAGATAGATAGATAGGTTGATCTAGTCATCCATCCATTAAATTTGTCTCCCACACACAGTGGAACATCATAATATTTCCTTGAGTTCATTGCATTGCTTTCTTTTAGCAAATATTTTCTTTTAGAAAGACCTTTAGTCTTCCCCCTGTGTCGGCTGCCCCGGCGTCCCTGTGTTTGTCTCTCTCCCTCTTCCCCTTTCTATACAATCTATTCATCCAGCATTTCTGATTCAAAACTCTGATACGGAACATCCCTGGGCGCGCCTGGCAGAGATGGCTATATGAATAGCATTTAGGAATATAAATTGATCTTTGATGCTCGTCCTTCAGGGGGAGATTATGTGACATTGGTTACTGTCAACAGTCTGTTTCTATTTTCAGCCTGAAAGCACCGCGGGTGAAAATGCACTCATGTGGTCCGTCTGAATTGAAATGAAATGGGTTATTAACTTATTACCCTTCAACGTGATATTTCGGAGGCGGCAGAGATGAAAAGGAAGGGGTGCCTCTCGTTTTGCGTTGGCTGTGATCTGATTATAGCTCTGTCGGAGGGGCTAGTAATGATCTTGTTTATTAATATTTAAGTATGTTTGGAATGTTGAAGAGGCGTTTCACATGAAAAAAAAACACACAAGTCCATGTGACCTTTTATAGATGACAGATGTTTTCAAATATCATATGGAGTGTTGTGTACTTTACACGTGACGTAGCATCTAATGTTTCACTTCAGGGTGATTTGTGTTTGTACACTGGCTGGACGAAAACCGGTATGCTATAGTTCTTATATTTCAAGCTGAACAATAAGCCAGAAATTCTATATTCATTGTGCTTGTTGTGAAAAAAAGAATTTGATAAAAAAAAGAATAAGAAATACTATATTCATTCTCAACAAGTGTGATATGCTGTCAAACTACGGAAAAAGCTACGCTACGGAAATGTTATGCCACGTTATTAACACATTGAGTGCCATGCCCCTTTGACCATATATGGCCGTTCCGTGCCAGCGCTGAAGTCAATGGGAGAATGGGGACATTTGCGAACGCTTAAACTATATCTTAAATTAGGGCTATGGGTCTAAAACACCCCTCGCTTATCAATGACTTGCTTGCAGTCAACATGTATGAAACGGATAGTTTTTTCATTGGTACATTTCCGTATTATACCGTTTTGAATACGAGTATAGTTTTCAAGATTTCGAGTGATCCGCGATACACAAAACATGTTATTTTTCGGCTGATTTATTAATCGTTTTCAAATAAACGCTAGATTATCGATAGTATATGTGTTAGGGCGGGCCATCCTTTTTTTTTTTTGGAAAATCAATCGAGTGGGGTGTCTAAAATATGTGTTTTTTTGTGGGGAATTCAAATATGGGATTATTTTTCTAATCGGATAACTCCTACCTACATTGTTTTGGATTTCAAAATGGCCGATTTGACCATTTTTCACCCCTTGGCCATACATGGATGCCAACATGAATCTGAAGGAAATCCTAACATGCAAGGTGTCTAAATGATGTGTTTCTTAATGGGGAATTCAAATATGAGTTCATTTTTGGGATAGGATAACTCTAACCTACAATTTCTTTGATTTCAAAATGGCAGATTTTACCATTTTTCACCCCTTGGCCATACATGGATACCAACATGAATCTGAAGGAAATCCTAACATGCAAGGTGTCTAAATGATGTGTTTCTTAATGGGGAATTCAAATATGAGGTCATTTTTGGGATAGGATAAATATAACCTGCATAATTTTGGATTTCAAAATGGCTGATTTTACCATTTGAACCCATTGGTATTGTATTACAAAATTGCAAAGATAAAAAATATATGGGAAATCATTTATAATGACAAAGCCATCAAATTTATTAACAAGTGAACTGTATATAACTGGATACAACTCCAAAGATCAATAATAATAATACTAACAATAATAAATTGTATTTGTAATGCACACAAACACCTAAGTGCTAAATCTCGATCTCCTGACTTCTTGAACTTTGCCAGGTTCCAATATCTTGATTGGACTCATTCTTGGATGGCAAGATCTCCTACTGTACTGCTTTAGCCACCAACCTACAAACACAAACTTAAAGTCAACGTCAGCCATACATAGCAGAAACCTCTGTAACCATTTTAACAAACGTCTCAATGTATTGAGAAAATCCATGGGACTCCATCAATCCTGTACTTATGCACGCTAGAGAAGCGGGCTGAAAAATCTATTATCCATGACCTGGTCAGCGCTAACGTCATACACACACACACACACGCTGCGATGACTGAGAAAAAAACATCTGATTAACCCAATACTGGTAAAATAGAGTCCTTACCTCACATCAGATGTTCTGCAAAAAGATTAATCCAATTCCTGATTGCCATTCCAAATATTGATCGTGTTTATTGATCCAACGTTATAGTCCAAAACACATAATCGACGCTGCTCTGAGGGTCGTCAGTCAATCTGGTAACACGATACTGCTTGCCAGAGATGGGGAAACCTCGGACCGGACTTTTTTTCTGATGCACATGGCCACCCAATCCAATCCAATGATGTGCATTACCATCCGGGAGACGATAGGCGGCGGTATTTGCCCTTTTCGAGCTCAGACCCATTCACAATGATAACGTCAGTCTGGATGGATGAAAAATTAATGGATATCGCTAATAAAATAAATAATGATTAAAAGACGAGAAAACTCGTCATTGGCACTCAACGCATGGCGAGTTAGGACGACTAATCTCTTCGTTGGCACTCAAAGTGTTAATAGTCTCCTTACAAATGTTGTGTATCTTGCTTCTTGCTCTTATCAGAGCATTAATCATTTAGATTCTGAAACTCTGATCCCCCCCCACCCCCCTTCTTCTCTGCTCAGTTTGCACATGAGTAATCGAGGCCATCTGCTCGGGAAGATCACAGTCAGCGGAAAAGCGTCGAGAGGGGGCCGCGAAGATTTCAATTATCAATATACCATTTAATACATCGCCTCCAGGCCAAACAGGCTGGCGTCTCGACAGGGCGAGATGGAAGATGTTATTCCTCAGGATGCATCGGCAGATCACCGTGGCAAACTTGGAGTTCTGTTTGAAAACAGAACCTTAAAATCGGGCTCCATCCATCAAGCCACTAGTTGGAACGCAGGGGGGAGGCAAAAGATCCTGTCATTTCATTTCATTTCAACCTTTATAAGGGGAACTATCTTATAAATGGCCTTTTTCAGTGTTTAGCATTGTTTCCTAGCTATGTGGACTTATATTAATATGATCTATGTCTCTAATTCTCATATCTGCATATTCTTCCAATTCTCCTCTCACAATATTCACCCTCACTGAACTGAGTCATCTGAAAATGTGATGATTTGTGATGTCAGAGATGTCTCAGCTGCATGATAATGTGGCAGATGCCACCAGGCCACACGGTGGTTTAGGAGCCCAGCCTCAAAACGGCTCGAGATCTTGAGGTAGAAATATGATATGGGGAATATGATATGGTCGCCGCCAACACACGGATACCGGTCTTGTTACCGTCAAAAAGCTTTTGGCCCCGCAACAAACATGTGGTTGACCATCGCTCCGGAGCGACATTCTAAAAGGTGCTCAGCTGTGTTGAAACGGAGATGGCCTGTGTGCTTTACTGTTCCAACATCATCTCATAGCACTAAATTATCTCATCCAGTTTATGATTCCTCTTCTGCAGCTGAGGCTGTATTAAATGAGATGAGGAAACCATATCGGAACCACACAGATAAGGTGTTTGTGTGTGTGTGTGTGTGTGTGTGTGTGTGACGTGTGTGTGGATGCGCATATGTGCATGTGTGTGTACGGTGTGCGGGCTATTCCCAAGAGTGCCCGTTTTTGTGGGATTACCTAAGAATGGGTGAACCTTACCTATAACTAATGTTAGCCTAATGCATAACGTTAACCATAACTAAGCTCAACCCATAACATTAACCATGACTAACCTTAACCCAAAACGTTAACCATGGCTAACCTTAACCTAACCCATAACGTTAACCATGACTAACCTTAATCTTAACCTAACCAATAAGATGTACCATGACTAACATTAACCTAACCCATAACGTTAACCATGACTAACCTTAATCTTAACCTAACCAATAAGATGTACCATGACTAACATTAACCTAACCCATGACGTTAACCATGACTAACCTTAAGCCATAACTTTGACTGCAAAGTCACAGCGAAGTCAGAAATTGTGTGCATACACATGTGTGCCTGTGTCTGTAATACAGCAGGTTATGTGCATTCCCTGCGTGCGTGTGTGTGTGTGTGTGTGTGTGTGTGTGTGTGTGTGTGTGTGTGTGTGTGTGTGTGTGTGTGTGTGTGTGTGTGTGTGTGTGTGTGTGTGTATGTGTGTGTGTGTGTGTGCCCAAGATCACGTCCTTGGTACTGAGAGCATGTCAGCAGGTTCTCATGATCATGGTCGTAGATCTTGATATGTGTGTGTGTGTGCACAGTTTGGCTTTAACAGAAAAGGCAAACAAGGCAATCTGCTTTGCTTTCAAACTTTTCAATTTGCATTGGTTGTTTACCATGATAACAGAGTATAAGCACCTTCAGATTTCTACGTCACCACATCATCTCTTAAGCACTTTAATGGAGAAGCCAATTTGATTGTAATCATGACCCCCCCCCCCCCCCCCCTCTCTCTGTTGTTCTGTGTCTCTCTTTCGCTCTATCTCCCTGTCTCTTATAGAGTATCTTAGTTCTCTCTCTCTCTCTCTCTCACACACACACACACACACACACACACACACACACACACACACACACACACACACACACACACACACACACACACACACACACACACACACACAGCACATGTCCTTGAGAGAGATCTTGGTGGAGATTGTCAACGGAGCCTCTATGGCTGAGCAACTGTATGAATTAAATGAAATTAGCATATTAATTTGAAATTCCCCACAGATCTTTTCTTGAATACTTATAACCATTGAGTTCAAAAGGTTATAATATGTAAACCGTTTGTTGTACTTTATTTCCCTGTTTCAGATTAGAACAACAGAGTTTAAGTAGTAATAATAATAATAATTTAGGACCTGCTCAGAGGTCATCAATCGGCACGCATGCGATGCATGCATGCAATTCGTCTCTGCGATTAACCCATCCCATCGTCCTTCCCCCCCAAGGGCAGCCGGGAGCAGACAGGCGTCAACGTGAGCCGCGCCAGGGGACCAATCCAAGTGCTCCTGTCCGTCTTCGTCAAGGACGCCACAGCGTTAGCGATCTTGTTGTTGTGCATGTTTTTCCATTGGGTTTATCTTATTGGGGGGGAAACCCTTGCGAGCACAGGGAGAACATGCAAACTCCACACAGAAAGGCCTGGGAGATACCCCACCTGGGTAACATGGAAACCTGGTCCCCAAGCGGGAATCAAACCCTGGACCTTAATGCTGTGAGGCGATAGTGTTTGACCACTACACCACCGTGCAATAGTACATTGTTGTAGTAGTAGTAGTAAAAGTAGTAGTGGTGGTAGTAGTAGTAATAGTAGTAGTAGTAGTAGTAGTAGTAGTAGTAGTAGTAGTAGTAGTAGTAGTAGTAGTAGTAGTAGTAGTAGTGAAATTAGTAGTAGTAATAATAATAATAATACACTGTATTTGTATAGCACCTTTCATACAGAAACTGCAGCTCAAAGTGCTTCACAACATAAAAAAGACAGGCATAAAATGAGCACATAAAGTGCAGACATATAGAATCACAGTTTTTCACATTAGGATTTAACTAACATCCCAACAGGCCACCTTGTTTATGGTTTGATTCCGTTTTAAATAGACAATAATAAAAAGAGCAAGATAGAATAGACAGAGTAAAATAGTGCACATAAAGTGCAGACATATAAAATCACAGTTTTTTACAGTGCAATAAAATAATTCTGGATTACTGTTAGTTTAAATGTGTCTTTACCTTCTCTGTTTGGTATCCACAGTTTAAAACTTGACAGTCTTCCCTCCTGTTTGATACCCACTTTGACCCTTCGAACTTCCAACTCAGAGCCTGGGTACTACACAGTTTTAAAGCCTGACAGTATTTCTTCTTTGATACCCACACTGTTTAATACCTGACATTAACCTGTAATAAAAAGTAATAGACAGAGTAAAATAGTACAGTGCAATAAAATAGTAGAATAGAATAGATAGTAAAATGTTGCAACAGTGCAGTGCAATAAAAGGTAAAGTAAAATTATGCAAAGTGCAGTGCAATCAAATTGTATGGAGAGTAAAATAGTGCTACAGTACAATCAACAGCAGAGTGTATTAAAAGGCTATGGTGAGGAGGTACGTATCAGCTCTACAGATTCTCTTTGTCTGACCAACACTGCTATTATTTAACCATGGCGAAATTTTGTCACTTAAAGAACAGTCCAGGCTGGATGGTTCCGTTTGTCTCATGACGTTTGAGAACTTCTCTTCTGCAATGTCATCTAGTACTCTTCGCTTTACAACGGTTACCGTTTTTGTCTCTGTTAAGTTTAGGTTAGCATTGAAGAATACACAGTGATGGTCAGATATAGGTAATTCGATTACTGATACTTTATCAATGTTCAGCCTTGTTGTTATCACTAAGTCTAGGGTGTTACCATGTTGGTGAGTGAGTTAATTTACATGTCGTATTAGCTCGAAGCTGTCCAGTAGGTTGATAAGCTCAATAGCCTTGGGGTTGTTCTTCTTATTTATATGAATATTCAGATCTCCATGTATGATTAATCTTTCACATCTAATGATACCGACTGAAATTAGCTCTGAGAATTCCTGCAGAAATATTGATGAGTATTTTGGTGGCCGGTACAATGTGATGATGAGCAAAGAGGTCAATAGCAAGATATTCAAATGATGTAAATTCACCCATGTCAATGTCATTACATACACACGATGTAGATAAAATAGCGGCAACCCCTCCCCCTTTCCTATTTTGTCTGACCGATTGATAATACTTATAATTTGGAGGGCCCTCATGTATCAATAATGCATAGAAAGTGTTCTATTTTTGTTCCTATGCACGGAATTTAGAACTCTAGAACTTTGAGAAACTTCACGAGCGAGATCGATCACGGAGGTCTAACCAACTAATTTAACACACTGTCGAACCAAGAAGACACAACGTGTGTTACGGGAGAAATACGCGACAGGCTGACGGTACACAGTGATGTTGGATATCAACGACTCCCTAAAGACCATTGCTGCCTGGGCAGTGCAAAATACTAATAAAGACCGTTAACCTGTTTGGCGTTGGTGTCTTAATAACAATGCTGGAATATGAATGCCTTTTTTCGAAGCCTGCATACAGTAAACTAACTTGACCGTTAATCTAACTGTTGTCCTTGTATCTTTACGCTTATGAAAACATTTAAGAATATTTATAGGCGGAGGACGGAAGGAAGATGGCCGACATGTGAGGTTGTGCAGCCAGAAGCTCAGCAAACAACTATCATAATTGAAGTCAATAAACCATGTGAATGAATTAAACCTTACGCTTAATTTTTATATATAACATTTTCCACCACTCGGCGAATCGAATATATCAGTTTATACACTAAACGGCGATGTCTACTCGACGTGGTGGGAGACGAAAAGGTGCCCAAACAAAAGTTATGGAGGCCGACGATAGCCGTGAGACACCTGAAGATGACGCACTCTCCTCGGGGTCTGACATTGACACTACCCAAGGGCCGCCTGAGATTGATTCAAGGTCTGTGGATAAGATTATGTCGGCTATTGAAACCCTTGGAGCAAAGATGGATACACAGACGGCCACTATCCATAAAGAAATAGCTTCGATTCGCCAAGAGCTACATACGACCGTCAGCGCTCTACAGTCTGCTAACTTGCATAATGCGCACTTTGAAGGACAAATGTTTGGACTTGGAAGGCCGCAGCCGGCGCCAGAACATTCGCCTGATTGGAATCGAGAAGGGCAGCGAACGAGATGATCCACGACAATTCTGTGCAGCTGTGCTGAAGGAGATTTTGGACCTCGAGGATGCTCCACGGTTGGACCGTGGACACCGCACATTGGCACAGAAGCCACGGGATGGAGAGAAACCCAGGCCATTTATAATGCGGATTCACCATGGAGATGTCAAAGATCACATTCTCCGACTCTCAAATCAGAAGAAACAACTATTTTACAAGGGGAAGAGGGTATTTATCTTTCCCGACTACGCACCGGAGATTGCCAGGAAGCGGGCCGCCTTCACAGCAGTGAAGCGCCTTCTTTATGAATATGACAAACCAAACGTCAAATTCGGCCTCCGCTTCCCTGCCATACTCCGGATCACATTCAACGGAGTGGAGAAATCATTCGAGGACCCCGATCTGGCCATGTCATACGTGAAAGAGAAGATTCGATCAACACCATGACATGAGTATGGTCAGGTAATGGCTGTATAAGCCACTATTTTACTTCGAACTTGAGAGACTATTGTTACCTAAATGTAATGTAGATTACCACCTAAGTTGTACCATATTCAAATGTCCAGCAGATGGATCCAGACGCAAATTTTTGGACTTGAGTTACAGACCAGATAATGAAATCCATCTCTTTCTATTTTTTTTTTCTTTTTTTTTATCTATTTTTTTGGTTCCCATCTTATGCAACGGCCCTACTAAGTCTTATAATGTGGGACTATTTGTGAATACAAAAGGACTCTGAACATTGAAATGCCTTCTCTGTTAAATGTATATAGATTTAGATAAAAACAAATTTAAAAAAGGGGGGGGGGGGGGTCTGTGACGTACCTTGGGTACGTGGGTTGGTCATTACCATTATTACTGTATTTATGACACCTTCTGAACATCAGGTTAGTATATTTAATGTGTTATGTTTTGTATATGATGTGTGTGTGTGTGTAAACATGAGAGCTAATGCTGTCTCTTCTCTCCCTGTCAGGTGCTGCCCATCCCTACTGAAGAGTGCTGATTGCTTAATGAATGACAGCTGATTGGCAATTAGCTCAAGGGGGATGGGTAGCCAAATACCTGACAGGACACACACGTCTCGGCGCGTCATGGGGTCATTTTGCCAGTGACCAAGTGGAGTGAGGTGGCCTCTGGTTGCCACTGTTTGTGTAGTAATTATTACTTTGCTGGTTATGCCAATTGCCACGGTATGTGGACTTTTGATTATGTGCTGCCTGCGTGGACCAAACCCTGTGGGGGGTAGGTATATGGTTGGCCATATTAGATTCGTCCTACACGGTTAACTGCATGGTTCCAGATTGCCAACCACGTGGCATGTGGTTGTGTGGTTCGAGTTTGCCTTACTTATTATTGTTCTTCACTTTGTTTGTTCTCCCCTTACCCTTTTCCTTTGTGTGTGTTGTGGGTTGAAATCCCCACTGATAACATCCCTTTTCCCTTTGGGAAAAGGCCGTGGGTTGAAACCCCCACATTACAATAAAACCAATTTACCATTTGAAAACGTCTTTGTTTACTATCTGCCTACCCGGGACTGTTTGAGAAGCATTTTTCTACTGAGGGGGTTGTTTTTTGCTCATGTAACACCTGCCCAGATTACTATTTTGTATGGTCAATAGACCTCTGTACATGACATGGGGGCTCGTTAAGTTTGCGCAATTGTATGGTTCCTTGTTGGTAAAATAACGGGGTGACTTGTCGATTGAAGCATGTCAGGTGTAATAAGATAGCGTTTTATAAATTGGTATTGGTAGGGGTCCATTGTCCGTGCACAGTTGATTGATGTAAACCATTATTGTTGTGATGCTCTTAACCATTCTATTTTTCTGCCACATAGGTAACGGGGGGGTCACCTGCTTGGCTAGAGGGTGGGGGGCACGAGTCGTGATTCCGGTGGAGTGCGCAATGAAATCGGTAAGCGACTGAAGATATTTGTAGCCTTTCATCCATCTAGTGGAGTAGTTTATCTGGGATAGGCTAGAGTGACACAGGTGACTCCTAGTTGAGTGGTTAGGACCATTTGTTATTATTTTCATTTAGTAGATGTGGTCAGTTGGATTGTTTTGGTTAAGAGGTATGAAAGCAGAATGTGTCTATTATTATTGTGCACGGTCATGGTTAATTAAGTGAGGACGTGATATATATGTATATATTTTTTTTCTCACGCACACATAAAAACATAATATGGCTGTGTCGGCATTTGTTTTGGAAGCCTTTATAGCGGATCCGACAGAGGGTCAAGTGGAAGGTTGCACTAAGGCGGAATTAGGCCTTATTGCTAGGCATTATGCTATTGCTGTAGAAAATTCCCAATCCAAGGCGGATATGAAGGCAGCTGTTATAGCGGGGTTGGTGGAGCAACAGCTGTTTAGCCCGGCTCAGGGAGTAGTGAGTCATAGTGATCAGGAGGTTGCACACACTGGCGAATGGGTTAACTCTCCCTTACGTGATCTTGACATGGATGGTGGTGCTATTAGGAAGGATGGTAGTACGGCCGGAGCTGAAAGTGAGACCGCGGGCGATTCGGATAAAGACTCCACGTCTTCTGGCCATGCGCGCTCTAGTCTGCGTTTGGCTCGTCTCCAGATGGAGGAGAGAGCGCTGTTGCGCAG
This sequence comes from Notolepis coatsorum, assembly GCF_963971535.1. Classification (NCBI taxonomy): domain Eukaryota; kingdom Metazoa; phylum Chordata; class Actinopteri; order Aulopiformes; family Paralepididae; genus Notolepis; species Notolepis coatsorum. The sequence goes on from NC_140179.1 coordinate 100,714,929, forward strand.
AGAGGACAGAGACAGGGAGGACAGAGCAGCTGACAGAGAGGACAGAGCAGCTGAGAGAGATAGACGGGACAGAGCTGACAGAGAGGACAAAGCAGCTGAGAGAGATAGACAGGACAGAGCAGCTGAGAGAGACAGGGAAGCTGTACGAGAGGCAGCTGACAGAGAGGACAGAGCAGCTGAGAGAAACAGGGAAGCTGTACGAGAGAGGGAGGAAAGAGATAGAGAGCTCCAGATTACACTGAAGAGGATGGAGCTGGGGAGTGTTGGCTCTTCTTCACCCTCATCTGAAGGTGGCCATGGCAGTTTTAATGTTGGGCAACATATTGCTATGGTTCCTGTGTTTCGAGAATCTGAGGTGGAGAATTTTTTTTTGAATTTTGAGCGGGTAGCGGGGGCTGCGAATTGGCCGGAGGATCAGTGGGCACTATTAGTGCAATATAGGCTCACGGGTAGGGCTCAAGACGCATGCCAGTTTTTATCAAAGGAGGACAGCATGGTATATGAGAAAGTGAAGGGTGCTGTCTTGCGCGTGTATGAACTGGTGCCGGAGGCTTATAGGCAGCGGTTTAGGGGACTATGTAAAGCCCCCTCGCAAACACATGTCGCATTTTCCCATGAACAACGGATGGTGTTCAATCGTTGGTGTGAAGCGTGTAAGGTGGATGGACTCGAGGCTTTGCGCGAATTAATCCTCATGGAACAATTTAAAAAAAATGTGCCCGAACACATGATAATACAGTTGGAGGAGCGAAAGGTTTCTACCCTCCAGGAAGCTGCAGTTTGGTGTGACGAGTTGGCAATGATCCACAAAAATGTTTCTGCATCACATGGTTCTGTGCGAAATGATGTGTATGTAGGAGGCGACCACGCTCGCCTCCTACGCTCGCCTCCGTCAGAAAAGAGACATTGTAATTATTGTAGCAAGCCAGGTCATTTGGTGGCGGACTGTTATGCATTTGTGCGCGATCGGCAAAATACTGACAGGCCAGCGCAAGAACCAAAGGTGGTGGGGTTGGTTAGCACTGTCTCACGCCCTGGGCGGGGGAAACCAGACAGTTGTTTTGATCCTTTTATATCTTCTGGTTTTGTGTCACTGTCGGGTAAGGTCTGTGACCAGCGCGAGGTGAGGATCCTTCGTGATACAGGTGGTTCACAGTCCTTTATGCTGGCGGATGTATTGCCGTTAAATGTGGAGTCGTCTTGTAATACAAGTGCTATTGTGTGTGGAATAGAGATGGGCTACACGCCCACTCCGTTACATATGATACATGTGAGGTCAAAATTAGTCACAGGTTGTTTTCCCGTGGCGGTTCGTTCCTCTTTTCCGGTAGCCGGAATTGATTTTATCATGGGAAATGATATAGCTGGGGGGAAAGTTCTGTGCGATGCGTTGATTGAGTCAGCAATCCGGCCACGCTCGCCGCCGTCTAGGAGACCGGTGGTATGCAATTATTGTAAAGAGACAGGCCATGTGGTAAAGGGATGTCGTGCGCTGAGGAAGCGACAGGACAAAATCACGAAGTCAGCCCAGAAACCAAAAGGTGTGAGTGTGGATTTTGTCATGGGGAACAAGTTAGCTGGGGGGAGTGTGATTCCTGTAGTGGGGGTTGAAAAGGCTCCATTGACTGACTTGTGTTGTGATGAATTGCTTGATAATCACCCCAATGTGTTTTCTGCTTGTGTTGTCACCAAGGCACAGGGCGGAGAGCGAACTCAAGTTTTGACGTTGAGTGAATCTGTCGGGGTCGAGGCTCTCGCCGGGGACAAGGGGCCATCTGTTGGCGAGATGGAAGAGGTTGCTGTATGTAGCGTTCAGGGGCAGCTGGTAATTCCCGAACCATCTATTGGAGAGATGGTGATGAGAGACATATCACCTGGATCGTACCCACCTCATTTTTTCATTCGTGAAGCATTGTCGCCCGAGCAATTGCTCGCTCTAACGCGGTGGAGGCTGGGTTTTCTAGGCCTGTGTGGTGCTGGTGTGCCCATTGGTGGGTGATTGTGGGAGGAGAATTTTGTTTTTGTTGTTTCTGTTTTCCCTGGTGTGTGGTACTAATCGGATGTTGGGTAATAAGTAATAATGTTTTGCTAACCCTACAGGTTCGCTCTTATGGGGGGAGGTGTGACGTACCTTGGGTACGTGGGTTGGTCATTACCATTATTACTGTATTTATGACACCTTCTGAACATCAGGTTAGTATATTTAATGTGTTATGTTTTGTATATGATGTGTGTGTGTGTAAACATGAGAGCTAATGCTGTCTCTTCTCTCCCTGTCAGGTGCTGCCCATCCCTACTGAAGAGTGCTGATTGCTTAATGAATGACAGCTGATTGGCAATTAGCTCAAGGGGGATGGGTAGCCAAATACCTGACAGGACACACACGTCTCGGCGCGTCATGGGGTCATTTTGCCAGTGACCAAGTGGAGTGAGGTGGCCTCTGGTTGCCACTGTTTGTGTAGTAATTATTACTTTGCTGGTTATGCCAATTGCCACGGTATGTGGACTTTTGATTATGTGCTGCCTGCGTGGACCAAACCCTGTGGGGGGTAGGTATATGGTTGGCCATATTAGATTCGTCCTACACGGTTAACTGCATGGTTAGAGTGGTGTTCCTTCGGTCCCAGATTGCCAACCATGTGGCATGTGGTTGTGTGGTTCGAGTTTGCCTTACTTATTATTGTTCTTCACTTTGTTTGTTCTCCCCTTACCCTTTTCCTTTGTGTGTGTTGTGGGTTGAAATCCCCACTGATAACATCCCTTTTCCCTTTGGGAAAAGGCCGTGGGTTAAAACCCCCACATTACAATAAAACCAATTTACCATTTGAAAACGTCTTTGTTTACTATCTGCCTACCCGGGACTGTTTGAGAAGCATTTTTCTACTGAGGGGGTTGTTTTTTGCTCATGTAACACCTGCCCAGATTACTATTTTGTATGGTCAATAGACCTCTGTACATGACAGGGTCCTTTTAATACCCCCTCTGTGAGGTTTTGTCCGCTGCTCACCTACTCGCTCTGTTCCTTTAAGCCTGTTGCTCACCTACTCTCTCTGTTCCTTTAAGCCTACTGTTATCAATTGCATTCTCCTCACCTCACTAGCCCCCACCCTCGCGTTCGTTTGCTCTTCAGCAACCACACCCTTGGACTACCTGTCATTATGTGTTTGATTGGTCTGGTGCCGAACACACACTTTTAGTTTCAAGTATCAATTACCTTCACGCACCTGTGGTGCATTCTAATTAGTTCCCCTGTGGGCTTTAAGTACCTCGCTCTCCCCTCTGTCCCTTGTCGGGTCGTGCCGTAACATGCCGTATCATTCCGTATCATATTCTCTATCACCAGGACTCCTTCGGGAGGTCCACTGTCTGTTTATGCTGTTTTCATCTCCGGCGTGAGATGTGCTCCAGCCTTCGCCTCCTGTCGCCGTTGCCTGAGGGAGACACTGGACTGCGCTCTCTAAAACTTCCACGGGAGGTATCCCAGTGATCCACTTCAGACCTCCGCGCAGCAGACGTCCTGACGCACATCCAGACCTCCGCGCAGCAGACGCCCAGACGCACCATCCAGACCTCCGAGCCTGGCGCGCTCTTCCGCGCAGACGCACTCCAGATGCGTCCTCCGTACCGGCGCGCACTCCAAGCAGTCGCGCACCACTCAGACCTCCGCGCCAGATGCGCCCTCCGTACCGGCGCGTACTCTAAGCAAGTCGCGCACCACTCAGACCTCCGCTTGGACAACCCTTTCCCCATGGCGACGCGCTCGCTCCGTTCTGTTCCAACGCTCTTTACGCACAGCGCCTGGGTGAGTTTTTATGACTGTCTTTGATCCTATCCGTTTTTCGTGTGTTTATATAACACTGAAGATATCCAGCTTTTTATCAGACAGTCACTCACCCAGCGTTTAGCCCTTTTTGGATTGTTTCATTGGGATAATATTTTGGCCTAACATCGCCCACTGTGTGCTTACACACCGAAGATATTATCACCTGGATTTGTATTTTGGGACTTTGCTCACAGTGTTTATTATACACCGAAGATTCAGTCACTTGGATAACTCTGTTTTTGGTTACAAGTCACCTCTCCTGTCACCTGCTCTGTTCCAACTGCACTCTGAGCTAACCCTCCCTCTCGGTTCCGTTTACCCACCTCGGAGATCTGCCGAGAGAAGTCTGCAGAGCGGCTCTGATGTTCCCACCTGCTTCCCCAGACTACCATCCCGGGAGAAGCTGCAGAGCAGCAACATCATTAATGCTTTTTCCAAGGCCTTACCCTGTTTTCTCTGTCCCAGTATGCAGCTCCAGCCCTCGCCCTGTTCCAAGGCCTTACCCTGTTTTTCCCTAGTCCTCCTAGTTCTCCCCTCTCTAGTTCCTCCTAGTCCTCCCTGTCCAGTCCTCCTAGTCCTCCCTGTTCCTGCCTTCCCTTGCCCCGGCCCTGTTTCCTTTAGCCTTCCCTTTGCCTTCCCCTTAGCCAGCTCGCCTCTTAAAGGCACTGGGCCTTTTCCCTTTCTTGTTTATCCAGTATTGGTGTTCTCCCTTAAAGGGACAGTGCCGTTTTTCTGAGTGTTTTCAATAAATGCCCGTTCTTGGCTTACTCTCATACCTGTCTTGTGTTGTGCGATTGGGGTCGGTTACAAACCATAACACCCTCTTTTCTCTCTGTTTTCCTAACTCTCTTTCTGAAGGTATTTTTTATTCTTTATTTTATTCTATTTATTTCTTTTCATCTCTTTTTCAAACTCCATGCTCCATGTATTATGGCAACTGGGGTTATTCGTTAATATAAAATACCACGGTAGTGACCAAAAATATATTTTCGGGTATCTTGACAAAGCATGATACTGTAGGTTGCCTGCACTGCAATGGGTATCTTTTGTATTATTATTGTTTGTTTAGCTATGGGTTTGTGAAAGAGAAGATTTTATCAACACCATGACATGAGTATGGTCAAGTAATGGCCGTATAAGCCACAATTTATTTTTTATTTTACTTTTCCATCTCTTTTTCAAATTCTATGATCCATGTATTATGACAACTGGGGTTATTCGCTAATATAAAATACCACGGTAGTGACCAAAAATTTATTTTCGGGTATCTTGACAAAGCATGGTACTGTAGGATGCCTGTACTGTAATAGGGATATACCCTTTTTCTTTTATATTATTGTTGTTTGCTTAGCTAAAGGTTTGTTTAGGTTAGCCTGGTAGGACCAGGGTTCCATTGAGGTCTAGAGAGAAGCTACAAAAGCTTGGGCTTTTATTGGTTGTCCTAGAGATGACATGGGGGGATATTGGAGAGGGGGGGTCAATGTGTTGTTATCTATGTTCTGGTTTGTTTTTTTTGTCTCTGTTTCACATCTTCTCTTGCTCTGAGGTCACACAACTGTTCTTCTTTCATACATTTTAGCTGTGCAAATGTGTATACAGGGTTTTTCATATTTTCTCCAGTGATTCAGGATGGTGACACCCTCCACTACAACCTCGAAAGTTAAGGGTTGCCAAGTCAACCTTATCAGTTGGAATGTCAAAGGACTGAACCGTGCACTCAAGTGTACTAAGGTATTGTCTCATCTTTTGCACCTTAAGGTGAATATAGCTTTTCTTCAAGAAACGCATCTGAGAAATGCATCCCACTTGAGAATTAAGAGAAATTGGGTTGGTCAATTGTTCCATTCAACATTTAACAATACAGCACGGGGTGCTGCGATTCTCATTCATAAATCTACCCCATTTATTGTCTCAAGTGTAAACACTGATCCACAGGGTCGCTATGTGGTAGTGGTGGGCTCATTATATAATACCCCTCTAATTTTGGCAAATGTATACACCCCTAATTGGGATGATAGTACATTCTTCAAAAAATTCCTTTACTCCTTGCCCAATGTAGATACGCATCAGCTGATCCTTGGGGGAGATATGAATACCACAATGGACCCGGTGTTAGATAGATCTTCAATAAGATCCTGTGTTATATCAAAATCCTCTGTGGTCCTAAAATCCTACTTGGAGTTATATGGTGCTGTTGATGCTTGGCGATCTCTCTATCCATTAGCTAGACAATATTCTTTCTTCTCTCCTGTCCACCAAACGTATTCACGGATTGATTATTTTTTTGTTGATAAACTGTTTCCAAATGTTAAGACCTGCACATATAATAGCATAGTAATTTCGGATCACAGTCCCCTTACTTTAGAGCTCAACTATCCAAACCAGCACTCGGCTTACACGTGGCGCCTTAGTCCTCTACTACTGTCAGATAACGGTTTTGTCCAACATATTTCTGAGCAAATTGACATTTTCCTTGAAACAAATATGACTGCTGATGTAACATTCGGCACTATTTGGGAGAGCTTAAAGGCATTTCTACGGGGCCATATCATTTCGTATCGTTCGTTTATCAGAAAGCAGAAATAAAAGCGATTAACTGAACTAGCAGATCTCATTAAGAAGCTGGATCAGCAGCACTCAATGGCACCGTCGCCAGACCTTTATAAACGAAGACTAAACTTACAAACGGAATTCAATCTACTCTCCACTAAGCAGACGGAACAGCTGATGCATAGATCCAGACAGTCATGGTATGAGCATGGGGACAAACCATCCAAGATTTTAGCTCACCAAATTCGTAAATCGGAGGCTTTGCACATGATCCCTGAAATTGAAACCCAATCTGGACACCCCTCTAAGGACCCTAAAGTAATAAATGAGAGTTTCCAACATTTCTATTCAAAACTTTATAATTCGGACTCGTTAAAAAACCCTGAAGTGTTTGATGCATTTTGTGAGGGCCTGGTGTTTCCAACTTTGGGGAACGATGACAGAAGTGAACTTGATCAGCATATCACCTTAGAAGAAATTAAATTGGCGATCAAATCAATGCAGTCTGGTAAATCACCCGGTCCAGATGGCTTTCCGGCGGAATTTTTTAAGGTATTTAGTGACAAATTGTCTCCGCTCTTGCTGGACATATACTCGGAATCCTTTGACTCGGGATGCCTGCCTCCTACTCTCCAGCAAGCGACAATTTCACTTCTGTTAAAATCAAACAAGGACCCATTGCAATGTTCGTTGTATCGCCCAATAGCACTTTTGAATGTCGACTGTAAAATACTATCTAAAACTCTAGCTCTCAGACTAGAACATGTGTTACCTTCTATGATATCCCCGGATCAGACAGGATTTCTAAAGGGCAGACAGGGCTTCTTTAATTTGCGTAGGCTATTTAATATTTTATATACCCCTTCACCCTCGACACCTGAGATTGCTCTGTCATTAGATGCTGAAAAGGCGTTCGATAGGGTGGAGTGGGACTATTTGCTTTTTACTCTTGGAAAATTCGGTCTAGGTGAAAGGTACATTTCGTAGGTAAGGCTCTTGTATAACTCGCCCATGGCCCGTGTCAAGACAAACAATGTATGTTCCCCTTATTTCCCACTGAATTGTGGAACCAAACAAGGATGCCCATTGTCCCCTCTCCTGTTTGCAATTTCTATAGAACCTTTAGCTATGAAGTTGCGAGCGGAAGACAGGATCAGGGGAATCCATAGGGCTGGCCTAGAACACAAATTATCCCTCTATGCTGACGACCTGTTACTTTATGTGTCTGACCCTTTGGAATCGCTTCCCCATGCTCTTACCATTTTCAGAGATTTCGGCTGTATCTCTGGATATAAATTGAACATGCATAAAAGCGAGTTGTTAGCCATTAACAGTGAAGCTGAGGAGATCTCATTTGAGGCATTTCAATTTAAGGTAGCGGATCATCTGACTTATCTAGGCATCAAGGTCACTCGCTTACATAAAAATCTATACGAGAAAAATTTTGCACCACTCCTGGAGCGTACTAAATCAGATCTTCAAAGATGGGATAGGCTTCCCTTATCACTAATTGGTCGTGTTAACGTTGTTAAAATGAATGTCCTGCCCAAATTTTTATATATCTTTCAGTGCGTCCCAATTTATTTACCGAAACAATTCTTTAACACACTAGATAAACAGATTTCGGCATTCATTTGGAATGGCAAACTTCCAAGGATTAGGAAGCCATTTTTACAAGAGGCAAAACGGTCAGGGGGGCTGGCCTTGCCAAATTTTCAATTTTATTATTGGGCAGCAAACACACGCAATATTCTTTACTGGATGGGGGATCGGTCGACTGAGACTCCAGCGTGGTTGCATATTGAGTCCTCCCACTGCGGAAAAACCTCATTGCAAGCTTTGATTAGCTCAGCTCTTCCGTTAAAATTGGATGCATACCGACATAACCCGATAGTGCATCACTCTCTTAGAATCTGGATACAATGTAGGGAAAGGTTTGGTCTACAATCAATGTCGTCTCGGGCACCAATCCCTTGCAATCATATGTTCCCACCGTCCCTATTGGACTCTGCTTTTAAGATCTGGAGCAATAAGGGTATATCTAGTTTTAAACATCTGTATATTGACAATTTTGCCTCATTTACTCAGCTGACTCAAAAGCACGACATCCCCCGGACTCATTTCTTCCGCTATATGCAAATTCGTGACTTTGTACGCAACAGATATCCTACATTTCCCAACATGCCTGAAAAAACAACCTTAGATGAATTTCTAGATGTTAATGTATATAGAAGGGGAGCGATTGGAGTATTGTATGATATATTGTCGACCCTATATTCCCCCCTCTCTCACTATTATCAAATCACATTGGGAGGATGATCTGTCTGTAGAATTTTCGGATGAACAATGTCAATCTATTCTCCGGAATGTTCACTCTTCCTCAATACAGTATGTGCCAGACATGGGCTCATACAGTTTAAGGTGCTACACCGTCTACATTTCTCAAAGGAGAAGTTGGCTAAGTTGTATCCAGGGACAGATCCTTTGTGCAATAGGTGCAAGACGGTGACAGGTTCTCTCGTTCATACATTCTGGACGTGTCCAAATTTATATAATTATTGGACATCTATATTTGATATATATTTTTCTGCAATATTTGGAACCCAAATTGACCCTTCCCCTATAATCGCAATCTTTGGAGTGACACCAGAGGATATACCCATTCACATAAAACACTCGAAAATCATTGCTTTTTCTACCCTAATTGCTAGGCGTTTAATACTTATGATGTGGAAGCAGGAGGCCTCTCCCACACATGTCCAATGGACCAGAGATGTAATGGGGTTCCTGCACTTGGAAAAGATGAGATGCACCGTAGGAGGCCCGCTCTACGGATAGATTCTATAAGACATGGCAACCTTTTTTGACGTATATGGAGAATGAAAGGTTGGGTACACTCCCATAGTGGAATCTATGAGACTATGTTATGTTGGGACCTCGGAGCAAGTTGAAGATGTGAATGTGTTTTTGTTTTGTTATGTTTGTATTTTACTTATTTCTGTTAGTTTAGTGTTTGCCTAATGTGAGTCTGAGTTGAATCTGGGAGGGGGGGGGGTGGGCGGGTGGGAGGGAACTGGTGGGGGGATGGGCTGGTGGGAGGGAACTGGTGGGAGGGAGTGGGGGTGGGGGGGGGGGGGAGGAATAACCAAAATGGATGATTCTCTATTTTGACACTGACCTATTGTATCCATGCTGGTTGAAAATGAAAATAAAATTATCAAAAAGAATATTTATAGGCTATTGTTACGACCAGAGGGGAAAGTAGAACCCAATATGCGGAAAGACCGGAGAGCATCGAAACTGCAGAATGACTCGTGAATGGAGGAAACAGGGACGACAGTTTGCGCTTCTCAGATACTGTGATCCATTTATTAGAGAATCACTAGAGCCATGAAAAGTAGTACAGGAACAAACTAAACAAAAGGCACAGCAGCGCTGGCACTATATACAAAACGAACTGATAACACGAGAAAACAAAGATGCACAAAACGGAATACTAAACTTACTTATGACTCAATACAAAAACATCAAGGCAAGGGAGATGACAGGAGACACGACGGGCAGGGGAACACGGAGGTAACTCGAGGAAATGACGCCACGACGAGGAGAGGGAGACACACACATATATACACCCACTAATTAGGCCAGTCTAACACACAATATAAACCAACTAAACACATAAAAGAATACAACCAGACAGGAGAAACATCACACCAGGGAAGGGAACGTCAACAATGACAACACACATAATGAAATCACATTAAATAAACAATTAATTACATTATTTACATTTATAAGTACAGGCAAGATGGCCGCCTGCACCATCTGATGGACCATCTGATGGTACCCACTAGAGGGCGCCATGAGACTGGAGGGAGGTAGGACTCCTATGTTTCTTCTCCCATCACAGCCCAACAGAGGGCTGATTATGGGATCGTTACAGGCTATAGGTCCTTGTTTGGCCATAATAGCCTATTCTCAAATGGCTAAATCTCCTCGCTGACGGACCCAGTCTATCCTATATCATATCATATTCCTATGTCTCCAAGAAATCGTGGGGCTCTGGGGAAGAAAGGTTGGGAACCCCTGCTATATAGCCTATATCCTTTATAATGTTATAGGCTATTTTATTTACAGTATAGTCTAGTTATGATTTGTTTCCATAGCTGGTCTCACTTATGCTGTGGCTGAGACGGATCGGGATTAGAAGCTATAGGAAACTGCTTCTCGGCTACGAATTACAGCCACAATTGAAAATAATGTACTTCCTTTCTTGACAATACTATAACAATAATACGAGAGCATACAAGAACAATGAATCTCACTGCCATGTAGCCTACGCCATGTGTAGCCTGCGTATGTGATCAATAAAAACTCAAACTTGAATTCCATTGATTAATTGATTGAATTGATTGAAAACTTTATTAACAGATTGCAGAATGGGTTCAGTACAGTACAGCTCAATACACACAATTGTTAACACTTTCAGTGCCGTTCACGTAGATCTACAGTTCTGTCGTCCGATCGTTGAGTGCCGGAAACGTAGATCTACGTTTCTGTCACGGTATTTCTTTTATTATCTATATCCATTCATAATTCAGCGGGGCACCTTGTGCATACTGTTCTGAGTGTGTCTAAGCTGTCAGACGGTATTATATCGCCCTCTAACACCTTTGGCCAGTAATGCACCCGGTTCGAAACGGGTTCGTTTATTTTCTATACCGAGCTGCGACGTGGGGGTGGGTCATAAACACTCCGGCAAAACACACGCTTATAGGGATGGCTTGGACAACTGACCCCGCCCGCCCGTTGAAGAGCAATGCCCAATAACGTCGGAGGCACGATCGCTGTGGATAACTGGAATGGCGATGAGATTATCAGATTCTTTTTTTCCATTACTTCAGAGACCAGGTAAGGACACTATGAAAGCTTGCGTTGATCTGATATTTATTTCTACTGCGATTGAAGCTATATGTGTTTATGTGTCTGGCTGTTCTGCCGTTGGGATGCAGGAGGGGGGGGCACGCCGGTCTAAACCACATTGCATGCGTGCACCACAAAGGATAATAGTGATGATCTAGTGTTGATTTCAGGAACATCCGATAATCAGGCAAAAAATTACAACGTGTTTATTGAATTACACAAAAACGCTGTTTTCGTGTCTTTTCCCTGGAATTGCTCAGAAGCGGCCAGACTATGTTCATATTCAAAACGGCATCAAAAAGGAAATGTACGTATGAAAAAAGAATCAGTTTTTTGCACGTTGACCAGAAGTAGCTCACTGAGACTCGAGGGCGTTATTAGACCCATAGCGATACTATAAAATATAGGTTTAGTTCTACAAACTACAACTACAGTACGTTTACATGGGGTTAATGGGCGGCACGGAAGTGGTCACTTCCCGGAAGGGGCGTGGCACTCAATGTGTTAAGGGGATGCAGACCAGAGAAAGACTTTCGTCTTGTTTACATCAGGGTCCCCCATTTTCAATTCATCATAATATATATGACATACACGACATACAGATAGACAGTACTGCTACATCTATACATTTATGACATACCAGATTTGCAAATACAGTACTGTTTGTGATACAAAAAGAGTCTAAAAAAGAGAGTATATACATTTGACGTAGAAACTGTACATTGGAGGAGGTTGGGTAGGTGGGGGGGGGGTTGGGTGGGGGGAACTGTATATTGGAGGTGGTTGGGTGGGTGGGGGGGGGTTGGGTAGGCGTGGTGGGGGAAACTGTACAACTGTACAAGCAAAACTGTACATTGGAATATCGACAAAACCATACTTGGTTCTAAAAAGAGGGTCTCGTGTATTCTTGGGTTAGGTCATTTACTGTACATTGGAGGGGGTTGGGTTAGGACATCACGTCTGTGCGGGAGCGCACAAATAGATGTGTTGTCACAATGTAAATAAAACGTGCACTGAAAAGTTACAGTATGTAGATGGTTGATTATTTGTATGACAGTCAGTAAACCCTTGCAAATCAGTTTTATTTAATGAATTGATATTACGTAAAAGCAAACTGGCAATAGAAAAGATGTTCAAAATAATCTAGTTCCCTTAAAACACTAACGCTATTAAATAAAAAATATACAGTGGAGGTTTTTTGCTTTAATCGCTGAATATCTTGCATGCTGTAACGACCCCAGGCCCAGCCCTTTGTGGGCCTGTTATGATCAGAAAGACATTGGACATTCCCTACCTCCTGTTAGTGGTCTCATGGCGCACTCTAGTGGGCACCATCAGATGGTGCAGGCGTCCATTTTGTCTGTTCTCACAAATGTGCTTAATGTAATTTCATTGTGTGTGTTGTTGACCTTCCCTTACCTTGTGTGATGTGGTTCCCCTGTTTTGGTTTTGTGTTTGTGAGATTGCTTTGGTGTTTAGTTGGTGTTAATTGTTTCTATGTTTTAGACTGGCCTGCCAGGTGTTTTCAATCATGATTAGTCTAGGTATTTAAGTGTGTGTCTTTCTCTCCTCGTCGTGGCGTCATTTCCTCCAGTTCCTCGGTGTTCCCCTGCTCGTCATGTCTCCTGTCTTCTCCCATGCCTTGCTGTCTTTGTTTTGAGTCATTGTAAGTAAGCTTAGTATTCCGTTTTGTGCATCTTTGTTTTTTCGTTTTCCCAGTTCGTTTTGTATGTTGTGCCCTTTGTTATGTTTGTCCCGGTATTATTATTCATGCTCCAGTTATTCTCTAATAAATAGATCCCAGTATCTGAGAAGAGCAACTGCCGTCTCCGTTTCCTCCATTCATTAGTCATTGTCCGCAGTATTGGGTTCTCTCTCCTCTCCACACTACCCCCATTCGTAACAGAATGATGCCACCACGCAAGAACTCACTGGTACGACTGGTTCGGTTGTTACGTCGGGTCCCGTGCCCTCATCTCCAGTCCCTACGCCATGCCTCGTCGCCGATACCGGTCCAGTCTCCACGTCCTGCCCAGCCTCTACACCTGGTCCGGCTGCTACGCTGGGTCCCGGCGTCTCAACTGGTCCTGGCTCGTCGACTGGTCCTGGCGCTCCGTCTGGTCCAGCCCTACGCCGTGACCGGCGCCCTGGTCCTCGCCGTGGTCTTCGCCGTGGGCTGCGCTGGGTCCTACTCCGGGGGTCGTCGCCGCCGCACCTACGTTCCGGCTCTCCTGATCCGGTCCGTAGTCCGGTGGCTGGAGGGTCCCTCGTCCGGGATCCTGCTCTGGGGTCCTTACCCTCGCCCCTTGGCTCGAGGCTCCCTGACCGGCTCCCTGTTTCTCTCCCCGCCTCCCCTCTCCGGGCTTCTGCACCTGTCCCCACCCCCCCTCGTCAGGCCTCTGTTCCCAGGTCCGGCCCCCCTCTCCGGGTCTCGGCACCCATCCCCACCCCCTCTCGTCGGGCCTCTGTTCCCAGCTCCAGCCCCCCCTCCGGGTCTCTGCACCCATCCCCACCCCCCCTCATCGGGCCTCTGTTCCCAGCTCCAGCCCCCCTCTCTGGGCCTCTGCACCTGTTTTCAGCCCCCCTGACTGCTATGCCCCTCCTGGGTTATTTTTTCGGGCTCCCGGCCCCAGTTCTCCGGGTCCTCGCCCTCACGTCGGTCCGGGGTCTCGGCCTCCAGCCTCGCCCATTCCCGGACGTTGTTATCGAGTGTCTGGAAGCCGCCCGTTCGGGGGGGGGGGGGGGGGGGGTACTGTAACGACCCCAGGCCCAGCCCTTTGTGGGCCTGTTATGATCAGAAAGACATTGGACATTCCCTACCTCCTGTCAGTGGTCTCATGGCGCACTCTAGTGGGCACCATCAGACGGTGCAGGCATCCATTTTGTCTGTTCTCACAAATGTGCTTAATGTAATTAATTGTTTGAGTAATGTAATTTCATTGTGTGTGTTGTTGACCTTCCCTTACCTTGTGTGATGTGGTTCCTACTGTTTTGTGTTTGTGAGATTGCTTTGGTGTTTAGTTGGTCTTAATTGTTTCTATGTTTTAGACTGGTCTGCCAGGTGTTTTCAATCATGATTAGTCTAGGTATTTAAGTGTGTGTCTTTCTCTCCTCGTCGTGGCGTCATTTCCTCCAGTTCCTCTGTGTTTCCTTGCTCGTCGTGTCTCCTGTCTTCTCCCATGCCTTGCTGTCTTTGTTTCGAGTAATTGTAAGGCGGCGGTTACACCTTTCGTATCATCTTCGTATTGTTTTCATATGCGTATCGCAGCGACGTCGTGCGCCTCGAGTCACACTTTCTTTTTTTTTTCGTTTTTGTCACCCGAGCACACTGATGTAGTACACTGCCAAAGCAGTAGGTGGCAGTAGGTGACAAACATGAAGGCAATTTCAACCAATCAGAACGAATGTGCCAATACACTTCCTGGAAGCTCCAGCAAAGAAAATGTCAATAAGGCAGGCGCCTATGCCGCGCCACCATCTTGCCTATTTACTCAATGCAGCAATTCTTTTTCAGCAAAGCCTAATAAAAGTGCAATAAACAAAACGGATACATTCACTGTGTGTTCTGCCTGTCATTTGTTGATGAAACAAAACTAACATCAACACAAGTGACCACCAAGAGCGGATAGTTTAGTCTAAAAAACGATCGGTAGCATTGTTAGCTGCATGCTAACGTCAATGGAGTATGCCATTATAACAATATAGCATTGTGGCTAGAAGCTAACGTTAGCTCACGCTACTTAGCCAGCACCAAAACTGATGATATCGCGAGCTATCAGTAGTTAGATAACATTAGAGACAACGCTGTGTGTATTAAACAAAGGTGAATAGATGACTGGGCCATTTTGTTTAATGCTTGTTAAGTTGAAAGAGGAGCTCTGAGCTAACAGGGTCTGAATCCTGATAGCTCACGTTAGCCAGCTGCTCATGCAATCGGTAATGCTAGCAGAATGAATGGATGTAAACTTTATTTAACATATTGCATATGGGTACAATACAATACGGCTCAATACAAACAATTGTTAAGGGAATGCAGACTGTTGTAGCTTGGACTGGGGTCCTTATAACAATAACTTGACAACACATGGTAGCTGAAGCTATTTGGGACACGGAGCTCTGTCCCAAACACACACACTGTTGTCACCGGAAGGGCACGCAGATGGTATCTACTGCGCATGGGCGTTTTCGCAACAACGGCTAGCGTGCTGACTACACGCTGTTGTCGATTTGTTTTTTTTGCGTATCTCCAAACGCAAACACAATTTTGCGTTTCAGCCGTATCCACAAAAAAACGCCAAAAAACGCATTTCTGTGTAATAGGGACATCAAACGTCGTCAAAAACATATAAAAAAACGCCAGGAATACACTAGTCTAACCATGGCCTAAGTAAACTTACTATTCCGTTTTGTGCATCTTTGTTTTCTCGTTTTCCCAGTTCGTTTTGTATGTTGTGCCAGCGCCACGTTGCCCTTTGTCCCGGTATTATTATTCATGCTCCAGTTATTCTCTAATAAATAGATCCCAGTATCTGAGAAGAGCAACTGCTGTCTCTGTTTCCTCTATTCATTAGTCATTGTCCGCAGTATTGAGTTCTCTCTCCTCTCCACACTACCCCCATTCGTAACAGCATGCGTAGATTTACATAAAACTGCTCTATGAGCTCTTGTCTGTATTGCTGTGGCATATGGAGGTGGCTGTTTCACGTCTGACATGCGTCAGGTCTTGGTGGTTCCAGCAGCGGGATGCTATTTCTGATGGCCAGATTATGGAGCACACTGCAAGCCATGACGATGTGGCAAACCTTTTCAGGCCAGTACTGCAGCGTGCCCCCCGTGCCGGACAGGCAGAGCCATCAACCATTCAGCAGGCAAATTGCACGCTCCACGGTGACTCTTGTGCGCGAGTGTGCCTGGTTGTAGATGCGCTCCTGTTGGGGTTGATCAGAGGAGTCATCAGCCATGGCTTCAGTAGATAGCCGCGATCCCCTGCATTTAAGTGATATTTATATTACAGATACCAGTATTAACATTACAATTGAATCCTCCCGGCCACCGGCAATGACTTATCAGCCAAATGCGACGATAAATAAATAAGATGCATTAATTTGGAAAGACCTATTCCAAATGCTATTTATAGGGTTTGACAATAATTACACTAATGCCACTATTTTACAATTAACTATAATGAATTACGGGTCATACCGAACACGCCAGTGTTGAAACTAATGCACAAAAGCTTATTTCCGTGATGCAGTCTTCATATTCTACCACTGGGCGCCAGGTACGCACAATCTGAGCTGTGCGCACAATGTCAAGCACAAGTTCAAATTGATAAGTCCCACACTTTGCTTAGAAATGATCGTACGCACGGTTTACGCACATATATATTTTTTTTTTTTATATATTTTTTTTATTATTGCAAAACAAAAATTATTAAAAGTCTGTACTCAACACATAATACATAATGAAACTATCAGTCAAGGTGGTTAAAATTACATGCAAGTACAGAAACAAGAAAAAACAAAAAGAGTCTATAATAACATTTTAACCGTATACAGTGTATATCCAGCGAAATTACAATTATATAAATGTTTATATAGAACATACCCCTAATACCTATTTTCTAAAACCCTACACACATATGCTCCAGCTCGAACCCCCCCCTCCCGGACCCCTCCTTGGATAGTACCTCCATTATCCCTCACTCCTAACCAGACACTACCATTATAAGCTAGCTTTTATTCTCTCCACCACTTCTACCCACATTGACATTTTGGAATCATTGAGACCCAGAATTCTTGCTGTAGATATTTCTTGATATATCACATCGAGATATGTAAGAAACCAAACTTTCCGGCAAATTTTTTCCGGTTGAAACCAGCGTGATGCGATCAGCTTTTTAGCTACTGTGATACCCGATAAAACCAATCTCTTTAGCTGTGGATTCACTGCAAACTCAAAAACATCATTCAATAGTAATACCGAGGGGTGTACAGGTATATTCCAAGAAACGAGTTTTGATAATTGTTGGGACACATCTTTCCAGAATGCCTTAACTGGTGGGCAGTCCCAATACATGTGCATAAATGTCCCTTCGTCCCCATTTGTACATTGGGAGCATTTGGAGTCTTGTTTAAGCCCCATTCTGCACAGTCTTATAGGAGTCAAGTATGTCCTGTGAATATAATTCAGATTGATTTGTTGATGATCCGGGTTCCTTGATGTAAGTCGGACATTTGCCCAGGCTCCTTGCCAATCAAAGTCATTTTCCAGGTCTGGTATATCCCTCCTCCAGACAGTGTCTAGTTGAAGGGTTTCATACGAGGACGTTAGTAATTGATAATAAAAACCTGATACAAAACCTCCCAATGTTTCTCTTTCATAGAAAAATTTGTGGTATCTGTGGTGTTCAACTGGTATGTGTAATGGAACACCGTGAGACCTCAAACATAGTCGTAACTGTATGTAAAAAAGCCATGTGGACTCGGTGAGGTTAAACTTTGTGCATATTTCGCCATAATTACAGAAGCCCTGGTTATTAAAAATATCCCCTAATGAGTGTATGCCTTGCTCTTCCCATATAGGGAATCTTATAGGGCGTTTTCCCATTAAGAGTGCATTGTTATTGAATATGGGAGTGTGATTATGCCATTTTTGAGGGTTAGGATATTTTTTGTGTGTTTCCCGCCATGTTCTGATTGCATGGGTAATTATGGGGCCAAATTCCCGCTCACAATGCTTGATTGAAAGTTTAGTGTGTGCTATGTCTTTCAGTCTCTGTGGGGCTACTATGTTTTCTTCCAATTCTCTCCAAGATACCAAAGCCTGGGGATCAAACCATATTTTCAGTGGTCTTAATGTGAAAGCCTTAAAATATTGTAAAAAATCTGGAACTGCCATGCCACCGTCTGCTTTATTTCTCTGTGCGGTGGATCTTTTTATGCGAGGTGGTTATTTACGCACATATCTGTGTGTACGCACCATTGATAAATGAGGGCCCTGGGCTTCTATCAGCGTTGTCGCACCAGTAATGTAATTTAGCCAGGTCTCGACTAGGAACATGCATTGCAAATTATTTTCATCATTGATTAAGAAAGTTGTAGTAGTAGTAGTAAAAGTAGTAGACGCAGTAGTAATATTATTAGTAATAGTAGTAGTAAACATAGTAGTAGTAGTAGCAGCAGTACTAACAGCAGTCATAGTAATTGTATATTCCAATACGAATAATAAGAATTGTAGTAGTAATAGTACTTGCAACAAAGGTAGTAATAATTGTAGTAGTGGTGGTAGTAGTACTAGTAATAGTAGTAGTCATCCCACTATAGAAATAATGGGATCACTGCTACTATGTATATACTATATAGACATATCTGAATCAGTGGAAGGAGAAAAACTAAAACATATTCACACTAGACAGACAATACACAGAGCAGGACCCAATCAGGATATCACTCAGACACAAAGTGATCAATATTATAATCATTAACACATCCACCGCCAAAAACGGCTTACGACGGGTTTCAAGGTCATGTGAATTCCGCCATTCCACGGCGTACAACGTTATTGAGATCATATTTAATTTTTTCGCCATGGTATTCATAATTCCCTCACCCAGCCTCGGCTGAGACAGTGGGACTCGGCACAACCGTGCAACGCTTCAATACCGCTGCCTGGTGGATGATCGGGCGAGTTACAACCGGAAATGGATCTCTGGTGATCTCCGT
The DNA here is from genome assembly GCF_963971535.1 of Notolepis coatsorum. Lineage (NCBI taxonomy): Eukaryota > Metazoa > Chordata > Actinopteri > Aulopiformes > Paralepididae > Notolepis > Notolepis coatsorum. The sequence goes on from NC_140179.1 coordinate 100,733,949, forward strand.
GCATCTGGGAAATGCGTCCGGCAGGCACATATTGTTGCGGGACTCTAGACACACATCGTGTATATAGATCGCTGCCATAACTCAATAATCGATATGATTTGGGCGTTTATTTCGCCATACAAACCGGAAATGGATCTAGTCGATCGCGTCAAATAAGTGGGATCTTTTTCCTCCAGTCTCATCGGCAAACAGTAAGAGGACAGTAACGTTACTTTCAGCGTGATTGTTTATTATTATTAATGCAAACTGCTCTGATCAATATATCACCCATACTACATAAAGCATTTACTGACGATCACGGAATTATAAACAACCCCCCCCCCCCCCCGTTCATCCGCGCATGATGAGTCATAACGTTTAGGATCGTATTCAGTTATATTTTTTAATATAGCGTGTATCACGAATAAACTGCAATCGATAATCTATATTATGCGTTTAGGCCTATAACTAGCGTTCTAGGAATTACTGCAGAAAACGATAAAAACATATTTATATTCTAGACGGTATTTTCGTATGAATCTATGAATGAAAAAGTATAACGTTCCTACATCCTGAACGATAGATAATCGATGTTGAATGGGCCATAGTAATGTCAATTTAGCAATACAATTTAAAAAATTATAGCCGTGCAAAGAAGGTGAACATCTCCATAGGCTTAGAGTGGTGGCAGAGAGTGGTATGAGAGGGGCAAACTGCGTGGCAGTTAATGTGTTAACGTATTATGCATTCAGAGTAAATAAACGGCAATGCTACTGGGAAGTCCCACTGAGTCAGATGTTGGGTCAGGTAAAATAACTACAGTAGCTTGCATATTAGATTGTTTAAATGGGGGCTGTGGAGCAACCATAATCCATCACGCTGGACAAGGGACACTACAAGTACTGTAATAGCCTGGTCAGTGTTGGAAGATGCAAACTCATCCATTTTGGCCAAACGTATTTCAGCAACACTGACTAATGCTTTGGAATTCACGTTCACGTCCCTATTTTCATAGTGCTTCTCAGCGTTCTCATTTGTATGGAAAACTGATGCAGTGTTTATGCAGCAGACTACAAAACCTACAGGATAGGCTATTTTGGTGCTTTGTTTGACGCTGTGGTAACTGCTTCCAGCCCCGTTGGTGTGAACTCGGTGTCCAAATAGACCACTGTGCCATAATGTGTACAGTAAATATCATTATGCAATCTCCACCCACTGCATCCAAATCACCGCTTTGGCTCGGCTTGAATGTGTGCGAGTATAAATTTGTCAAAAGGGAGCTATAACTATGGAGAAAGCCCAACGTTATTCCCATTGAAGCCACACTGGCATGTGTGGATAGACCATAAGCATATGGCATGAAAGTAACTCGATATACAGCCATATGCAGGTTAATTTAGTCTGTGGCTGTAAATTTGTCAATTATGCTAGTCCCTATAACCTCACCTGCGGGGTCCCACAGGGTTCAATCCTGGCACCCATCCTCCACCCAATCTTTACATGCTCCCCCTCAGTCAAATCATCACTCTGCATGTACATTAAGTACAGTACACATCTTAAGGCCGCGTGCAACAAGACGTTATAAATATGGAATATTAATACAGTCTATTTCATTATAGGTATATAGTGTGCTGTGTGATGACAATACATTTGTCACAAAGCGCTTCCTCGCTACCCTTTTTTTGCGCATGGCCCTTGCATTATAATGAGCGGGAGAGGCGTGTCTGTATGCAAATTAAGTAAACGGGAACGCGCATTCAAGTTTGTGAATGAGTGACGTATCTCATTCTGGGCATCGCAGCTGAGATCATTTGGCGAGTTAAGACAACATCTCCACACGTTGGTGCAGTGGCGGCCGGCCGATAGAGGGCGCTGGGGCGCCGCCCCCCCTGGTGAAGAGAGAAGGAGAAGAAGAAATTTAGTTTTTTTGTTTTAGATGTTAGACCCCTAAAAACAAACTGAACATGTTTAAAATTAATAATAATTACTCATTTTAAGTATGTTTGTGTTTCAAATGCACAATAACGTTAATATATCAAATATAAATCATTGTTTTGTGCGTGATTCACATGATGTCACTCTCTCTCCTGATAGGGTATATACCTCCGAACCTGGGCGCATAGACTTCACACGCACACTGTGCGCGTCACTGTATCGTCGCAGCCAATGTAAATAAATCATATGGATTTATATGGACACACACTTTATCAAGCCCGGACCACAAAAGCTTCTCGAAGGGTTAATGCGACGGCTCGAGGCTCGTTCCAAACAACAAGTGAGTCTAACAATATGTACTGTTCTGTAGTTACTGAAACTGATTGAATATGGCAAGTCAAGATTCAAGAGGTTTATTTGTCACATACATACACAAGGTGTGCAGTGAGGTCTGATATATGAGTGAGTGGCCACGATCTCTCTCTCTCTCTCTCTCTCTCTCTCTCTCTCTCTCTATCTCTCTCTCTCTCTCTCTCTCGCTCTCACACACACACGCAGTACGCGTTGATTCATGATTCATGATCATTACATTATGATCGACTGGAATAAAGATATATCTTTACAATTTACATACTGTAGCTGTCCCTTTGTTCATTAATGTTTAACCTAAATGTAGAACAACTCACGAAAAGTGACTATTGCTAAAAATGATTCCCCCCCCCTCCCCCTACCACGTGCGCCCACCCAAAAGTGGATCGGACCGGCCGCCACTGTGTTGGTGAATCCAGGGGTAATTGTCGTCGACTTTCTCTTACGACCTTCCAAGGAGGTAGTTGTAAGATAAATCTTAAGACAATGGGCCTCATTCAACAATACTCTCTTATTACTTTTCTTATATTCTTGCTTACCTGTCTGTTAAGAGAACAATAAGAAAAGCCACCGCCACATTCACCAAGCCGTTCTTAGGGTCCAAATCGGTTCTTACCCAGGTCAGTTGCATGATGAATCCCACTCATTCTTAAACTGAAATGCACGCTCGCGCTAAATTCATTTGCATACAGACACGCCCGCCATCTCCTTATAAGGCGAATGAGGCGTGTGTAAAACAGCCGAGTTTCGGCATCTGATCACTGTCTGATATATTCAACAGGAAGCGATTTTGCGACTGATCTCAAAATGACACACACATACACACACGTCTCACGACTTGCGACTCAGTGCATGTGTGTGTGTGTTCCTGTGGGTCGCTCATCGCATGTGTGTGTGTGTGTTAATCTGATGACAAATAAAGACTTATACTTGTACTTATACCGCATACTGTATAGTGCGAAATAAATCATTCCAGCAAAGTAGGCTTTGTCAATACTGAACGACTTGACGACGCTTGTCAAGAACCAATCGTGCAGTATACTGATATGTATATTCCGATGCACCTATGCTCGGGTTCGGAAATGCCGGATCTGTCACCTGTCATCTCTCTCTGAAATGTCCCTGTGGCTAAAACTCTGCGTGCGCTCAGAACTTTAGGTGTGGAGCCAGGGCTGGACTGGGACCAAAAATCGGCCCTAACATTTTTGGCCCAGACCGGCCCACCATAATCGGTCGGACACCACCCACCAGTACACCATCCTTGCGGTCCCCTTAAATATGCGTACCTACTGTACTATTCCCCCAAACCACTACAAAGCTGGGTAGTAAGTGCCATGGACAAATGTACCAGTGTACTCACTCACTCTTGGCTGAATCTTGTTTTGGGTGGTGATGTAAAAACACCTGCATCATAGCAGGCTCAGGATGGGCAAAGTAGTCTATAGCCTGTTCATCCCTGTCTCTCTCCTCCACAACCTGGCTTGACTAGACATACGGAGAGAGCGATGATTACAATTAACTGGTACATTCATGTCCAGAATTGTTGGAATTCCCTGACAAAGATGTGCAAAAAGCTGTACAATTTAAACAATACCATACTGGTAATGAGCAAATAGTTGTTTATTCAATGAATGCATGGAGCTGTTCCATCTTATTTCATTTGATACTAACTACTCAGTTTATACAGATTTCAAGTATTCAAATATCAATGATGAATATTGCATAAGGTTTACACAGTTAATAGATCACCTTCTTATTTTATATTCGTGTTCAGAGAGGAGTAATAGTTAGATCTTTGTATGTGATTTATATGGCAATTCAAAAATCAATGGTGTGCTTGTTTGTTTGGGGAGTTTGACCTACAGTTAATGTGCCTACCATGTGAAGGTGCATGATCAATGGACAGCACAAAAACAATGTGTAGGTGGAGACTAGAGCTACCACAGATAGTAAGTTATAAGAGTAAGTAATCCATACCATATAATAGTTACCTTATTACCATACTTGGCTGAAAATAAACTTTGCTGCCTGTTGTGAATGTGTTTTCCCTGTAGGCTAATACATAAGTAGGCATACATTTTTGCAGTTGAGCAAAAATTTGCAGTTGAGTAGGCTATATGTGCTGTGTTTTTATGTCTTCCATCTAGGACCACCTTGGAAAATAAGTGTTTTAATTAATGCTTTTAGGTGATATCCTCAGGAATACAAATTGGTCAAGATCATTTGTTTTTATGATGTGTTTTTAATTTCCAAATACAAATCTAATCAAATCAAAAAAGCAGTTTTTGCAGTTGAGCTACAGGTGTTGTATATTATACAGCCTTTTCATGCATCTTTATCAAGGGAACCCTTATCCTAATGATTTTTTAAATAATATTATGATGATACGATATGGACCTAGTAGTTGGGTCATCTGTGGTTTCTCAATGGATTTGTCATCTAGGAGGGTTAATAAACACATTTTGCCAGAGTGTATTTTTTAAAAAGGCGGGGGAAATTTGTGAGAGACCAAAATCCAAAATGGCTGCTGTGGAAATTAACTTTTTAATGGTTTGACCTACAATGATGCACAACACATGGTACTAGCCTCCTCTCAGTCATGTACCAGCCCCCTCTCAGTCATGTACCAGCCAGCCCCCTCTCAGTCATGTACCAGCCTCCTCTCAGTCATGTATACCACCCCCCTCTCAGTCCTGTATGCCAGTCCCCTCTCAGTCATGTACCAGCCCCCTCTCAGTCCTGTATACCAGCCCCCTCTCAGTCATGTATACCAGCCCCCTCTCAGTCATGTACCATGTACCAGCCCCCTCTCAGTCATGTACCAGCCAGCCCCCTCAGTCATGTACCAGCCAGCCCCCTCTCAGTCATGTATACCAGCCCCCCTCTCAGTCCTGTATACCAGCCCCCTCTCAGTCATGTACCAGCCCCCTCTCAGTCATGTACCACAGCCCCCTCTCAGTCATGTACCAGCCGCCTCTCAGTCATGTACCAGCCAGCCCCCTCTCAGTCATGTACCAGCCAGCCCCCTCTCAGTCATGTATACCAGCCCCCCTCTCAGTCCTGTATACCAGCCCCCTCTCAGTCATGTACCACAGCCCCCTCTCAGTCATGTACCAGCCCCCTCTCAGTCATGTACCAGCCAGCCCCCTCTCAGGCATGTATACCAGCCCCCTCTCAGTCATGTACCAGCCCCCTCTCAGTCATGTACCACAGCCCCCTCTCAGTCATGTACCACAGCCCCCTCTCAGTCATATACCACAGCCCCATATCTCAGTCATGTACCACAGCCCCATATCTCAGTCATGTACCAGCCCCCCTCTCAGTCATGTACCTGCACGACTGGCGGGGGGTGCTTAGTAAGATATGTGATTGGGCCAGCCCAGTGTCAGTCAGTACCAATGGGCCGCTGTCCCAGCCTAGTAGTGGGCCGGTCGTTGAAAAAAAAAAAAAAAAGTAAAAGTAAAAGATTTAAATTTTTTTTAATAAATAATATCTTTTTTTTATCAAATCATAACGGCCCAAATATGCGTCGGCCCACCTGCCAGATGGCCAGTCCAGGCCTGTGTGGAGCAGAGAAGAGAGGAGAGGAGAGAGGGGAGGAGAGGAGATGTTGTGAAAACATGTTATATGTGTACGCCTGGGCAGCTAGCATGTAACTGTTCTAACAGCAATATATAATCCATTTCAGAAGCAGAACGCACGCAATAAGTTATAATAATTATTATTATTATTGAAAAGTTCTGGGTTTATAAAGTCGTATTTGGGGGTACTGTATTTGGGGGCAAATGACCAATGGTTTCAACCCATGAACTCCTTCCTCTCTCACCATTTTATATATTTGTATTTGATCTACTAAAACTGTATTGTATTATATTGTTTGTTTTGTAAAGTGTCTTTGAGCATTAGGAAAAGCGCTATATACATCTGATGTATTATTATTATTATGAATGGTAGGCTTTTTTAAATGTTTCTCATCTGGGTAAGAGTTTCTTATCTGGGTAAGAGTGCTCTCGACCACTCTTAGAATTTGGTCTTGCCTGAGAGAAAAGCAACAATAAGAAAACATTGCTGAATCCCAGGTAAGAACAAAATAAGAGGAAATGCTAGTTAAGAACGAAATCTGTTCTTATATCGCTTTATGAAGGAGGCCCAATGTTGGTGAATGAGGTCCATTGTTATCCTGCGCTATTCCGTTATTTTTCACTTCACTTCAATTATTTTTGTCGAAACACTGTTTCCACTATTTCTTTGTTTACATGGTAATTTATTGGAATAAAGATATTTTTCAGTAAGAAATGTAGTGTCTAAAAAGTTGTAAAACAGTCCTGTATTTTGATTCATGATAGGGTAGGAATGTAAAGTAAAATATTATATTTCTTATATCTATTTACATATCAATACCTTTTTACCCAAACCTTCAGCTGAAATGCGAGTGCAGAAACATGGTTTTCTTTTTCTTCCCAAACGGTGACTGAAATTATGACATTTAAAATGTCTGGAGTGTATCTTGGCATTTCTTTGACACAAAAAAAAAACCAATATCACCATTTCGTGAAAAACTGTGGTACCAGTGTGTCCAACACAATGGATTGACGTCCTCTCTGACAAAAAAGTTTTAAATTCGAAGTTATCAAAGATACAGTACAGCAGATCTTGTTTTTCAATCTAATCTTTTTTTTAACAGAAGGTACATTGATGTCACATTACCCAAAATGTTAGAGCTGCTGATCTTGTGAAAAGTATGACAAAAAGCCCTTTGATCTCTGTCCCCCTGGTTATCAACTAAATCAAGCCATTTCAGATATCGAATCTGCTTCCTCTAAAATATCACATAATACACAATACACTGACCAATTGGCTGCCCTAGGCAGGATTTGATCTGGTAGAGGGGGCAGGGGGAATGCTCGATGGTGGCTGTGCGTTGTGAGTGGGGCTTTTCTGAGGTCTTCTTATTTTTATTAGTTGTTATGTAGCCTACGTTTATTTTGTGTAGGCTACTGTTACGCACGCAGTAGCCTAGTCTATGTATTTTTAGCTAACGTTATAGCTTACACACTGTTGCACTGACTAGACAATTCATTTCATCATGGGCCTGATCTCTGCCAACGACGAAAGGGCCTACCTGGAAGAGGTCACAGTGGTGTCAGGTGAACTGCCTCTCCCTGAACGTCAGCAAAACAAAAGAGATGATTGTGGACTTCAGAAGGTCGGGGGTCAAGGACTACAGCCCCCTCAGCATCGACGGGGCACCGGTTGAGAGAGTGAACAGTTTCAAGTACCTTGGAGCCCACATATCCGAGGATTTGACATGGACCACACACATTGACAGTGTTGTGAAGAAGGCACGACAACGCCTCTACTTCCTCAGGCGCCTAAGGAAGTTCCAAGTCAGTCAGAAGATCCTTAGGAACTTCTACTAATGTACAATAGAGAGCATCCTGACTGGCAACATCACCTCCTGGTTTGGGAATAGCACTGCACAAGACCGTAGCAGACTACAAACAGTGACACGTTCAGCCGAACACACAATTGGAGGGGGGCTTCCCACCCTCCAGAACATTTACAACAAGCGGTGCAAGGGGAAGGCTAAGAGAATTATTAAGGACTCGAGCCACCCGAACAACTGCCTCTTTGAACTGCTGCGGTCAGGCAAGCGATACCGGAGTCTTAAGGCGAGCACAGAAAGACTCAGAAGAAGCTTCTATCCCCAGGCCATCAGGCTGCTAAACGAACAATAAACACTATGCAACAACCATCAAATGCACACAGCACACACACCCACACGCACACACTCACTTAAACAAAAAACACACTGCAGCACCCACTCTCCACACTTTAGATCACACAAACACACTTTATATTTATTGATAAAGGATTTGCACTACAACTCGTACACCTACTGTAAATTGTACCTAAATTGCACCTCATCCCATTTCTGCCTTGCACTATATAGTATTGTATATTAGTACACTGCACAGTATTGTATATTATATGGTAACTCAGTTACGTCTATTCTGCATCGAACATTGTACATATGTCTAAACTGAACACTGTGACCTCATTTTTTTTTACTTCTAATTTACATGCTATACTATGTTATTTTATTTCATACTTATCTTGTCTTGCACAGTCTCTGGAGCGTAACAGTAAGAAGCATTTTGTATAAAAGTATTCTGTACTTCTGTATGACAACTATTAAAGAAACTTGAAGAAACTTGAATCACATTAACGTTACTGTACCTCTGCCATTTTCACGTTAATCCTCCTCTTATTTCCTTTGTTTCCTTCCCTGAACACCGGACTGCTTTTGACATGTTGATAGCATATAATGCGAGGGTCACGTCAGATAGCCACATGTTACCATTGCCCAGAGAGAGGGGGCGCAGGTAAAGTCTATTTGCCTGGCTGGAGGGGGGCGGGGTGACATGAACTAGGAAATTGTTATAATTGAATAGGCTATGGCTATGCTATAGAGTTATGCTGGTTGTTGTGGAGTTATTTAATATTTCAAAATAACAGTGTTAACTAGTAGTATTAGTAAAACAATCTTAAAAAGTTACACTTTTTTTCTCCCCATTTGATGCACCCCCTCTGGGTTGGTTGCACCCTTAGCATTTGGCATATACTGCCTATGCCAAAAACCGGGTCTGAATACACACATGTTACTCTGATTGACCCATCAGTCACATCTAGCTGCTCTGATTGGCCCATCAGTTACAGGATGAAGAATCCAGTCAAGCATCTATAGGGAGGGTGTGACTTTTTTTCATAGCCCGCGTACAGCAAAGACCCTCTCTGATTGGTTTAGCTCCGAAGGGCTCTGGGATAGAAATGTCCACCTTGTACATATATATTCTCTGCTTCGAAGTGGTTATGCTTTGGCCCTCTTTCGAAGTGGGTTATGCTTAGAGTTTGGAATCAGGGCTGGTGGTCCATCGCCCTGCTCTAAAGATAAACTCTAAGCAAATCCAGAGCCTGCAGAATAATGAAAGACCCACACCACCCCAACAACAGCCTGTTCATGCTGCTGAGGTCAGGCAGACGCCTGCAAACCCCAGCTACTAGGACAGAGAGGCTTCGGCTCAGCTTCTTCCCCCAGGCCATCAGAGCCTTGAACACTGAACTCTCCACACACAAGCACACATGAGCACACACACGACACACACACTGTACACGCTCACACACTAGCAGCCACTTTAACATGAGCAAACACACACTCATGCTGCACACGCCCACACTTATGGCAACTAAGGAAAGGTCACTTTAAAAATAGTATAGTATAACCTGAGATTGTATAAAATAGCAATGTACAGAAAGACCCAGTGCCTCATCCGTAGCTAACAGTGTATTGCACTACCACAGGACCTAGCATGTCCTTCATGCTCTGTAAATAACTTATGTACAAATATCGATATGCCCTACTATGTTACTTGTTTATTGCACAATGTTGTTTTATTGGATTCTATTATATGTTGTTACTACTGTATTGCACATTGTTGCGGGCAAGACCACCCGCATTTCATTGTATACTTGTATGCCGTGACAAATAAAACGCTTGACTTGACTTGACTTAAACCCACTTCGAAAGAGGGACAAAGCATAACCACTTCGAAGCAGAGAATATATATGTACAAGGCGGAAGAGCCCTTCGGAGCTAAACCAATCAGAGAGGGTCTTCGCTGTACAGCCAATCAGAGAGCGTCTTCGCAAACTACGGCTACGAAAAAAATCACGCATAGGGAGGTGTAGTGGTTAGTTACGTCATTGCTGTTTCTGGCCGGTCCACCATCTTGAAAACGCAATGCCCTTTTCTAAATCGTACATTACCTTTCTGTGCATAGTCATCCACAATCTATAGCTCAACATGAAAATATTCACAATTAATAAAAAAAAAAATATTTCAACAAAAAATGTAACACATTGGTCACCAATTGGCTCCAAAACTACTTACGCCGTTTTTGCCCGCCATGCGTTGAACGCCAAAAACGGCGTAAATCGTTTTTGGGATCAATATTTAATTTTTTTCCATGGCATTCATAATTCATCCAGCCTCCCTCTGGACTGCAGCGGCACCCTGTCTTTTTTTGCAACGCCTCAATACTGCCGCCTGGTGGAAAAAACTCTGTAAAAAATGAGTCCAATAAATCGCTCAATGTCTTCCGATTGGTATTTATTGACCACAAGAATAATCAGTCAATCAATACTTGCTCACAAAACACTTGATGTAAAAAGTTCAAGCTCTGACCGGCTCCCAAAATATTCTAACAAAGATGTTCACCGGATATCAACAACACCGTCTTCTGTGATCTCTTTGGCAGCGTGAATATGAATTGTCCTTTATCGATGAGGGCTTCGTCCAATCTTCTTCCTCCTTTCTCAATGCTCTCCTGATCCAGTGTCTCGCGGCCCTCTACTTATAGCAGGGCCCTGGTCCCGGTTATGACCTCACAGGAAGTGACATCACAACAGGTTTTCTTCCAATCTCCAGCAGGCTATTTTGAATTGGAAAATGTAGGCGTGGCTTACCATTAACGGCTCTGCTTAAGACAGCATTTCTTTCCACATGATTTTAAGGCCTAATCATTGTCACTATTATATTTACCAAACATGATACATAGATATTAATGTAATTCTCTCAAGGACACACATGTCAACATAAAACATTACTAGTTTGTGCCAAAGTAAACCCACAAAGCTTATATTCACGTTAGATATTTCCATTTCAGTGTATAAAGATTGCATTTCATCATTTGACTTATTCAAATTAGTCACCTAGATTCCTTAAAGTCTTAAACCATGCCTTTCTAAATAATGATATTATTCAATACTAATATAAACTATTTGCAAGTGGTCTTCCATTAATCCTGTGAATTTGACTATAAACCACTCCAAGTTTAATATCATTCTGTTCCCCTTATTGAACACATCATTTCAGTGATAATTGTAGTTTAATCAAAGTTAAATTGAATATAGAAAAATACACTTCGAATGTGTCCTGATTACTAAATATTAAACACTGCTTCCTCCTCTTCCACTATCTGTGTCTCTGTGCCACAGAAGGCACTGAAACTTCACACTCTAACATGATCAATGATTTTCTTTGTGTATTTCCCTTTGAAGCTGTTTTCAACAGGGTAGCTAGTATAGTCACAAGATTATGTTACCTCCTGTCCTCTGTCTAGCGATCTCAGCTGTGACTTAGTACTATATTCAAATTAACCATATGCTTCGTGTGGCTCAGTCACCTGAGAATTTACTTTAAACCTTTATCTTGAGTTCCAAAATGGAAGTTAACACTGATTACTTAAGAACAAGTATCATTAGGCGGTTAGGTGGTTGAGCGGAGATTGCGTTCGTCACCAGCCCCGGAGCTGTGAGCTTGATTCGCCTGTTCGAGTCCAGCTCACAGCTCCGGGGTTGTCACCAGCTTGGCTGGCCGTCTGCACTGATACAATTGGCTGTATCGGAGGGTGGGAGAAGCTGGCGGGGTGGGTCCGGGTCGTTGTGGACAGCGACTCCTGCAGTTCGGTCGGGGCGCCTGCTAAGCGCGGATTGGACGTGAGGGGGATAGTGTGGTCCTCCCACACGCTACGCCCTCTCAATGAGAATCCGCGCTGCCAGGTGAAAAGAAGCGGTGATTGGCTGGACGTGTGTCGGAGGAAGCACGTGGTAGCCTCCACTCTCCCAGATGATCTGACTGTGGGGGGTAAGTGCGCAGCGACCAGGAAGGGACTGGGAATTGGCATACGACTAACATTGGGATGGGAGAAAATCTGAGGAAAATGGAGGGGGAAAAAGACCAATAAAAAAAAAAAAAAAAGAAGAACAAGTATCATTTAACACAGGCAAATGATACTACACTAGTTATGAAGAGGTGATGCTAAACACTAAACACCACCAGGGCTATTCACAATGGTGGAATGAACTACCCACCCCAGTTAGGACAGCCGAATCCCGTCCAATCTTTCGCCGTCGACTAAAGACGCACTTCTTCAACCATTATCTGAAATAATGGGGGGAAAAAACTAACCCTAACTAACCTTACTGTCATGCACTTGTCCTTATAAACTAACCTACACTGTAACACGCAACACTTTGATGAGCATTGTTACTCAGCTGAGTTGTACCCTTCCTGATGACTTGTCGTACAGAACTTGTAAGTCGCTTTGGATAAAAGCGTCAGCTAAATGACTAAATGTAAATGTAAATGTAATTATGAAGTGGTGATGCTAAACACTACCAGGGGAAGGAATTGTAGTTTTAAATGCCAAATAAGATGGTAGACTTTAGAAGTTATGATGACCTTATGCAAGCTTCAAAAAACTTTTTTAATAAATCAAACTCTGCAGGAGAAAAAATAAAAAAGAACCTGTGATATTGTGAATAATTATGTAAGGCCAGATCATTTTGAGTCAGAATAAGGATAGGCCTACCAGACAGAATAATAATGAGAGCAGAATATTGCACAAAATTTTTTCATGATGCAGTATATTTGTAGATGTGACTTAGTTAGTCTTTCAAAGGTTGAGGACATGACCGGTTAGCCTTCGGGAGAGGTGTTCGTTGGACAATGCCTAGGCCAGACCTGGGCATTGTACGGCCCGCGGGTTCTGACCGGCCCGCGAAAGATTACATAATACAAATAAATAAAAAATAAAAATTATATATTTTTTTTAAACTTTTTTTAAACTTTTTTCTTTTCATGTCAACGTTCACACGCACAATATACGCTTACCTAGGATTTGACTTGATTCAACAACAAAGCAGTCGGGGCAAGGCGAAAACGGTCGAAAGTGTGGTTATTTGAAGTTTGGATTTTTTTTTCAAAACTGAGGTAGATGTAGATTACATTTTTAGAGACTAAAGTACAGAAAAAAGGTACCGTTGGGTACCGGTATCGATTAACAGGTACCGGTACCGTATCGGTTCAAATGTGAACGGTACCCATCCCTACTGAACACACAACTGCAGGGCAAGGGCATTTTTGCTCATGAAATGCATAGCCATGTGAAAGCCTTCATGACAAAGTTGCAATTAATTTCAAGGCAACTACAGTAGGCAGCAACAATCTCAAACACATGAAAACCCTGAAAGAAGTCAAACCATCAGCTGATCACCGGCACAGGTACTCATCCATGTTGGGAGCACTGCATGATGAATTTTCAAGGCGTTTTCAAGATTTCAAAAAGGTTGAGGATGAAATGCAGCTGGTTTCCTCTCCCTTTACCTGCAGTGTTGATAGTTGTTCAGCTTGAACTCATTGACCTGCAGTCTGATTCACTACTGAAAGAGCACTTTAAGTCAGCATCACTGCTAGAGTTCTACTCTGCTCTCAAGGAGGAGAACTTTCCAAACATGAGGAGACATGCTCAGAAGATGTTGGTTCTCTTTGGATCCACCTACATATGTGAACAGACATTCTCAGTCATGATGTTTACCAAGTCCAGGTACAGATCCTCTCTCACTGATGAACATCTGGCAGCTGTGCTTCGCATCTCCACCTCAGACATGCAACCTGACTTTGATGGACTTGTTAAAGCTCAACAGAGACTGGATTTCTCACACTGAATGAAAAAAAAAAGAACTGAAGAACACTAAAATGTGGAAATATAACAAGTGAAATGGGACACTTGATTTTTTTTTCCTTTTTTTTGCACAATTCTGAAAACATTAAATGTTTAATATAGGCATGTAAAGTAAAAAAGGCTACAAAACTGGGACACTTTTCTTTACACAGTTCAGTGACATGTCTTGTTTATTTTTGCTATAAGATGATGTGATGTCTTTAGAAAGCTAAGAAAATCCTTGTTTCAATAGTATATGAAACTCAAAATGCCCTTTGTTATTAATGTTTCACATTTTGTTTATCATTTTGGAAATAAATGCTATTTGAATAAATGATATTTTTGAAACCTAACCTCACCTTTTACTTGCCAAATAATAACATACACTCTTGCCAGGGGTCAAAACAATGCCATTTACTGCTTTTTATATAGAAATAAAATGTATATTATGCATAATTGAGTTTGGAATTTTGGCCCGGCCCTCCAACATATTTTCAGTTGCTCATTCGGCCCCCTGGGAAAAATAATTGCCCACCCCTGGCCTAGGCTAACCGGTCATGTCCGCTTCCATTCATTGTGCTAAGCTAGGCTAACATGCAGCCAGGTAGCTTTCTATTGAACGCACAGAGAGGAAACTGGTATCTATCTTGTCTCTCTCTGGAGAAGATGGTAAGCTAATTTCCCAAAATATTGGCGTGTTCCTTTAACTCATTCTCTGCCAACAACGATTATATACGTGTTTGTCCGCCAACCACGTATATATACGTTATTTGATCGTTTTTCCTCTTTTTTTTTTTTGATATTTTTATTCATTATTCATCCAGGGACCTTGGTGTTACCATAGGGAATGAGTCTGAGATCGCAAAAGTCCAATACCGCCACCTGGCAGGATGCGGTCGGTATTGCACATCCTTTGAAACTCTGTGTATTGGCCTGTGCGTCGATTATATTGGTCCGGGCGGACCTTTCTAGTAACATGAACCTAGGGCTTCACCCGATCACATTGTCATTTGCGGTCCGGTACAGAAAAGTGGCAATTTTTAAACTTGAACTTGAGGACTGCATACTTTTTTTTGCAAAGCTTAGCTTTATACTAGGGATGTTCGATATTGGCTTTTTTATTGATATCCGATATACCGATATTGTCCAACTCTTAATTTCTGATACCGATATCAACCGATACCAATATATGCGGGGTTTCCCCCCCCAAAAAACGGAATAATTTCAGGTAATTAACATTATATATCTCTTGTCGTGGAATTAACACAACATTATGCATACTTTTGACAATAAATAAAATATTAATTTGTTCTCACTTGCTTGCCTGAGTAAATAAAGGTTAAATAAATGTAAAAAATATTATAATAATAAATAATTAAAAAAAAAAAAAATTTAACTGATACCGATAATTTTCTATATTACATTTTAATGCCAATATCGGCCTATAATATCGGACATCCCTACTTTATACTTTATACTTATAGCACATGCATGAGCCTGGTCTTTTGAAAGATAACATTCTGAAGTTTCTAATGCAAAAAAGGATAATCACTTTTAGTGCTAATGAAATAGAGTAACAGGTTTGAACTTGAGTTGAACTTGAACTTGTGTACCCAAAATTTTCTTTAGTGGTTGCAAGATTCTATATTCCATTATTCCAGCATAGAGGTATGAGCTGGAAAACACTGGGGTTCCATAGCCTGAAGTCTTATGTAGTACAGGTCCAAATTTCATAAAAATCTGTTCAGAAATTAGACGCCAAAAAAAAGTGTTCAACAGGCTTTCGAATTTCAAAGAACTACACTTCCTGGCTCACGCCAGCCCCTGTCAATCATCTGACTTCAAGATTAACTTTTTTATTTCTCTTATTTTTCGGGATCATATGCCACAAACCTGAAAGTTATTGCCATAAAACAGAATGCAGTTTGTTTCTCTACCTTTCTGTAAACGTCTAGCAAAAAACGGCTTTGCAATCTGATGAAAAAATTGCCAGAGAAATGTACATTATAACAAAGTAACTGTACTTACAGTAGATTTCATTCACGGTTTGTGAATCACGCCTGGTGATACTAAATCCAAGTTCACGTTTTCAAGTTCAAGTTCAAGTTTGTTTATTAAATATCACAATATTTACTTTATGGTGAAATGCTTGGTTCTGTATGAGCCCCTGAGAGTGTGCTTCATACAGTAAAAAAAGTAAGTAAAAAATATACAATATACATATATACAATATACAGTAGGCCTACAATATACAATCTAAATTAGTCAAAATTAGTAAACAGTGAGTTACAATGCAGAAAATTAGGTACAAAACTTTGAGGTAAGGTGCAATTGCAAATGAGCTATGAATTTAGTGAAAATCTCTTTAATAATAGATAAATATAATGTGGTGTCTAAAGTGAGTGTTAAGGTGAGTGTTTGTTTAAAAGTGAGTGTGTGCATGTGGATGTGTGTGCAAGTCATGTTACATGGAGTCATTGAGCATCCTGATGGTCTGGGGATAGAAGCTCCTTCTGAGTCTCCCTGTACTGGCTATGAGACTCCGGTAGTGCTTTCCTGACTGCAACAGTTCAAAGAGGCAGTTGTTTGGGTGACTAGAGTCTTTGGTTATTCTATTAGCCTTGGCCCTGCAACGCTTGTTGTAAATGTCCTGGAGAGTGGGAAGCCCACCTCCAATTGTGCGTTCGGCTGAACGTGCCACTCTCTGTAGTCTGTTGCGGTCGTGTGATGTGCTATTCCCAAACCAGGAGGTGATGTTACCAGTCAGGATGCTCTCTATTGTGTATGAGTAGAAGTTCTTAACACATTGAGTGCCCTTTGACTCTTTGACCATATATGGGTTAGAGTGCCAGCACTGAAGTCAATGGGAGGTCGGGGAAATATGGCGAAGGCTTAAACTATATCTTAAATTATGGCTATGGGTCTAAAACACCCCTCGCTTATCAATGACTTGCTTGCAGTCAGCATGTACAAAACGGATCGTTTTTTCATTGGTACATTTCCGTTTTATACCGTTTTGACTACAAGCATAGTTTTGGAGAGTTCTAGTAATTCCAGAGAAATTCCGCGATAATAGCTCTTTAGTGGAATACACAAAACACGTTGTAATTTTTCGGCTGATTTATGAATCGTTTTCAAATAAACGCTAGATTATCGATAGTATATGTGTACTTATGCACGCTAGAGAAGCGGGCTGAAAAATCTATTATCCATGACCTGGTCAGCGCTAACGTCATACACACACACACACACATGTTACGGTTGGGGGTGATGATGAAGGTGAGAACACAGTATGCAGACAAGGGAGAAGGAACGGAGGCAGAGACGAGGGGTGATGCTTAAAGAAGGGATGTTTACTAACTAATCTAAAATACAATACAAATGAAAGGCACTACTACAAACAAAACAACGAAGGAAAACAAGAAAACGACAGGGGTAGACAGGCATGAACTCACTAGACATCAACAGGGAAGGCAGGCACGACACAGGGAAAACGAGGAGACAATGACGCCACAAAGATCCCAACAAACCACAAACAATAAATACAGACACCAATTAACACTGATCACCAATGGAAAACACCTGGGGGAAGAAGGCACTAGAACTAAAACAATAATCAACAATACCGGAACAAGGACTAAACTAATACAACACACAGAATCAAAATGCCAACACAGAGAAAACCTAAACAGACAACACTTCTAACATAGACACTAGTTGCGACAACAAAATATTATTAACATGAGCATGTAGGGTCAATGTTGACTGCAGCTTCTGCAGATGACCGCTAGATGGCGGCATGACCCTGGGGCATTGATTCTCCCAGACCTGAGCTGGTCTGGGGGTGTAACACACACACAAACACACAGACACGCTGCGATGGCTGAGAAAAAAACATCTGATTAACCCAATACTGGTAAAATAGAGTCCTTACCTCACATCAGATGTTCTTCAAAAAGATTAATCCAATTCCTGATCGCCATTCCAAATATTGATCGCATTTATTGATCCAACGTTATAGGACCAAAACACATAATCGACGCTGCTCCGAGCCTCGCCAGTCAATGTGATAACACGATGCTGCTTGCCAGAGAAGGGAAAACCCCGGACCGGACTTTTTTTCTGATGCACATGCCCACCCAATCCAATCCAATGATGTGCATTACCATCCGGGAGACGATAGGCAGCGGTATTTGTCCTTTGAGCTCAGACCCATTCACAATGATAACGTCAGGCTGGATGGATGAAAAATTTATGGATATTGGTAATAAAAGCAAAAACGAGAAAAAGACGAGAAGACTCGTCATTGGCACTCAGCGCATGGCGAGTTAGCACGACTAATCTCGTCGTCGGCACTCAATGTGTTAAGGATCTTCTGACTCACTTTGAACTTCCTTAGGCGCCTAAGTAAGTAGGCGTTACCGTGCCTTCTTCACTACATTGTCAATGTGTGTGGTCCATGTCAAGTCCTCGGATACGTGGACTCCGAGGTACTGTTCACTCTCTTGACCGGTGCCCCGTCGATGCTGAGGGGGCTGTAGTCCCTGGCTCCCGACCTCCTAAAGTACACAATCATCTCTTTCGTTTGGCTGACGTTCAGGGAGAGGCTGTTCTCCCGGCACCACAGCGCCAGGTTATCTAGCTCTCCCAGGTAGGCCCTCTCGTCGTTTGCAGAGATCCAGATTGAACTCTGCCATTGGAAAGGGGAGATTTGGCCCGATCCATAGATGTGCGACTTGGCCATAATAAGGTAATTTATAGGCCTAATATTCTATATTCTATAATCATATTTCAAATTGCATGTGTCCGGATGGCAGAATTCAGTACTGCCTCTACAAAATCTCCTGTTTAATCATCTCCCCTTTATTAATTTGCTTAGGTCTTTGTACACGTGATCTCAAGAAGGTGCTGAATGAGCTCAGTGGCAATTTTTCATGTCTGGTCATTTTTAGCATGGTGTTATTCACCGTCAAAGCAAAAAAGATTTAAAAAGAAAATGTATATTCTCCTTTGGTTCATCACACATACTCAAGCCTAGTAACAGACACTATTTATGACACTGGGAATACATTCCCTGAGATCCATATATGTCCCTAGATACCAAGAACATGCAAATCTTCCATTTACTTAGGTATGTATTTTTAGGCGGATTTTAAGAAAATAGGGCTCAGGCTTAAGAGGTTAAGAGAAATAGCATTGGACCCAGATTTTTCTCCAAACTGTATTGATGAGTCTTTAATTAAGACAGGGGAAGCTAAGGGTCTCATACGATTTCATCAAATGTACAATGAAGGAGTGGATTATTTTGAAAATGTACCTAATATGTACCTAATATGTTCTAGTAATCACTTCGACCGATACCTGCAAGTAAGAAGCTACTTGAGAGAGAAAGTCCAAATTAAAACTCTTGAAGATCTCCACCCCCTTCTGAAATACATGATAAAGACTCACCAAAGCCATAACCTCAAAAACACAACTGGACAAATCTACCAAATACTTAGAAAACTAGAAAACTAATTTGAAGATTTAAGCTAGATTTAAGCTATATTGGGAGGGTTGTGGACCATCAGCGTGATGATTATCAGCTGTGCCTTTTGTGCGCCCATATCACGTGCGCCGAAGTGCAGCGACTGAATGGGACAGACACAGGGGTGTGTGAGGGGGACAGAGAGGTTTGTGCAGGTGAAACCGTAACATTACTATTATTTTTACTACTACTTCTACTACTACTACCACTTCTACTACTATTGCTACTTTTATTACTGCTACTACTACTACTACTACTTTTACTACTGCTCCTACTACTTTTACAACTACTACTTCTTCTACTACCTTTACTACTACTTCTACATTTACATTTTGTCATCTAGCTGACGCTTTTATCCAAAGCGACTTAAGTTTTGTACAACAAGACAGCAGGAAGGGTACAACTCTATCAGCTGAGTAACAATGTTCATCAAAGTGTTGAGTGCTACAGTGTAGGTTAGTATATTAGGACAAGTGCATGACAGTAAGGTTAGTTAGGGTTAGAGTTTAAAAAAAAATTCATTTCAGATAATGATTGAAGAAGTGCGTCTTTAGTCGACGGCGACAGATTGGATGGTTTCGGCTGTCCTAACTGTGGTGGGAAGTTCGTTCCACCATTGTGGGGCAAGGACAGAGAATAGGCAACTTCTTTTTGATGACCCTCCCGGAGCTTGGATAGGAGTAGGTCTGAGGCGGCCAGAAGATGCAGAGCGTAGGGGTCTTGAGGGTGTGTAGTTATAGACCATTGACCGGAGGTAGGCGGGAGCTGTTCCCTTCACCACACGATATGCCAGGTCGAGGGCCTTGAAGCGAATTCGTGCGGCAATGGGGAGTCAGTGCAGGTCCCTGAGAAGTGGGATGACATGGGCTGACTTCGGTAGGTTTGAGATCAGGCGGGCCGCTGCGTTCTGAATGAGTTGAAGAGGCTTGGTGGCAGTGGTCGAAAGGCCAGCAAGCAGTGCGTTGCAGTAGTCAAGGCGGGAGATGACTGTTGATTGGACGAGGAGTTGGGTGGCTTCTTTTGTCAGGAAGGGGCGGATCCTTCTGACGTTGCTCAGGAAGAATCTGCAGGTTCTGGTTGTCGCTGCGATGTGAGCGGAGAAGTTCAACTGTTCGTCAAGGACAACACCAAGGTTCTTGGCAGTCAGGGAAGCGGTCACAGTTGAATTCTCGACTGTGATGGAAAGGTCGGTCAGGAGGGAGGATTTGGCAGGTGAAGCAATTCTGTTTTGCTTAGGTTCAGTTTGAGGTGGTTGGTCGTCATCCATGCGGAGATGTCAGACAGGCAGGCCGATATCCGCTCAGAGATGTGGATATCTGAGGGAGGGAAGGAGAGGAAGAGTTGAGTATCATCGGCATAACAATGATACGAGAAGGCATGAGACGTGATAATGTTACCCAGAGATTTAGTGTAGAGGGAGAAGAGAAGGGGTCCAAGGACCGAGCCCTGGGGCAATAATAATAATGGATTGGATTTATATAGCGCTCTTCTCTGACTGTCTGTTGCTCTGACTCAGAGCACTTCACAGAGTCCATTATTCATTCATACACAGTCATACCGGTGGTGGTAAGCTACAATTGCAGCCAGAGCTGCCCTGAGGCAGACTCACGGAAGCGTGGCGAATAATCAACGCCTACGGCCCCTCCGACCACCACCAACATTCATTCACATGCATACACATTCATACGAGGCAAGTAGGTTAAGTGTCTTGCCCAAGGACACAACGGCAATGGGATGGACATGGGCTTGAGCGGGATTCGAACCACCAACCCTTCGATCATTGGACACCCCGCTCTACCCCTGAGCCACGCCGCCCCACAGACAGGGTCCCTCTCCATGACACTTGGTAGGAGCGGTCATTGAGGTATGATGTCAGCCATGTCAGCACAGAGCCAGCCACTCCCATTCCTGCGAGGGACGCAAGGAGGATCTGATGGTTGACTGTGTCAAAGGCTGCAGATAGGTCTAGGAGAATCAGGACACAGAAGAGGCCTTTCGCTTTTGCTAAGTGAAGTGCCTCTGTGTCATTTCTGTGGAGTGACCAGTCCTGAATTCTGACTGATTAGGGTCTACTACTGCTTCTACTACTATTACTACTGCTACTACAACTACTACTTCTACTACTGATTCTACTACTTCTACAACTACTACTTCTACTACTACCATTACTACTACTTCTACTACTGCTTCTACTACTATTACTATTACTATTATCGGAGTGTACTACTGAGACATGCCCCTCCCATTTCAAAGATGACCGACGTGTGTGGTTTTAGGGTCAAGTAGTGTTGGAACAATCTATCAAAAATCTAGACAATCCTCAGTATTTCTTTGAACCAATTTTCATCAGTGGTGTATAAGTGGATTTTTTAAACTTGCAAAGTAACAGTTTTGATTTTTAATTCAAATCAGGGACTGAATTTGGATTGAGCCTAAACTACAGTTTCCATCTGAGTGAGGCCTAGCAGCAGCCAGGCACCATACACCAGGGGACGGCCATTTTGTATTTTCACCCTGAATTTTTGTGGACAAAAACCTAATTTTCATACTCATTTTCAGTGGAATTCTTTTTAAACTTTGGACCTGTGCTACATAGGACTCTGGGCTGTGGAGCAGTTGTGTTTTCCAGCTCCTGCCTCTCGGCTGGAGCTTGGAAACAGGCATCTGGTAACAAGTAAACAGACATCGGTGACACAAACAAGGCAACATGGCTGAGTCGGGCCCAGCCAAATAGGACACATGGAGTGTGGTGGCTGGGCGCAACTTGACAAATGAAGCAATCCTCCCTGTCTTCATTATGGAGAGGGAAATCCTAACAAGAGATGAGTCCATCAAGAAACCAGTGAGAGAAGGAGAGATCTACCACTGCCTCATACAGGAGGTCCACCCAAATCATCTAAGGTCAGTGCAAAGAGTTGGAGCACTCTGGCGTATCTACCTGCGTGATAAAGAAGCAAGAGCCAAACTCCTTATGAGAGGAATCGTGGTTCGTGGAATACATATTGACCTGAAAGATGACAACCCTTTTAGCCTTAAATCACGCATGGTTAATCAGAATGCAGTTCAGATCAACATTAAAGAGCTACCTGAATCTGCTGATGATAGGATTGTGACTGAGTTTTTGAGTCAAAGAGGGTGTAAGATGGTAGGCAATGTCATGAAACGAATGATTCGATACAACAACCAGCTGACAAACTGTTCCAATGGAGACCGGATGGTCTACATAGAAGCCATGCCCTCCAAGAACATTCCTCTGTCTGTGAAGATGGGTACACACTGGGTTAAGGTCTTCTACTATGGACAGATAAACATACAACAGCATGGCAAGCCGACACATGACAGTGAACGTAACCCAGAATACAGTCCAGCCACTGAAGAGTCGATTATAGTCATTGAGGAGACCTACAACAAGTATGTGGAAAAACCTCCCCCCTCTAAAGATGTGACAGAGCCAATCGAGAGTGAGGAAGGGGAGTCTGAGATGGAGGAGGTGAAGGAGATGGAGGAGGTGACTGCATCTCAAACCATGGAGGGGAAAGGAGATGAGGTCCCTACTGTAGCTACACGTGACCAAGACGTGACCAAGAAGAAAAACAAACCGAATAATAAGAAAAAGAAGGAGAACAAGAGAGCAATGAAAGGACATGAAGAGTGTTGTGAAGGATCAGATTAAACCGAATATATATATTTATTTATATATATATATTTAATAGTATTTGTATATCGTTTGATATCCCCTGTATATTCCTTGTACAATATGCACTGAATATCCCTTTAGTCTACTAAACAGCCCATAATAGTTTCATTCTACCATTGGACGAGAACCTGGCGCCAGCAGCCATACCCCTAGGTTCAAGTTCAATCGTGCCGACCAACATGTCGTGGCAAGCCCGGTTCCGCGTAGGAATACGTCTGGCGAAATACGAATGGTACTATTTGTTCACAGCGCATATATATATGGCGCAAGTAAAGTAGAACTTTCTTTTAGTCCATTAGTTCTTTACCCTCCAACCTAGTAACAGACGCGAAGCCTCACCCACGACGCACGTGTGGTGCAGTAAGGCCTACTTGGCCTCAGAATAGGCATTGAGATATCGTGTGGATTAATAGTTGAATTGTCATAGTTTGGCACTATACCGTCGAGTTGGACGTATTTCTATTAAGCTAATAATAGTCTATTATGTATGGTGCATCGTTCGGTTAGAGTTATAAAGTGAGCAGCACCCCCATCGTTCCTGACGTTATCTGGAGTCTTAACCAGGCTGGGCAGACCACTTGTGGTGCTTGCATCCGAGGAGCTCCGGGCCAGGACGAGTGGACCTGTACATTGGATTACTTTACCCGGACGACAACGAGCCTTCCACGGCTTGGATTATCTACATGCTTTGGGTGCTTTGATTATTCCATGGATAACGGCCAACACTGCTGAGTGTTGGAACTACCCCCCGGAGAGGAGTCCAGGTGAGACGGCGCTCTACACCAGTGAGGTCGCCTCACGTCTCTCCGTTGTGGACCGGCAGCTACCGTCCACCAGAGGGTCCAGCTGTATTCATCTGCGGACCGAGGTTCTGTGGGCATCGTGTTCAGGACTCTGAATTCTCCCAAGAAATCGTCGGCCAGATGGGATACCGCCAGCGGCTCTTCTAACCCCCCCTCCTACTGTCTTACAACCAGCGGGACCCCCCCCCCTTTTAGTGTATCCAGCTATAATCATTTAAGTACCATCGCTATAGTTCCCTAAAGAACCGGGTTGTATACTTACTCCCTGCGTAACCAGAGATTGGACATTCAATGTTGATTTACCTACGAATACTCATTTGCCATACAAGTGCATTTCAAATCATAAATGTCATCAAGTGAACGTTGTATATACCCTTTGCTATATAAAATATTCGATTTGTACATTTGTGTGGACTTCGTTTCATCAGGTGGGAAAGTGTTCATCATATCTATATCATGTACTGGATGGCCAGAAGTTAAAGTACAAGAGGTAGTGGTTTAATAATACCATACTTATCAATACAGTCAGGGAATTGTACCCCTCAGTTACAATTGGTCCTTCGAGCCGGAGGGTAACTAGTGTAATATTAATATAGTGTTATTAATATTAAAATGGCCTATGATGAACACTCCACGAAACGGTCCTCCTAACGTAGAACGCCCGCAGCGCAGACGACAGCCACCTCAGTACTTAGAGGATTACGCTGTCAGTCAACTACCTAGCCTTCGACAAATGGTAAATGCGGTAAAAGTAGAAAGTAAAATTATGTCTGACCTTAACGACCAGGTTTCCCCGACCACAGAGGCCCTAGTAGGTTCTAATGTAACTGACCAAGCTCACGGTGGGGACCAGGAGGGAGCTGACATGCCTTTACCCCCCGCCAATACCGAAGAAGTAGTCCCCGACCAGCCCCGGGAGGAAGACAACCCTACAGAGAGAGAACTCTGCACGGAGGAAGAGGAGGAGAGCGCCGAGGAAATAGAGCTCCAGGACTCCCCAACGAGTACACCCAGGAGCGGCTCACCCAGGAGCGGCTCACCTCCACAACCGCCTTCCCCCAGCGAAGCGGAGAGGATGCTACAACAGGCGTTCCTCGTCAGCCTGACAGCCTCTACTGAACGCGATCGACTTCAGGGTGAACGCGATCGACTCCAAGCACAGACGCTTAGCGAGCGCGAACAACTCCAAGCGCAGCAACGGAGCGAAGAAGAGCGCATACGCCTGGAGATGAGACGCCTTCAGACGGAAGAGAATATGGCAAGAGACCGGGCAGACACCCAGCGTGCCGCTGCCAGTGCCCAAAGAGAAGCAGAGCGCGACCTCGCTCTCATCCAGCGCGAAACCGAGCGCGACAGACTACAAGCCGAGCGCGACAAGTTACAAGCGCAGCTAATGGAGCAGCTGATCCTCAAGGCAACACCCTCTCCCTCCGCCAGGGGTTCAAGGAACTCGTCGAGACAACAGTCAAGGGCAGCGTCTCCTAACCGAGCAAGCGACCCTGAACTTGACCAACAGACCAAGCCTATACCCCCCGCAGACCCCCTTCCCAGACCGGGTTTAGTTGGTCAGCGTTGAACTGGGTCACCTCATATCTATCAGGCAGGTCTCAGATGGTAGATGTAAACGGGACCTACTCCTCAGCCAAGGCGATCACCTGCGGGGTGCCTCAAGGGAGTGTCCTGGGGCCGCTGTTCTTTCTCATTTACATAAATGATATGAAGAATGCCTGTTCATCAGACCTTTTTCTTTATGCGGATGACTCAGCTATTCTGGTCTCCCATAAGGACTTGGCAGTAGTGGAGAGGACCCTTAGTGAGGAGCTATCAAATGTGCAGATATGGCTGTCAGATAACAAACTATCTCTTCATTTAGGAAAAACAGAGGCCATCCTGTTTGGATCAAAGAAACGGCTTGGTAAAGATATTGAAATGAAGGTAAGAGTAGGTGAGAAGCAAATAACAAACAAGGATTCTGTTGTATATCTAGGCTGCATACTGGACAAACACCTTACAGGAGAGGCCATGGCTAAAAAAGCCCACACTAAAATCTGCCAGAAAACAAAATTCCTAGCTAGACAAGGGAAACTACTGGACCAGGCAACACTTAAAATGCTAGCGGGCGCATTAGTACAGAGTCACTTTGACTATGCTGCCACCTCCTGGTTCAGTGGCGCTCCACAGGTCCTGAAAAATAAACTTCAGACAGCTCAAAACAAATTAATTAGAGTAGTCCTTAAACTACCTCCACGCACTCACCTAGGGCCAACTTTCTTTAGGCAACTAAACTGGCTTCCGGTCAATAAAAGGGTAATTCACATCAAATTAGGTCTCACACACAAGATAGTTCAAAATACAGGTCCGAAATATCTATCTAATTATTTTAATCGATTCCGTGACAATCATTCATACTCTACTAGAAGGAGCAGTACGGATTTTATTCTGCCAAGATTTAACTCCCTAATGGGCACAAATACATTTTTATATTCTGCAGCACTGGAGTGGAACAAGCTTCCAGTGGCCCTGAAAAACATCGAAGAGGGGGGAAGTTTTAGACGTGCCACAAAGAAATGGCTAGCCAGTGAAGCATAGAATAGCCATAGGAAGGAGAGGGTAGGAAGTGCTTTTTTTTGTATGGGGTTGCTATTATGTTTTATTCTGTTTTTTATTATGATGATCTTTGTTTTATTATGATGCTCTATGTTTTATTATGATGCTCTATGTTTTATTATGATGCTCTATGTTTTTATTATGATGCTCTGTTTTAGTATGTTTTATTATGATGCTCTATGTTTTATGATGTCTGTCCATGTCCAAAATCAGGGACCATGATGGAAATAAGTGCTTGCACTTTCTCATGTTTTTATCCCTTGGATGCTGTCTTTTACTCCACAATAAAAATCAATCAATCAATCAATCAATCCAAGCGAGACCCAGCTACAAGGAAGGAGCGGCATACACTGCGGAGAAGCTAAATAAACGACTACAGGATCTGGAAGACCTGATAGAGGAAGAAGAGGGAGAGGAGGAGAACCAAGCCCGACGACAGCACAGTACTCCACCGGACCAGGAGGTCCAGTACAGCCCAGGCTATACCCCCGCGGCGCTGCGCTACAGACCCCCGACTCTATTCACGGGTGAGCACGACCAGCCCCGAGGAATAGCACCTGGACCAGCGGGCCATGGTACCCTGTCGGCACCAGCCCACAGAGAGGCGCAAGAGGAGACTCGCCTAGGAGGTTTCTCCCCCAACGCTCGCCGATGTATCAGCCATCCACGGCGTCATAAATTGCCACGCCGTCGTTTCCAGACTTCACCTATGAATCGAGCACAGTACACGGAGCTCCGGATGTGCTTAGAGACAATGATGGTGGATGTCGCTGATGAACGCCACAAGTATGCAATATTACTGAAGCACCTGAAAGTACCGCGAGCGCACAATATAGCGCTAGCCTATGCCACCTCTACGACCCCATACACCGCGGCCCTAGCAGCGCTGGACCAGAGATATGGACGTATATGGGATTACGTAATCCAAGAGATAAGGCATATTGATCGCCTACCCCCAGCAACAGACAATCGCTCATTAGACGACCTGTCAATCAAAGTGCAGTCCCTGGTAGGGATGCTGGGAGCGCAACGGGAAAAGGGCATGCATGAGCTATACGCCAACTCTAACGTCGAGAGGATTTTGGAGAAGCTGCCACCCGCAAGACAAGAGCGCTTTAGGCGGCAGAGGGACTACCGGGATCCTAACGGCCCCGAACCATCCCTCCTTGATCTAGCCGACTTCCTGGCGAGAGAAGTCAGCAGCTTACGACTGGATACGTTCGGGCGGAGCACGCCAAGCTCCAGAGAGGGACCCAGGAGAATAAATGATGGAAGAAGATCGGTGACTGTCATGCACCAATCAGAGTCAGTACCGAGCAGTAAGAGCCACAGTACCCCCTCGAGAAAAGAGAAGTGGAAGATGGTGTGCCCCTACTGTGAGAAAGAACACTGGCTGTCACAATGTGACCTGTTCACAAAGATGAATGCAGAAGAAGTGAGTCAATGGATAAAGTCCAACAGGCGCTGTTACCGATGTGCGCGCAGTCACATGGCAGCCGAATGCCGCCTAAAGAAAAGGTGCAGTCGGTGCGACGGAGCCCATCTAGATATACTACACGACAGTAACAGAAGACGGCCTTCACCTGCACCATCGAGCGGCACCAAGGCAAGTGTCATGTACATTGACCCCGCCAGCAGCAGCGGCGCCCAAGTGCTCTTAAAGGTAGTCCGTGTGACATTGAGCTACCAAGATAAAGTCATGGACACTTACGCCGTCCTTGATGACGGGTCAGAGAAGACCCTTCTGCTCGCGTCCGCTGCGGCCCAGCTGGGACTGCGGGGGAGCGAGAACCAAATGACGATTCGGACAATAAGAAGAGACTTAAAGACGATAAAGGGCGAGAATGTCTCCTTCACTATCGCAGCAAGCGGGCAGCCAGAGCGACGGTATAGGATTACAAATGCTTTCACCAGCCAAGAAATAGGACTATCGCAGTACACCTACCCCATCGCCAAGTTGATGGATAAATATGTGCACCTGCGTCAACTACCTATCCCGCTCATAGACGGCGCTACCCCGACCCTGCTGATAGGCTCCGACCATGCAGAACTCATAGTCCCGATTGACCGGGTCCATACAGGACCCCGAGGCTGTCCTGCAGCAGTCGAGACCCGCCTAGGGTGGACACTACAAGGCCCCCTCGCTAAATCTCTCAACCGAACAGCAGCCACTAGCTGCCTCCACTCCAGAGCGACAGAAGGAGACACCACACTCCTGCAGCATGTCGAGAAGAAAATTGACTGGCGACGTCGTGCGCTGCTCCGCGCCTCCCTGATCAAAGACGGCTTTGATCTCCGGCAGCGGGCCAGCAGCGACCCCCCAGTATTGCGCAACCTCAACCCACACGTCGCAGAGGACCCAGCAGCAGATGAAGAGGTCCGACACAGTGTGAAGAACAGTTTCTACGTGGACAACTGTTTACAAAGCGTTTCGACTCAAGAAGAAGCCGAGGCTCTCCTAATCAAGCTACGCGCCTCCCTGATCAAAGGCGGCTTTGATCTCAGGCAGTGGGCCAGCAGTGACCCGCACGTATTGCGCAGCCTCTCCCCCGCGGACAAGGCTGCCAGCAGCGAGACCTGGATGGCGACCATCCCAGGAGAAGCCCAAGAAATGACACTAGGACTAGTCTGGCGCTTCAAAACAGACTCGCTCCACTATAGACACAAACCCCTGACTCCAGAGCAGGGAAGGTCGACGGCGACACCGACCACCAGACGGAGTGTGTACAGAACACTCGCCAGACAATATGACCCGTTGGGATGTATTCTACCTTACACCACCAGGGCAAAGATGATTGTACGAGCACTATGGGACAAGGACCAGGGCTGGGACGACCCCATACCCGCACACCTTGCCTCAACATGGAGAGAGTGGGAGATGGAACTCCGCTCACTCCCAGGCGTCAATATACGCCGCAGCTACTTCCCATCCACAGTGAGGCCAGAGACATGCAAGATTGATCTACACGTCTTCAGCGACGCCTCCGAAGTAGCCTATGGATCGGTGGCCTACTTGCGTGCCCAAGAGAAGGGAGGAAAGATACACACTGCTTTCATCCTGGCTCGCTCAAGAATAGCCCCACGAAAGCAACAATCTATCCCGCGTCTAGAGCTCTGTGCAGCCCTAGCAGGAGCGCATCTAGCCACGTTAATCCAACGTGAACTCACCATTCCGGTGCACAGAACAATCTTGTGGTCAGATTCCACGACAGTACTCACATGGATCAAGTCTGATTCATGCAGATACAAAGTCTTCGTGGGAGTCAGAGTCACCGAGATTCAAGAGTTAGCAGAAGCGGCGAGCTGGCGGTGTGTGGACACCAGGCACGGCCCAGCTGACGTCATCACCCGGGGAATGTCTCTGGATGACCTCGCCCGTCGCAGCATCTGCAGTGACGGACCAGAGTTCCTCGGGCTCCCGGAGGAAGAGTGGCCTACGCCCACCCCACGGGAAGCAAGTAACGAGGAGGCTGAGAACAAGAAACCTATGTTCTGTGGACTGAGCACAGTCGCCTCCACAGACCCCAACATAGATGACTGCATTACCCTAGAGAGTGCGCAGCAAAAGACATTCCTGTAGCACCACCCAGAGATTCAGTCCACCACTGACATTTCAGCAGCTGACTACGAAGAAGCAGAACTTCTTCTACTACAACGAGCCCAGAGAGACTCGTTCCCCGATGAGCTAGACTGTCTACAGGGAGGAAAGCCCGTCCCATCAGACAGCAGACTGCTCCACCTGGCACCCGAGAGTGACGCCCATAATCTCATCAGAGTGGGTGGTCGCCTGCGGAGAGCCCCCGATCTACCGGATGACATTAAGTACCCGATAGTCTTGAACAGCCGACACAAGGTCACAGAGCTGATCATAAAGAAATACGACGAGGATGTACACCACGCAGGAGCAGAGAGAGTCTTTGCGGAGATCAGACGTCGCTATTGGATACTTCAAGGAAGAGAAGCGGTGCGACGCTTCCAGCGAACCTGTCTAGACTGCCGAAAGTGGCGCGCGCAGCCCAGCATACCACGGATGGCTGACTTACCCCCCTGTCGCCTCCGACTCGGCGACAAGCCATTCCACTCCACAGGCATGGACTGTTTTGGCCCGTTGTATATAAAGAGAGGAAGAGGAACCGAGAAGCGGTGGGGTATTGTATTCAAATGCATGACCACCAGAGCGATACATATCGAGCTCCTTCCGACCATGAGCACAGACTCATTCCTTATGGCCTTCCGAAGATTCACATCACGGAAAGGAAAACCGTCTACATTGTTGTCTGATCACGGGACAAACTTCAAAGGCGGAGAAAGAGAGCTGAGAGAGAGCTTCCAAGCTATGGGCCCAGAACTTAAGACCCACCTAGCTCCATCCCAGATTGACTTCCAGTTTAATCCCCCGAACGCACCCCACTTCGGTGGAACCTGGGAACGAGAAGTACGTTCTATAAAGACAGCCCTGTACGCCGTGCTTGGGGCCCAGACTGTGGCGGAGGAAGTCCTAATGACAGTCCTCACGGAGATCGAGGGAGTATTGAACTCAAAACCCCTCGGTTACGTCTCCAGTGATGTAGCAGATGTCGACCCAGTCACCCCCAACACACTCTTAATGGGGCGGCTGGACCCCGCGCTACCCCAGACAATGTACAGGCCTGAAGAAGCGAACGGCCGAAGAATGTGGATGTACAGTCAAGTACTAGCTGACAAGTTTTGGAGCAGCTTCCTACTCCACTACCTACCGTCTCTACAGACCCGCCAGAAGTGGGTAAAAGAGAGAGACAATTTGACAGAAGGAACAGTCGTCATGATTATCGACCAGTCACTACCCAGAGCTATGTGGCCGGCTGGCCGCGTAAGCAAAGTGATCACCGGTGCCGATGGCAAGGTCCGAGCAGCTGAAGTACTCGTCCAAGGGCGAACTTACACACGACCCGTGGCGAGGCTAATAGAACTGCCCCGACTCCCTGATACTATCGATGATGACCATGACCCCATGACTTTGTGAGTTGACTGACCCTTACAGCGGACCTTGAGTGGTAGACAGTGCGGTTAATCTGTCTCTGCTTAGCTAATTAGGTGGGACTAATTAGGGGGCGGCTGTTGTGAAGGATCAGATTAAACCGAATATATATATATTTATTTATATATATATATTTAATAGTATTTGTATATCGTTTGATATCCCCTGTATATTCCTTGTACAATATGCACTGAATATCCCTTTAGTCTACTAAACAGCCCATAATAGTTTCATTCTACCATTGGACGAGAACCTGGCGCCAGCAGCCATACCCCTAGGTTCAAGTTCAATCGTGCCGACCAACATGTCGTGGCAAGCCCGGTTCCTCGTAGGAATACGTCTGGCGAAATACGAATGGTACTATTTGTTCACAGCGCATATATATATGGCGCAAGTAAAGTAGAACTTTCTTTTAGTCCATTAGTTCTTTACCCTCCAACCTAGTAACAGACGCGAAGCCTCACCCACGACGCACGTGTGGTGCAGTAAGGCCTACTTGGCCTCAGAATAGGCATTGAGATATCGTGTGGATTAATAGTTGAATTGTCATAGTTTGGCACTATACCGTCGAGTTGGACGTATTTCTATTAAGCTAATAATATTCTATTATGTATGGTGCATCGTTCGGTTAGAGTTATAAAGTGAGCAGCACCCCCATCGTTCCTGACGTTATCTCGAGTCTTAACCAGGCTGGGCAGACCACTTGTGGTGCTTGCATCCGAGGAGCTCCGGGCCAGGACGAGTGGACCTGTACATTGGATTACTTTACCCGGACGACCGCGAGCCTTCCACGGCTTGGATTATCTACATGCTTTGGGTGCTTTGATTATTCCATGGATAACGGCCAACACTGCTGAGTGTTGGAACTACCCCCCGGAGAGGAGTCCAGGTGAGACGGCGCTCTACACCAGTGAGGTCGCCTCACGTCTCTCCGTTGTGGACCGGCAGCTACCGTCCACCAGAGGGTCCAGCTGTATTCATCTGCGGACCGAGGTTCTGTGGGCATCGTGTTCAGGACTCTGAATTCTCCCAAGAAATCGTCGGCCAGATGGGATACCACCAGCGGCTCTTCTAACCCCCCCTCCTACTGTCTTACAACCAGCGGGACCCCCCCCCCCTTTAGTGTATCCAGCTATAATCATTTAAGTACCATCGCTATAGTTCCCTAAAGAACCGGGTTGTATACTTACTCCCTGCGTAACCAGAGATTGGACATTCAATGTTGATTTACCTACGAATACTCATTTGCCATACAAGTGCATTTCAAATCATAAATGTCATCAAGTGAACGTTGTATATACCCTTTGCTATATAAAATATTCGATTTGTACATTTGTGTGGACTTCGTTTCATCAGGTGGGAAAGTGTTCATCATATCTATATCATGTACTGGATGGCCAGAAGTTAAAGTACAAGAGGTAGTGGTTTAATAATACCATACTTATCAATACAGTCAGGGAATTGTACCCCTCAGTTACAAAGAGAGTCAGGACAAACCTGTCAAAGAGAACACCAGGACAACCAGTCAAAGAGCCAACTCTTCTGGAAGTAAGACAGAAGTTGACCCATCATCAATTCGAGCTTATTTCCAACCTGCAAAGGCCATAAGCGCG
This sequence comes from Notolepis coatsorum, assembly GCF_963971535.1. Lineage (NCBI taxonomy): Eukaryota > Metazoa > Chordata > Actinopteri > Aulopiformes > Paralepididae > Notolepis > Notolepis coatsorum. The sequence goes on from NC_140179.1 coordinate 100,767,060, forward strand.
AAGCGACCGAGGGAAATTGGATCACTAAGCTCAGAATCTGGGACCAGCCCACCAGTAAAGAAGCGGGCTGATGACCAGGAAGATATTCAACAGCCACCTGGCCAACAACAAAGCATCCAAGTCTCAACCAAAGCAGGTGCCATCAGACCAGCTGATCACACACCCTGCACGAAGCAACAGACTAAGAGGGATGGCGTCAACACAGGGTGAACAACATGAATAAAAGGTACCATAAGGTCTTGTAGGCACAGGACCATGCGTTTTTTAATCAAATTTTATACTTTAATATGGATGTTGAATTACTTAACATTCCAAATAAAGGGCAAAAAATTGCACATATAAATATAAATAGTATTAGAAATAAAGTACAGGAAGTTGGAAGTCTGTTACATGTAAACAACATACACATTATGGCTGTGTCTGAATCTCACTTGGACCAGTCATTTGATGATGATGAGGTATTGATTCAGGGATATAGTATTTAAGGATAGAAATAGATTTGGAGGAGGTGTAATGATGTATGTACAGAATCATATTCCTGTGAAACAAAGGAATGATTTTATGTCAAAAGAAATTGAAGTGATATGGTTACAGGTCCATCTTCCCCACCTTAAGCCTATTTTCATAGGATGCTGCTATAGACCTCCAAATGCAAACGCTGTATATATGAACAATGTATGTGAGATGATTGATAAAGTTTCTGATGGGAAAAATGAATTGTATTTATTAGGTGATCTGAATATTGATTGGTTTTCTGTACACTGCTCACTAAAGAAAAAACTAGTAGACATAGTGAATGCATGTGATCTAGTACAGCTGGTCAACCAACCAACGCAAACAAGCAACGCTGGAAAATCTTCTACATGCATCGACCATGTGTACACTAATAGTGCAGAGCTATGTTCAAAAGTTATATCAGCTAATATAGGATGCACTGATCATAATATTATAGCATTCACTAGAAAGGCAAAAATACCAAAAGCTGGACCTAAGATTATACATAAAAGAGCATATAAGAATTTCAGGGAAGAGGAATTTGTCAAAGATATTGAAAACATATCATGGGATGATGTATATAAAGAGGATAACCCAGAAGAAGCACTAAGTATATTTATGAAGAGGTTTATCCAAGTAGCAGACAGACATGCGCCTATAGTTAAGTGTACAGTGAAAACAGTAAGGGCACCCTGGTTAGATGAAGAATTAAAAGAATGTATGGCAGAAAGAAATGCAGCAAAAAGTAAAGCATGCAAGTCTGGATGTCTGGTTGATTGGCAGAACTACCGCAAGCTTAGAAATTGTGTCACAAAGTGGAATAGAAAGAAAAAGAAAAGCTATTTTCAAGCTAAGATAATTGAAGTGAAAAATGACAGTAAACAGTTATGGAAAACATTTAACACTGTACTAGGAAGGGGGAATAACAATGTACCTAGCTTTATTGAGGTTGATGGGGCATTTATAACAAAGCCTGTTGATATAGCTCGGCATTTCAATGACTTCTTCTTGTGTAAGGTTGAAACTCTAAGGAATAATATGTGTATGAGTAATGTAAAATATAATGATAACATATTAGAAAGGATTATGAAAGATAAAAAATGCTCATTTAGTCTATGTTCTGTTCACACTAAAATGGTGGAGGAAATGTTGTCAGATATAAAAAAGGAAAAACCAGCAGGCCTGGATAACATGGATGGTAGACTACTGAAGGTTTCAGCAAAGCATGTAGCAGGTACGGTCACACATATTATAAATCAAAGCATTAAATATGGTATATGTCCAAAAGTCTGGAAGGAGGCTAAAATCATTCCTTTACAGAAAAATGCAAAAGTCAACCTGTCGGGTGCCAACAGTCGCCCTGTGAGCATTTTGCCAGTGTTAGCAAAGATAATGGAGAAAATAGTGTTTACACAAATTCAGAGTTACTTCAATGACAATGAATTGAATACTGATTTTCAGCATGCCTATAGGGATGGTTACTCAACAGCGACAGCGTTGACACAGCTAGTAGATGATTGTCTAATGGATATTGATAGAAAGAAATTAGCAGGATCAGTGATGTTAGACTTCAGTGCAGCATTTGATGTTATGGATCATGAAATACTACTGGAGAAACTTAAAGACTATGGTTTTGCTTCATCGTCAGTTTCATGGATAACTAGCTACTTATACAGTAGAAAACAGAGAGTATTTTTTAACGGTAGCCTATCCGAAGCAAAAAATGTTAAGTATGGAATTCCGCAGGGAAGCTGCCTTGGACCTCTGTTATTCACCATTTATACAAATGATTTGCCGTTAATTTTAGAGCAAGCAAAGGTGGCTATATATGCGGATGATACAACCCTGTACATGGCATCCTCCTCTGTGGAAGATCTGGGTGTGGCACTAAATAAAGAGCTAAAAAAAGTAGAAGAGTGGATTAGAGCGAATAGAATGGTTTTAAACATAGCAAAAACAAAGTGTATTTTAATGGGTTCACACCATATGCTAATTGCTAATCCAAAATTAAAAATAATAATGGGGGGAACTGAAATTGAACAGAAGAAGCAAAGCTACTAGGTATAACATTGGACAGTCATCTGAACTGGTCAACGCATATAAATAACATAACAAAAAAGATGGGGAGAGGGCTGGCTTTAATTAGAAGATGTGCAGAATTCCTAACTCCAGAGTCGGTGATCTATGTTATCCAGGCTCTGATCCTTTCACATCTGGATTACTGTCCGGGGATCTGGGGAAGTGCTGGAAGAGAAAAACTGGGAAAACTACAAATGACACAGAACAAAGCAGCACGCCTTGCTCTGAATTGTAGGAAAAGGTCAAACATAGTAAGCATGCATGAAAAACTGTCATGGTTAATGGTAGAACAAAGACTAAATGTAAATATCATAATGTTTTTTAGAAATATATATAAGAAAAAAAAACCTGCGTGTCTATATGATGAGATACAATTCACAATCAACATACACAGTTACTCCACCAGGCATGTGTCAATGGAAAGATGTACTGTAAAGATGCCAAGAACAAATGCAATGAAAAGGACTGTGCTGTATAGAGCCATGACTGCATGGAATTCCTTACCACCTGCACTAACTAGGGTTGAAAACAAACAGACATTTAAAAAACACCTTAAAAATCATATAAGAAAGAGTGGTACTGTCAGTTAAGTAAACATAGTGGGTGATTGAGAAGATGGGTATGTGTGATTGTTGAACTTAGATTTTTAATATATTTGTATATTGTATTAAGATGTATTGTTGTGCTTTAAGTGAACATATATGCCTTGAAACATGATTGAGTAGATGGGTATGTGTGATTGGTGAATTTAGATATTTTATTATATAATATTTTTAGGTGTTATTGAGGTGTATTGTATTGTTTTATTGTATTGTATTGTATTAATTGTATTGTATTGATTTTATTGTATTGTATTGATTTGTGTGGACCCCAGTAATAGTAGCCTATGCCTGTGGCAATGGCTAATGGGGATCCGAATAAACTAAACTAAACAATGATACGAGAAGGCATGAGACGTGATAATGTTACCCAGAGATTTAGTGTAGAGGGAGAAGAGAAGGGGTCCAAGGACCGAGCCCTGGGGCAGACAGGGTCCCTCTCCATGACACTTGGTAGGAGCGGTCATTGAGGTATGATGTCAGCCATGTCAGCACAGAGCCAGCCACTCCCATTCCTGCGAGGGACGCAAGGAGGATCTGATGGTTGACTGTGTCAAAGGCTGCAGATAGGTCTAGGAGAATCAGGACACAGAAGAGGCCTTTCGCTTTTGCTAAGTGAAGTGCCTCTGTGTCATTTCTGTGGAGTGACCAGTCCTAAATCCTGACTGATTAGGGTCTACTACTGCTTCTACTACTATTACTACTGCTACTACAACTACTACTTCTACTACTGATTCTACTACTTTTACAACTACTACTTCTACTACTACCATTACTACTACTTATACTACTGCTTCTACTACTATTACTACTTTTACAACTAATGCTTCTGCTATTATTACTACTTTTACTACTACTGTGCCTACAACCATGTCTACTACTATTACTACAACTTTAACTACTCGTATTTCTAATTTTATTACTACTACTTTTACTACTATTACTACTGCTTCTACTACTATTACTACTTTTACTACTACTTTTACAACTACTACTATTACTACTTTTACTACTATTACTTCTACTACTACTACTTCTACAACTACTACTTTTACTACTACTACTGCTTCTACTATTATTACTACTTTTACTATTACTGTGTTTACTACTGTGTCTACTACTATTACTACTACTTTTACTACTCTTATTACTACTTATACTACTACTATTAATGCTTCTACTACTATTATATTTGTACTACTACTACTGTGTCTACTACTGTGTATACTACTATTATTATACTATTACTACTACTTATACTAATTATATTACTACTTGTACTACTACTACTATTAAGGCTTCTACTAATATTACTACTTTTACTACTACTACTAATACTACTACTACTACTACTACTACTACTACTACTACTACTACTACTACTACTACTACTACTACTACTACTACTACTACTAACAATGTACTACTTTAACTCTGATATAATATGAGACAGAGGAAAATAAAGTACAAAAACTGTTATTTTTTATTTGATGTCCTTGTGTCAGGTTTATTGATTCCAATGCATGCTGACAACATTCTGGTCCAGCGTCGAGGATGCCTTCCAAAATACTGTACATAAATGCAAAGAATTGTGGGAGATATTGCAACTGCTGACCTATCCTTTGTTCCTGCTCCTAGATCTATGGGCACTTAGTTAGAATATTGATCCTGTCATGTCTTAAGTTTAGAGTCAATGGGATTATTGAATGAGCAGAACAGCATAGGGGATCGTCTACATTAGCCCGAGGCTGCATCAGCTAGTCTCCCAGAGTGGTAAAGCCGAAAGACTGATAGGATAAGTGGATAAGTGTGACTGCAAGGCTAATGTCTAAAATCAATTACCTATCAGGCAAGCGCACGCTAAATGTTAAGGTAAACTAGTGTGGTGCTTGTTCAAAACGTGGCAGAATCAGAACGAGCCGATTGCTTGACCCCCCCCCCCCCCAGCATCTTCCCCTCGTCCAATCAACTCCACACTCCACGCTGCCCTTTCTTGGGGCGCTTGTGACACACCCACCGAGTGTGAAGTTGATCGGACAGAAATCGAAAGACGCACAGAGATTCCTCCCATTTGAGTTAGATGCTAGACCGATGGAAAGTGACAACCGTCGCTGTAATCACATGTTGATTCGCTCTAGCTTGGAGAGGAGCAAAAGAAAAATCAAGGGCTCTGGCCCACACTCAACCCGTCCCGCCCCACTTGCCTTATGCTAAACCTACCCAAATTTGCATCAAAATGTAGGACGCATGACTGGAGAGCAACCAGAACCCTCCTGTATGGCTTGTTATTTTCTTTTTCTCTCTTCCTCTTTTTTTTCTTAGCTTGCATTGATTTTTTGGCTTGTATGTACGTAGCACAGAAGTGATTGCTGGCGACGGATTTACGAGGCCATCAATGGAGATGAATCATGCATCAAAAGCTGTTATGATCTCTGTTATTTTTGCCAACATCTGTTCTGAAGCCTCAAGGTTAAATTTTCCCCCAGGGTAACCATAATTGTTGGGAGCATATGTTGTTTATCAGTGGAGCCAGAGCTTAGAAAAAAACAGACAAGCCTCCTGGATACGCTGCTGCAAAAGATTAGTTTCTTAGTGGTGGAGACGTATAGAGTTTCACGAGTCATGGGTCAATTTATGTTGAAGGGGTTCATTCAAACATTTTGTACATTGGCCCACGGGCCATATCCGGCCCTTTGGGCGTCCGTCTCCGGCCCACGTGAGGTCAATCAGAACATGAATGTAAAAATATGTATGCTGTTGATGCTATACAACTGTGTTGCTTTTATTTTGAAATCTGTGCAGTTTCTTTTTAATTTACGTTTGGACGCACGTGCGCACATCTACTGTATGACGTGCTGTGTGAACAGAGACAGGTGATGCTCCTGCAGCTAACCCTCCAAATGTCAGCTCACGCCAAGAAAAGAAAAGTTGACACCAAATGCTGCGTTTTCAACAAGACATCATGGAATGCTAAATATTTATTTACAGAAGTGAAAGGTAACACAGTGTGCTTAGTTTGTGGCACACAGGTCGCCGTATTCAAAGATTACAATTTGAATCGTCACTACGTGACCAAACATGAGGTGAAATACAAGAACTTGTCGGATGAAGAGCGTGCAAGGGAGTCGAATGCTTTGCTAGCTAAACTGCAAAACCAACAAGGACTTTTTTACAAAACGTTGTGCACCCAGAGAAGCAGCTGTCAAGACAAGTTATGTCATATCCCACAAAATCACCAGAAAAAGTAAGAGTTTTTCTGGCGGAGAGTTTATTAAAAGATATGCAATTGATCAACTTTATACAAAAAGCAATACATGCTTTTTACTTGTTCAGTGAGAGAAATCCAGTCTGGCAAGTGCATTGAAATCTGGCTGAATATCTGAGGTGGATATGCGAAGGACAGCTGAGGTGATCATCAGTGATAGAGAGAACAATTTTCAAAGTTGACCACTCTGTCCTTCAGCTGAAGCTCCAGATTTCCTGCAATGTCCTCAACCCTCCTCGTCACAGTGTGTCGGGAGAGGGGCACATTCTCAAACGTGCCTTTTTTCTCTGCGCATATTAGTTCCGCAGAGTCCAACAAAACACTCTTTAATATACTGCAAAACACCCTTTCAGTGTTTGTGAAGATTAACAAGTTAAAAATAAAATGGAACACTGATGTAATAATTGTTTCTGTTTTTACTGTTTATTACTTATATATTTTTTACATATTTATTCTTCCGATTACCAGTAGCAGTAGCAGTAGCAGTTAATCAAAATATATAATTGACAACTTTTTACAATGGGAGATAATGAATATTGAGCAGAATTAAGTTCAAGTTATTGTTGGTTCGGCCCTCCAACACAGTTCAGGTTTCTCATGTGGCCTTTTGTAAAAATGAATTGCCCACCCCTGGGTTAGACACTTCGACATGCTGCCGGGAGGAGCCGGAATTGGACCCCAAACCTTTCCATTACCGGACGACTGCTCTACCTCCTCAGCCATTGTCATGCCCTATATTTAGAATGTATATTTTAGTCATGTGAGAGCATATTAAACTCTTAACTCATTCAGCGCCGGCCATTTCCCTCATCCTGTTCTAGCTAGGCCACGCTTTAAAAGATAGGAGTGTGTCACCTTGTTTGTAGAGCTATATCTATATTCTATATTATAGCTATGGATAGAATGCTATGGTCATTTGACAGTAACTATCTTCTGTCCAAGATATTCTGTCCAATTAATTTTTTCATGAATTCGTCTGCACGTTATCCCGGCCACTGCCACTAAGCCTCTTCAACTCATTCAGAACGCAGCGGCCCGCCTGATCTCAAACCTACCGAAGTCGGCCCATGTCACCCCACTTCTTAGGGACCTGCACTGGCTCCCCATTGCTGCACGAATCCGCTTCAAGGCCCTCGACCTAGCATACCGTGCGGCAAAGGGAACCGCTCCCGCCTACCTCCGGTCAATGGTCTCTAACTACACACCCTCAAGACCCCTACGCTCTGCATCTTCTGGCCGCCTCAGACCTACTCCTATCCAAGCTCCGGGAGGGTCATCAAAGAGAAGTCGCCTATTCTCAGTCCTTGCCCCACAATGGTGGAATGAACTACCCACCCCAGTTAGGACAGCCGAATCACGTCCAATCTTTCGCCGTCGACTAAAGACGCACTTCTTCAACCATTATCTGAATTAAAAAAAAAAAAAAAAAAAAAAAAAAAAAAAAATCTAACCCTAACTAACCGTACTGTCATGCACTTGTCCTAATAAACTAACCTACACTGTAGCACTCAACACTTTGATGAACATTGTTGCTCAGCTGATAGAGTTGTGCCCTTCCTGATGGCTTGTCGTACAGAACTTGTAAGTCGCTTTGGATAAAAGCGTCAGCTAAATGACTAAATGTAAATGTAAATGTAAATGGAGTGATTCAGGTTAATTCCTGGAGAGCTGAGTTATAGGGCCCTAGGTGAATTCTACTAAAAGCATTGGCGTTTCATCCCTGGACACGCTACTATTTCCAAATCAAATGTATATAATAGGTATTATGTTTCATCATGAATGCATGAAAGGGGGGGGGGGGGGGGGGGGGTGGGGGTTGTTTCTGATGCTTTGATTGCCAGTAACGGCATCCGTTGTGAATCAGCTGGATCGATATGAAAACATTGTAGGATCAAGCTGGAATTGATGTCAGATAGTCCTTACCTTTGATCGGGCGTATTCCAAAAAGAATATTCCAATTGTCTGCTCGCGATTTCCAGTATTGGTGTTCATCTGGTGGAGATCTAATACGGTCTGTTTTGATCGATGTATGATAAAAAACACCAGGGTCCCCAGATTTGTGGACCCTGCAGCTTAACAGGTTGTGATGTTGTGTTTCTTTTTCAAATGTAATGTAGGGTAGAGTAAAGACTCTAACCCTATCAAAACAGCAGTCAATGTGTATATTTTCAGCACTATGTTTGTTTATCAATGATTTTAAGTGTTATTAGCGAAATATGAGCTTGTAAAAATCTCTGTGCATTGCATCGGAAACTGGATGATTTAGACGTGAGGACATGACGCCATCATGAAATCGTTGTAGTCCTAAGAAAGAGGAGACCCAGGGCTTTCAATGGACATAGAAATTTCATAAAACTACACTACCCAGCTCACACTAGCCGCAGACATGGGAAGCCTTTATTTTTATTTTTTTTAATATTCAAAACATATATTGTTTCTTTACCTTTCTGTGAACGTCTAAGAAAAAACAACATCGCAATCTGGTAAAACATGGCAGATCTATGGACATTATACAAAAATAACTGTACTTACAGATTTCATTCATGGTCTTTGCTGCCCTGTACCGGGCGCCTAGTGGTACTAAATCCAGATTCAACTCTGCCAATGGAAAGAGGAGATTTGGGCCGATCCATAGATGTATGACTTGGCCATAATAAGGTCATTTATAGGCCTGATATTCTATATTCATATTTCATAGTGTCCGAATGGCAAAATGCAGTGCTGTATCTACAAAACCCCTGTAAATCATGTACCCTTAGATTAGATTTTAGTACACTTGATCTCAAGAAGGTACAGAATGAAGATTTGAAGATTCAAGATTCAAGATTGTTTATTGTCATATGCACAGTTAAACAGACAGTTTACAATGAAAATCTTACTTTGCTAGTCCGCCCTTCACACAAAATCACACAATTAGGGATGCTCGATATTGGCTTTTTTACCGATACCGATATACCGATATTGTAAAAAAAATATATATATATATACTGTATATATAAATGTTTTTTTGAAAACCGATACCGATAGGCTAGGCATTCAAGAGCCTGATGGCCTGTGGGTAGAAACTGTTTGTCAGTCTCGTAGTTCTGGCTTTCTATATCTCCTATATCGCCTGCCTGATGGCAGGAGGTTGAAGAGTTAGCATGGTGTTATTCACCGTCAAAGATGGGAAATAGAACGAATAATAATAATAATCATTTATATTCTCCTTTGGTTCATTGCAATTTATTCAATTGCAACAGACACAATTACTCAATTGTAACAGACACAATATTTCTGACACTGGGAATACATTCCATGAGGTCCATAGATGTCCCTAGATACCAAGAACATGCAAATGGTCCTAGTAGAATTTTCTGACTATGACTAGGGTTTAACAGGTTAATTAAACCCTTATCAGACAGAATGATTCCTGTATGCCTCATTTGCCTTTGTGCCATGGTGAGGTGGTAGGCAGCAGCTGTCCCAAGTGCCCATATCCAGTGCCGTCTGGGAGAAATGCGAGGCCCTGTGCGAGATTTAAACGCGAGCCCCCCCCCCCTAAAAAATAAACAAATGTATATCAATTTTTTGTAATATATTTTTTTATTTTATTTCTAAAATTGTTTTATACAGTCAACATATTCTTAAATAATAGCGCTGCCCGAGGCTGGGCATACAGTCAACATATTCTTAAACAGTAGCGCTGCCCGAGGCTGGGCATATGATACAGTCAACGTATTCTTAAATAATAGCGCTGCCCGACGCTTAGTGGCAATGCACCTGTACAGTCGTACACCTGGCAGTAACAGGGAAAATGCATAAAACATCCCTGGAACCTGATAAACAAGCTTAAAGCCAGGTTAATTTTTCAAGCACGACATGCAGATTTGCAGTTTTGCCTTATTTGAATCGAACTCTATAAGCTTAGTACACACATCACAAACTGCATGATGCAACACACAGAGTGAGAGAGAGAGAGACAGAGAGACCGAGAGAGCGTGAGAGAGAGAGAGCACGAGGGAGCGCGCGAGAGCGAGAGAGAGAGAGAGAGCAAGTGAGAGAGAGCGAGAGAGCAAGAGAGAGAGAGAGCGAGAGATAGAGCAAGAGAGAGAGCGTGCGCGAGAGAGAGAGAGAGAGAGAGAGAGAGAGAGAGAGAGAGAGAGAGAGAGAGATCCACGGTGGGAACAGAGTAGATTGCATTAAAAACTCACCCTAATGCAGAGTCAGGTCCAAGAGGAAGGAGACGACCGTGGAGAAAGTTCACCAGTCCCATCATGATATTGTCCCCCCCGTTGGGATGAATTTGGGAGTCTGTTCCTAGTTTATCTGCCACACGTTAGCACTCGATAACGTAGCTAACGCTAGCTAGCTAGGTTAGCTAACGCTAGCTAGCTAGGTTAGCTAACGCTAGTTAGCTGTCCCTGCCTTTAGCTAAGCTACTACCCGACATAGCTATAGCCTGACTGAACGTTCTAACACGCAACAACTTTCATCTTCAGTCCATCTGCCAAACGTCCTCTTCGTCTTGTCACTATACTTGGTATTGATAAGCTTACGGCATGCTGCGTTATTTCTTCTGCTCCGATGCTGCACATTTGGTTTTCAAAAGTAGGATGCTCTGCCTCTTGGCCAAGACATCCACTCGCTCCCGTGGATAGCGCCGAATAGACCCCGTACCTGTACCCAGGGCCGCCTGGGAGAAATGCGAGGCCCTGTGCGAGATTTAACGCGAGCCCCCCCCCCCCCCCCCCCCCCCCCCCAAAGGTTAAAAAAAAAATATATATATATATATATATTTTTATTTTATTTTTTATTTTTTTTATACAGTCAACATATTCTTAAATAATAGCGCTGCCCGAGGCGGGGCATGATACAGTCAACATATAGCAAAGAGAGAGCGAGAGAGAGCTCCCGTTCTACAGTTTAATATACAGTGTACAGAGAAGAGAGAGAGAGACACATTGGAAAGAAATTGAAATGCTATTTGGCCCTAAACAGAGAGTACACAGTGGCAGAATACCTGAGCACTGTGACTGAAGATCCTTGAGCACAGCCTAGCCATCGAGAAAGGCCGCCATAGGCAGACTGTGTGTTAGAAAGAGAGAGAGAGAGAGAGAACATGTGTGTTTGTCATGTGTGTGTGTGTTAAAGAGAGACTAGAGCATGTATGAGAGATCCAAAAGGACAAAGATCAACACTTAAATCCAACAAGAAGAGGGTCTATACCAGAGAAACCAAAGCAGCAAGGAGCCAATGGCCGACATCAGCTAAATAGGCTAGCCAGGTACTGTGACACCAGGCCACACACAGCTTTGGCCAACGGCCCAACGCTACCCAAGCTACACAAGCGACCAAGACATTCACACACAGCACATGTCGTATCTCCAAATGTTGTGAAGTAGCATATGTTTTGCCTGGAAAAAAACATCGTTATTAACAAAACATTCGGGAGGGGAAGGAAGGAAGAGTGGGGTAATGTCATGACATTTTCATTAATCTTACCTGCACAAAAGGAACGCAGGGCGAAAGGCCGCAACACAGGTCTCCACGTTGACAAAAGGCCTCTCGCTGGCGGGACAAAATAAGCCAGAACCCCCTGCTATTCTCACGGCTAATGTCAATGGTCGACTCGTAGCACAAGCTAACAGCTAACTCTAGCCTAGGCTAACTGATGGCATCAAAGTAACGTGCGCAGCCGGCAGCTAGCCGGCAGCTAGCTACGACGTTAGCTGCTGGCTGCGCACGTTACTTTGATGCTATCAGTTAGCCAGTTAGCTCAACCCGGCTATCGCTAACCATGAGCTAACGCACTACCACTGAAACTACAACATGAGAAAAGCAATACAGGCGCTGACACCAGGCACACACCGTTAGCTACTAGTAGTACTATATTAGCTAGTCGACCAGTTTGGCTCCAGAGAGAGAGAAAGAGAGCATAGGTCCACGGCGGGAATATAATCATAGGTTGACTCACCATAACGCAGTATCAATCCGGCGCCAATGGTAAAGTTGGAAGGAGACTTTCTTGGCCCACGGTGTAATTTCTTCTGATCCATGCGGCTTTTGAAAAGACATCCACTCGCCTCGCTCCTCTGAATAGCGCTGAATTATCTACCTCGTGTCGTGTCTTCTTCTTCTATTTGGTATTACGGCGGACGGGCCGGAAACACTATCCTAAAATCTGTAGACCAGCAAATCCGCAGAAACCGGAAAACTGCAGTCTGCAGAGCCGCAGAGGCAGGAAGTCAGACACATTTTTTTTTTTTTGCGAGGCCCCCCTTCCCGCGAGGCCCTGTGCGACCGCACTGCTCGCACACCCCCTGAGGCGGCCCTGCCTGTACCCCCTCCCCTCGTGGACAATACCGGTCTTCTTCACATCTCTCTACCGACTACCAGACCGACGCCAACCAGCTCCCGCTAGTGTTAGTCCTCCCACGATGCTTTGCACAAAAGTAATTGAATGAAACCAATAGTATATCTGCAGAGCCGCAGAGCCCGGAACACTATTCTACAAACGTGTCTAATGTGAAATATATAAGCATGTAAGCAAAACTAGATTTTAGGTCTGTGATGGAAAGTGATTGTTAACATTCTATTTATTTTTATTTTTATAAAAAAATTAAAAAAATTATTTGCGAGGCCCCCCTTCCCGTGAGGCCCTGTGCGACCGCACTGATCGCACGCCCCTTGAGGCGGCTCTGCCCATATCACATCTTCCTCTTCTCCGAGGCAGAAATCACATCTTATTCATAGCGCAGGAGCTCTGACTTTTGACTGTTGACAGATACCAAAAAAACGGTCTGTCCGCTGGGGGACGGGGGACGTCATTCCAATGTTCGCCAATTTGACTTTTCCCTTCCCCGCACCAAGGACAGACTGCACCACCTGGGGAAGCGTCCCAATGTTTTATGCGTGGGGTGTTTAAATGGCCATCTCGGCTCCAGAGACCAAGCCGCGTTGAGTGATGCCTATACCTGCCCTACTACCGACCGTCACACCACCTCGCTCATACATCATAATGACATGGAGGGGGGGGTTATGGTTCCATATCCATATGTCTTCTTTTCCCCCTCAAACACAAAGGGGATGCTATGTCTCCAGACCACTCGACGGGACGGGGGGGGGGTTTAGAAACGCAAGTCGAATGATGGTGACAGATTGTCAATCTTTACCACGCTTCAGGCATAAAAACAAACGTGACATTAACGTTTTTTATGTAGAGTCATGTGTTTGTTGGCGGGTCCACAATTAATGTTTACATCCCTGCTTCCACATGGAATGCACCCGATTGGACAAATGACATGCTGGTGGTTCCCAAAGTCGGGGTCGCGACCCAAAGGTGGGCCGCGAGCAGCCACAAGAGGGCCGCGAGATGATTTCAAAAAGAAAATATGTAAAAAAAAAAAAAAATTTTAAGGCCACTGAACTTAGAAGCAGGCCAGGACAGTGTTTCTAGTTGTATTCTAAAATGCTATTCTATTGTATTCTAAAATGTGACTATATGGTTTTATATTAACTTAATAAATAAACAAAAACGAAAAATCTACTTATTTCAACGAACATTTCAAACTAAATAACAGATTATGTACATAAAACGCTGAAAACAACCGAAGCAACAATAGTATTTTAATGAGGCTATTATTATTATCATTATTATTTTGCAACAAGTTAGCCCTCTCATAAATAGCACATATAAATGAATAACTAACTTGAACTAACTTAATAGGATTGAAGTGATATTTGGCTTAAAAAATCGGTCGCCTGGCAAAAAAAAAGAAAAAAAAAAAAGCCTGACGATGTGCATTGGGCCGCGGCTCTCTGACGCCTTATTTTCTGGGTCGCGGCCTGAAAAGTTTGGGAACCCCTGCTCTAGTGCAACATTTAGTGGTTGAATGTTATCTATAGCCCCTTTAAGATGAGAGCATAAAATAGAAAATATCGGATGATATCTGGCAAAAAAAAAGGTAGTTATTAGTATCTCTCAAATCAGCATGCAGGTCTAGATGTGTAATATCTATGCATTGAACAATTTCTCCCAGCGATATTTTTTTTTTTATGATTGTTGAAAGGCCAACAAGACATAGTTTGTTTCGCCTTCACACAAGGTTATGTGGTGCAGTGGTAAGAATTCCAACTGCCAAGCAGGAGACCGGACTTTGATTTAATAATAATAATAATAATAATAATAATAATAATAATAATAATAATAATAATAATAATAATAATAATAATAATAATAATAATAATAATAATAATAATAGTTTCAAGTTCAAGTTTCTTTAGTTTCTTTAATAGTTGTCATATAGAAGTACAGAACGGACGGACGGACCAGGTGGTCAAGAAGGGGACGAGCATCACAAATCAACCCCTCCATGCTCTGTCTCAGCGGTTTTCACTGTTGCCTTCTGGCCGCCGTTATGACGTCCCACCAAGTAGGACCAACCGCTACGCCAAATCTTTTGTCCCCTCGGCTATCAGACTTTTAAACACAGACAGTAGTCATTTTAAGTAGCCTTTTGCACTTGGTTGTCTGTTTTTACTTTTACTTTTATTGCTGGATTGTATCACATGGAGTGTTTCTCTTTTTATTGCCGTGCTGTCGTTGAGATGTTTTGTTGTTTGTTTGTCTTTGTTGCGTGTAAGCTGCAAATATGAATTGCCCCACGCGGGACCAATAAAGTTGTCTGAATCTGAATCTGAATCTGAATACTTTTATACAAAATGCTTCTTACTGTTTCGCTCCAGAGACTGTGTTAGACAAGATAAGTATGAAATAAAATAGTATAGCATGTAAAATAGAAGTAAAAATAGAGGTCACAGTGTTCAGTATAGACATATGTACAATGTTCGATGCAGAATAGAAGTAACTGAGTTACCATACAATATACAATATACTATGCAATGTACTAATATACAATACTATATAGTGCAGAGCAGAAATGGGATGAGGTACAATTTAGGTACAATTTACAGTAAGGTGTACGAGTTGTAGTGCAAATCCTTTACCAATAAATATAAAGTGTAAAGTGTGTTTAGGTGTTCTAAAGTGTGTAAAGTGGGTGCTGCAGTGAGTTGTTTGTTTAAAGTGAGTGTGTGCATGTGGATGTGTGTGCTGTGTGCATTTGATGGTTGTTGCATAGTGTTTATTGTTCGTTGAGCAGCCTGATGGCCTGGGGATAGAAGCTTCTTCTGAGTCTTTCTGTGCTCGCCTTAAGACTCCGGTATCGCTTGCCTGACCGCAGCAGTTCAAAGAGGCAGTTGTTCGGGTGGCTGGAGTCCATGATGATTCTCTTAGCCTTCCCCCTGCACCGCTTGTTGTAAATGTTCTGGAGGGTGGGAAGCCCCCCTCCAATTGTGCGTTCACTCTTTGTAGTCTGCTACGGTCTTGTGCAGTGCTATTCCCAAACCAGGAGGTGATGTTGCCAGTCAGGATGCTCTCGATTGTACATGAGTAGAAGTTCCTAAGGATCTTCTGACTGACTTGGAACTTCCTTAGGCGCCTGAGGAAGTAGAGGCGTTGTCGTGCCTTCTTCACAACACTGTCAATGTGTGTGGTCCATGTCAAGTCCTCGGATATGTGGGCTCCGAGGTACTTGAAACTGTTCACTCTCTCAACCGGTGCCCCGTCGATGCTGAGGGGGCTGTAGTCCTTGACCCCCGACCTCCTGAAGTCCACAATCATCTCTTTTGTTTTGCTGACGTTCAGGGAGAGGCAGTTCTCCTGACACCACTGTGACAGATTCTCTACCTCTTCCAGGTAGGCCCTCTCGTCGTTGGCAGAGATCAGGCACCACTACTGTGTCATCAGCAAATTTGATGATTGTGTTGTTGTTCCGCTGTGCCACGCAGTCATGTGTGTACAGGGAGTAGAGGAGGGGGCTCAGAACACAGCCCTGGGGGGCCCCTATGTTGAGCGTGATGGATGAGGAGGTGCAGTTGCCTGCTCTTACCACCTGGGGTCTGCCCGTCAGGAAGTCCAAGACCCACTGGCATAATAATAATAATAATAATAATAATAATAATAATAATAATAATAATAATAATAATAATAATAATAATAATAATAATAATAATAATAATAATAATAATAATAATAAACTTTATTTGTATAGCACCTTTCATGTAAGAATTGCACAGTATTGGTGCAGTAGCTTCTAGGAGCCTTGGAACAAACATTGTTCAATAACTAAAGCTATTGCATTCTCTCTGTGTCGTTTCTAGCCTACGAGGCGAAGAGCAAGTATACTGTAGCAAAGACAATTCCACCGTAATGTAATCACAATGGTTAACCTGTACAATGGTGCTGTAACTAAATTGATTCAGATGTACAATATACATAACGAGGTTATTGTCCGTGTTTTCTTTGAGACTGACCTAAATAAAAGGAAGAAAAGAAAATAATAAATCAAATACAGATGAATGTCTTCTCGCTGTGTTGGTATTGGTGTATGACGTCCACTAAAAGTGTTTGCATTAAACAGCTATCCGTATCAGAATGATCCATATTCAGAGACTCGCTGAAATAATATTTCACTGCCATTATAAGATAAGATATTCCTTTATTGATCCCCTTGGGGAAATTCAGGCATCATAGCAGCATGGGGGAAGGGGGGGGGGGGGGGTACAGGTAGTAAAAATAACACAAGCAGTGTAAACAAATAGGTCAATATAATTTACTATCTAACTAACTGAAATATATATTCACAGTATTCACAGTGTCACATAAGGTGCAGTATGCATAAGGTAGTGTTATAATGTACTATCTATAATCTAACTAACTGAAATATACATTATTCACAGTATCACAGTATCCACATAAGGTGCAGTATGCCTAAGGTAGTGTTATTGTCCTCCTTGGGTTCCTATTAGTTCTAGGTCAATGTCTGGCAGCAGTCGCTGCCCACTGTTGTGGAGCCTGATGGCCGCTGGTATGAAGGACTGTCCGAGGCGGTTAGTTGAGTGTCGGGGGGTATGAGTCTGTGTCTGAACGTGCTTCTCATCTTGACTAGCTCGTCGTAGAGAGGGTGGGAGGGGTTCTCCAGGATGGCAGCCAGCTTCCTTCTCATCCCCCTCTCTGCCATCACCTCTAGTCTAGGTAGCTCGACTCCCACCACGGAGCTAGCCTTCCTCACCAGCTTGTTGAGCTTGTTGGTGTCCCTTGAGTTGATGTAGCCTCCCCAGCATGCCACAGCATAGAAGAGGACGCTGGCCACTACAGACTGGTAAAATGACTGCAGCAGTCTATTGCACACGTTGAAGGACCTGAGTCTCCTCAGGAAGAACAGCCTGCTCTGTCCCTTCCTGTAGAGGGCCTCTGTGTTATCCGACCAGTCCAGTTTATTGTTCAGGTGTACCCCAAGGAACTTATATGAGTCCACCACCTCCACCTCCTCCCCTCGGATGGTGATGGGAATCGGGGGGGCCTCTTCTTGCCCCTCCGGAAGTCCACCACCAGCTCCTTGGTCTTACTGGTGTTGAGTTGGAGGTGGTTGCTGTCGCTCCACCCCACAAAGCTCTCCACCAGGGCTCTGTACTCCTCCTCATCATCGTCGGTGATGTAGCTTACGATGGAGGAGTCGTCGGAGAACTTCTGCAGGTGGCACCCGCTTGAGTTGCGGCAGAAGTCTGAGGTATAGAGGGTGAAGAGGAAGGGTGACAGCACAGTTCCTTGGGGGGCACCGGTGTTGCTCACCAGTACGTCAGACTGACTGTCCTTTAGTCTGACGTACTGCGGTCTTTCAGTGAGGTAGTCCTTGATCCAGGCCACCAAGCCGTGCTCCAGCTGCATCGCAGAGAGCTTCTCCGCTAGCAGTGACGGCTGGATGGTGTTGAAGGCGCTGGAGAAATCAAAGAACATAATCCTCACTGAGCTGCGCGGCTTCTCCAGGTGCGTGTACGCTCTGTGGAGCATATAGATGATGGCGTCCTCCACCCCGATGTTTGCCTGGTATGCAAACTGCAGGGGGTCGAGGGAGTCACACACCAGGGGCTTGAGGTGTTGCAGGACCAGTCTCTCAAATGTCTTCATGACGTGTGACGTCAGAGCGACTGGCCTGTAGTTGTTGAGGGTGCTGGGTCATCCCTTCTTGGGCACCGGGACGAGGCAGGAGGTCTTCCAGAGCTGGGGAACCTTCTCCAGCCTCAGGGAGAGGTTTAAGAGGTGTTGGATCGCTGCTGCCAGCTGCTCCGCACATGCTTTGAGCACACTGGGATTGGTGTTGTCCGGTTCTCTGGCCTTATTCACACTAATCTTGGAGAGCTGCCTCCTGACCTGGCTGTTAGTGATGGTCAGGGTTGGGGCTGATGTCTCCGTAGGTAGTGTGCTGTTGGCTGGGATGGTGGGGCTGGTGTTTGATGAGCAGGCTGCTGCTGCTGCTGTTGGGGGTGGGGTGCCGGTGCTGATGGGTGTGGGTGGGTGGAGGGGGGGTGCTTGGTAGGTGTGAACTGGTGCTGGTGTCGAAGGGTGGGGGGAGGCCACTCTGGTCGAATCGGTTGAAGAACGTGTTGAACTCGTTTGCACGCTCTTGGGGGCCCTCAACAGCCGTGCCCTGCTATCTGAACCCAGTAATCTTCCGGACACCCGCCCACACCTCCCTGGTGTTGTTGGCCTGTATAGTCTGCCCTCCAGCCTGTCCTTGTAGCTGTCCTTGGCCGCCCTTAGCTCTTTTTTGAGCTCCCTTTGGACAGCCCTGGCCTGCTCAGTGTCCCCTGCCATGAAGGCCCTCTTTTTCCTGTTTAGCAGGTGTTTAATGTCCTTGCTAATCCAGGGTTTATTATTTGAAAAGCAGGGTACCTTCTTTGTGGGTACGATGCTCTCCTCACATAACCTGATGTAGTCTGTGATGCAGTGGGATAGTCCATCAATGTCATCTCCATGGACCCTCTCAAACATGTCCCAGTCTGTCGACCTGAAACACTCCCGTAGCTCCTCCTCAACGTCGTCAAACCACTGTGGGACAGTCTTGAGGTCTTTTGCAGCTTGTTCAACAACAACAAGATACAACAAGAGTTTTATTTGTCACGGCATACAGGTATACAGTGAAATGCGGGGGGTCTCGCCCGCAATGTTGTGCAATAGTACAAGTAATAATAATAAGAGTCCAACCAATAGAGCGACATGTGTGTGGTCCATGTCAAGTCCTCGGATATGTAGGCTCCGAGGTACTTAAAGCTGTTGACATAATTGTGAAAGTCAAAGATATGCCGTCACACCATATGATGAATCACACCACACAACAATCCGTAATGCAAGAATGTGTATTTAATCCACTTAACAAACAACCAAACATTTTTCAAAGACATATGATTGATATCATGGGTATAATCACTTTGAAAAACAGTGTGTCACAAAATACATTGTATAGCACTGGGTCAGGCTGGACTTCCATCTCATGGTTAAATGAGGCTTCTGTAGATGACAGGGTTAAGTTCAAAATATTTTGTAGATCTCTCTGCTTTGTCCTGTATATTAACTGCGCATTTCTTCATAATTCTTTCGGTTCTTGATGGAAAATTTACTCTGAATGTTTGTAATTGCCCTGTCAGTTTATTCTCTTGGTATCTGTAATGAGAACAATTCAAGATAGATAAGATAGATAATAATAATTTACTTATTATAATAAGCGGGACATTCACACTATGACTTGTTTTCTCAAACCCCATGTCAAATATTCACCTTTTTCATTCAAGTGTGTGTGTGTGTGTGAGATTTCTAGATATACTGGGCTACCTGTTCTATCGTCTCAGTGTACTGCACATGTTGTACAACTAACATATTTGATAAGTTTAATGGTTCGATTTACTTTTCTCATCTTTTTCTCAGGACCTCCTCTCTCCTCACAGGATCTCCATTTAATCTCTCCCTGTATTTCCTTGTTCTTTCTGCACTCGCCACCCCTCTACTGAAATCTGTCTCAAACTGAAAAAAAAACTAGTGGAAATTAAATATTTTAACTACAACATCTTGTTGATAAACATGGATTTAGTTTGAGAAATGGGATAGTAGGGAAGTAGGGATACAAGTAGGTATACCTTGGGAAAAGTGTTTATAATACAGTGACAATAAAGTGTTAAAGGGACAAAATATTCATTAAACTTTAGTTGTTGTAAAATATGTATGAACTAGCATTATATATCTAGTTAAATGCAGTTCATATCATATAGTGTTACACATGAATCATATGGTGTGATGAGAAACCATGTCACACCATATGATGAAGTGTCACACCATATGATGTTTCATGAACTTAGCACACCATTGTGCATTGGGGGGGGGGGGCTATATGCTACTGCTAAAATTGTGAAAGGTCTAAAAGTGGAAGTGCCTAAATATACTGTATATATTGAGAAAACTAAGAGGGGTAACTCACCTTCTAACCTTTGTGGTATATTACCAATATCTAAAGTCATTTGCAGTGCATACAGGTTGCTAACTAGAGGGAAGAAGGACAGAGTGATAGAATGGTCTCCCCATCTGACTTCCAATATAGCCAGCAAGGAATAAACGTGCAGTCCAGACTACAGAGTTCGAATTCAAACTCATGTATTCATTTGCCGAGAGGCCAAAGGTGGATAAGCATCAGGTACATACAAGGATTATTCATCATTTTTCATAAGACATGATTGTACAAAAGGATTGATGAGGTTTTCATAATCATATAGCCCAGTCACGGTGGCTCTTCACATCAAGACAGTTTTGCACATAAATAGTAGTCATGTTATGTCAATGAAAAGAGAATGTAGCGGCACGGTGGTGTAGTGGTTAACACTGTCGCCTCACAGCAAGAAGGTCCAGGGTTCGATTCCCGCTTGGGGACCAGGTTTCCATGATGCCAGTTACCCAGGTGGGGTATCTCCCAGGCCTTTCTGTGTGGAGTTTGCATGTTCTCCCCGTGCTCGCAAGGGTTTCCCCCCCGATAAGATAAACCCAATGGAAAAACATGCACAACAATAGATCGCTAACGCTGTGGTGTCCTTGACGAAGACGGACAGGAGCACTTGGATTGGTCCCCTGGCGCGGCTCACGTTGACGCCTGTCTGCTCCCGGCTGCCCTTGGGGGGGAAGGAAGACGGGATGGGTTAATCGCAGATACGAATTGCATGCATGCATCACATGTGTGCCGATTGATGACCTCTGAGCAGGTCCTAAATTATTATTATTATTATTATTATAATGTACTGAGCAATACAGATGGTTAAACCTGGTCTAAGATAGGGATCTTTACAGTTCACACTAAACAACACCCAACAGTGGGTTCCCATGATTTACTCACATGTATTTTGCCAGGCATATTTCTCTGGTGGGCGATGGAGGCTCAGAATCTGGGGTAGAGTTCTGGCCTGTCAACTAACCTTACTGATCCAATATTTATAGGCTATATGACATCATTTTTAGACTGCCTTTTAACCAATCACAATTATCTCTAAATAAGGAGTTTGTTCCAATTGGTGGTCTTCTGGGGGCGGTCCCCCCTCCCCCTGGTTTCCTCGTCTGTGTTCCTCGAGCATCAGAGAGGGGGCCCATGGGCCCCCGTCGGTGTGGCCTCTTGATGAGCACAGAGGCTTAACTCTAAAACCTTTTCTATATTTGTATGGTTAATGTAATAAGTTACATATATATTCAGCATTTATCCAATGAGGAGTTGTCTATATTTTAATATCAGATTTCCTATATAAAGTATCACAATTAATAGTTCCTTGGTCTTAGATTCTAGCAAGCTTTACAACCAGAGTGAAATAGCTTTATTACTTAACCAGTTTGACATTCCTAAAATGGTATTTAAATCTTCTTTGTAAGTTACCTTCTAAATTGATATGTT
This sequence comes from Notolepis coatsorum, assembly GCF_963971535.1. NCBI lineage: Eukaryota > Metazoa > Chordata > Actinopteri > Aulopiformes > Paralepididae > Notolepis > Notolepis coatsorum. The sequence continues at coordinate 100,789,298 of NC_140179.1, forward strand.
TTAGTTTCCTACAGACTTAAGGCATTATTTGACCTGTGTGTCTTGTCTCTAATCTATTATTATGTGGATTCTTCATTTAGCCTCTTGTTCTGTGGTTCAACCGTCACCCCCTAGAAGGTGTTTCTTGTTCGTGGGGGATTTGGAATGGCTGTGTCCTAAATACAGTTGGTAAACAGTCTTACCATGAGGGGGCTTTTATGACCTGCCCCCCAGAATGTCACACAACACTGACCATTTGCATCTTCTTTCCAGTAGCCTCCATGTAATGCTACAGTTCAATATTAAAGCATTATTTTGAATTAACTATTATAACAGATATTTTCAGTTTCAGGGTTTATCTAACAGTCTGCTCAAGTCAATATACCATACCTTCCAAAGTCCTTCAGAGATGTTGTAAATAATAATAATAAACAAATAATGTTGTCCTACTTCCTGAAAAGATGAAGGACCCCTCTACCCCAAAGGTTTCCAAACAATTGCCTGTTGAAAAATATGAATATGGCGACCACATAATGATATCTAATTTTGGGACAAACTATTTTTGTTTAGGGAGCATTCAAAATATTATGCCTGGACTTTTAGAATATCACACTCACAAGTAGGACAAGTAGTTGTCAATATGTAGTTAAATAAGACAGTCACACCATATGAGCTTTTACTAATTTGGCTGAAATTTGAGAATAACTGGAAGAATATTCGCCAAAATGTTCTGTGCAATATATATCAGTGCTTCAACAGTAGAGGGCTGTAGTTGTAGTGGGCGGCTCCCAGGCATGAATGTATGACTCATACTGAGTGTGCCGAGTGGAAATATGAATAATAATGATGAAAAATAAAGGTGAATCAGCATCATCATCATCATCATCATGCATTGCCAACAGCTCAGTGTCATATTTACCGTATCATATTATGATATGGATTCGACACACGGCGGCAGACCTGTAATACAAACACATTACTGAGCAAGTACAGCTGCACGGTGATGAAAAACAATCCATCCACGTGAGATCACTTAGCGATATAAAAACAAAAACGTGCCTGTTTTCAAAGACAGACGATGTGTTTAGTCCACTTGTTATACAGTAGCTACTTGATCATCCACTGTGCCACGTCAACCCTCCGCTGACCCACATCTGCCCATCTCTATGATATCACCGGCCGTGGAGAGACTGCGGCGCGCATATTTACACATTTCCAACAACGCTTCTCACCTCTCCGCGATAATCCCCCTGATCGTTTGAAATGCTAATTATGCTAATTAGCTAAAGTTGGGGGCATGCAGGAGTGCCCTTGCCTATCGTCCCCCATCCCCCCCCCGTCACATGCCTCTCCACAGCTGGGCCTTCGGGAATAATTATCCTTAAAAGTCTGTACTTTGGGCCTCTTAAAGGGGCACTTCCTGATTGATTGGACGTTTTGGATTTATCCTGACATCCTGATTCCTGATTCCTGATTTATTTTGCACATAATCCCACACACATCCAAAAACTCTAAGCAGTTTTGCACACATTCATTTAGTTTGAGAGTATTGATCGTTTTTGAGAGTACGTGAGTAATATACAGTAGCCACAGTGATGTCATCGGGGACATTGAATCCTTGTGTTGTGTTAATTACAGCTTAGTGAAATGATAAGGTACCAGTCTCTATATGACAAGGTATTGCTACTTTTTCATCTACATCATTCCATGGTGCTGTAATTAACACAAAACTGTGTCACTGGTGGCCATATTCAAACTAATTTACTTTCAATAACTAACTTTTAATACACTTTAAAACTAAATGGGTGTGTGCAAAACTGTTTTAGAGTTTTTAGATGTGTGTGAGATTATATGAAAAATAAAAGTTTTTTGGGAGTTGTATTTGCTATATATATTTGGTCTGGTTCCAATTGCTTAGACCACCCCTTTCCCGCACTTCCCAATCTCAGTTTTGTTTGCTCTACCGAGGGTCAAAGTTGTGGAACTCTTTGCCTCCACATATTTCTTTTCTGAAGTTCAAAAGAGCACTGAAATCTCATCTCCTCCTAGAGCACCAATATTTCCCAAATGGACTTCCTTTACAAACTGTGGTCTGATGGCTTGTTGTATTTTCGTTTTATTATATATTCTTCCTGTCATTAGTTGTTTTCTCTATACCAGAAATCGTATGGCATCGGTGCCTGCTTCGGTGTCTATGTAAACCTGCTTGTGTGTGTTTGTTTGTTTTGGGGGGGATTTTATATTTTATCTTGATATAATATAATTTTGCTTCCTGGTGAATGCCACATGCAAGCCCCTAGAGGGTTTTTAGTCAATTATCCTACACATCCCTTGTGGATTATATTGTATTATATATGTAATTGTTTTTATATGTGTAAATAAACAAACAAACAAACAAACAAACAAACAAACAAACAAACAAACAAACAAATAATCTTATTTTACTCTTTTTATTATTGTCTATAGAATCAAACCATAAGCAAGCTCGCCTGTTGGGATGTTGGATCTTAATGTGAAAAACGATGTGATTTTTACATGTCTGCACATGTGCCTGTCTTTTGTGCTGCTGTGAAGCACTTAGAACTGCAATTCTTGTATGAAAGATGCTATACAAATAACGTGTATTATTATTACATGTCTATTCAAGCTTTTTGAAGGGCGCATGCTTATTAGCAATCTGCGAGGAAGCTCGCCAGACGCCATGAAACGGCGTCCAGTAGCCATTTTCACATGTGGGGTTTCAGAAGTATAATTAACGTCACTGTGAGACAGGTCATTTGTAAGTTCGGTAATTATTATGATTTGTTTTTATTTCTCATGCCGGCGACTAGAGATTGTGTTCTCCTCAAATGGGTCTTCCTGATACAGGAAGTTAAATCATTAAATCATTTTAAATGTACCACATGTTTTTCCCCAGCCAATCCAGAGATTCTAAATCTCAGCAACCTTTGAGTCACAAACCAATTAAGCAACTACTATCCCATCCCTTTTAATAATGACACAATGTTCATATTACCATGTCCGCAGGGGGGGGGGGGGGGGGGGGGGAGCCAAGATGACATTGGTTAATTCACTGAAGGTGTTAAGTAACTAGCTCTACATATTCAGCGTCACATTGCAAGTCTAGCTTGATAATTGGAAAGGACTGATGGTGTAAGCTGTGGCTTCACAGTGAAGAGGAGTGGCTCTCTTTTCCTCATTTCACAGAGTTAAACAGACAATCAGTCACTGTGGTGCTTCAGGGCCCGCTGAGTCCCACCCTGGGACAATTAAAGCTGTGGCTACATTGATCCGTCAATGAACCGAACGTAATTGTGCCTTTTTGCAGAGACAACAGCATTTGCGGATGGTATAGCAGGTCCGTCAGTTCACCCTCCTCTCCAAACTCAAAATGGATCACAAATTCGGCGAAGACAGACACGACGGCATCGACCCTGTCCAGCAAACGGATGGTCCTCCGTTTAATGAATGATTAATGAACATTTATTAAAAACAAGATGTTGATGGACAGATGTGTGTGGCCGCAGCCTTATATCCTAAGGTGGTCTTCTGCACTCCATGTCACCGTCACGCTCTCTCTAGCTATTACTATGGCCATTGGTAGAATATAATTGAGTAGGATATAATTGTACACAAGAGAATAGAATAGAATTGTTTAGGTTGTTTTCATGTGCGCCATTTGTGTCCCAAATGTAATTAAACGGAATAAAATAAGACTAGATACGATAAGATACTCCTTTCACGTCATAGCAGCGTCGGGGAGGTGAGGTACAGGTGTGGGCATGGTAATATTAGAAAGTCATAAATATAGGCAATACAATTATAGTAAAGATACAAATAAACAGTGTAAACAATATAATTAACTCTGAATATAAGAATATGAGAAGTAAACAGTGTAATGAAATTATGAGGGTCTGTATGCCTCGGAGAGGCAGGAATATGTAATGCTGTGGAACCTCACCTCCAGCACAAGATGTGTTACCTCCGGCATCCCCCAGGGGTCAGTCCTGGGGGCGTGTAGCCTTTTTACAACGCATCCGCGTTTCCGGCACTCTGATTGGCCAGGTCATGTGACATGTGCGCCCAATAGCGTGTTTGCCCATTTCCGCGTCGAACAGCCTGCAAACTACCTGGCATTCTATCGCCATGCTCTAAGACAAACTCTAACCTTAACCAACTTCGAAGAGTGCCTAAGCTTAACCAGTGTAGAAACTTGCCGTCCCACGATTGGCGCTCATGTCACATGACCTGGCCAATCAGAGCGCAAAACGGGAACCCGGAAACGCGGATGCGTTGTAAAAAGGCTTTAAGCGTCCTGGGGCCCCTGCTCTTTTTAATTTGCATGCTCCCCCTTGGCAACATACTCATAAGCCACAACATCGAGTTCCACTCGTATGCCGATGACACCCAAATGTATCTCCAAACCGCCCCTGACTCACACCTGGCTCTCACTCGGGCTACCAGCTGCCTTGACGACATCCGCCACTGGATGAGTTGTAACTCCCTGCAGCTGAGGAACACCTCTAAACTCAGACCCTCCCTCTCCCAGTCTGACGCCGAAAAACTGTTCCATGCCTTTGTCAGTTCCCACATCGACTACTGTAACTCTTTGCTGGCAGGCCTTCCCTCCAAAACCATCCAGATGTTACAGTACGTTCAGTGCCGTGTCCTCACCAAAACCCGGAAAACTCAACACATCACCCCAGTCCTCCACTCCCTTCACTGGCTGTGAATAAACCAGTGGATCAACTTCAAGGTTCTCCTGATGGTCTAAAAGGCCACAAATCACTCCGACCCGACCTACCTCCAGGACCTCCTCTCCCCTCAACCTGCATCCAGGTAACTCAGGTCTGGCAGCCAAAACCTCCTCGCCATCCCACGCACCATGGGGCACCGGGCTTTTTCCGCACTGGGGCCGCACCTGTGGAATCAGCTGCCAGGATCCATTAAGGCAGGGGATCCCAATGTGGGGGTTGCGACCCCCAGGAGGTAAAAAAATAAAAGATACATTTAATTAAAAAAGAAATTTATTTTTATTTTTATAAATGGAAATGTATGGTTGAAACATGCACACGTTCAAACCCAGGAGGGTCGCGAGCCGCCGCGGGGGGGTCGCCAGATGATTTCCAAAAGTTGGAGAACTATCTCTCTCTCTCTTTCTCTTGCTCTCTGTGGAGCCAGCTAGCTAATAATACCATCTGGACACGTCATGGAAAATGTGCCTAAATCAGTCAGATAGGCATAAAAGATGCAGTGTGGCCAGAATGTTGTTTCAAGGGGTCGAACACATTCTGAGCACTGGCATCTCCCAACCTGTTCTTCTCCGGGAAAGCAGCCCAATGCGGCTTCCATGTTCTAGCTCTCCCATGCTCTGGAATTCAAGGAGAAAACGCTTCCAAAACATCTGTTACCGGAAAATATATCAGCAGGCCCTTTTGGCCCTTTACATGGACTGGGCCCGTGTTTCATTTAAATGGTGAAATATAAATTGGATCATGCCCCCAATTTCTCTCTCGATCTATAAACATGTTTAAGTCAGTTAAATGTGGGCCCTTTTCCCTCCAAAAGGTACCATACAGGCCAAATATGTTTTTTTTGTGATTAAAAAAGACACGTGGCATTAAGTGAAAACATGATATACAGAAACTAAAATGAATCACAAGTTATGGTTTATGACCAGCACTGGTGTAGAAGTCAAGTGGGAAAGAGTGCACAGTTATACTGTAAACTACCACATTATAATTGAGATCCATTACACGTGACACGGGAAAAGAGGTGAGTCTTGCATTTTAAGAGTCAAGCTGTGACCTCGCAGCTAAAGCTGGGGCTAGGCCAATTATCCATGGCCATAGAGCAGGGCGAAATAAAGCTTTTATTTCTCCCACGTGGGAAATATTAATCCATGTGGATAACTTCCCTTTTTACAAGCAGTGTGATCACTTAACTTGATTTCCCTTTTAATGTCTTAATTGCCTTTTAGGGAAGCGTTTATTCATGTTCCAGTTATCGGTGACTGATTCTTGTTTTTGCAAACCAATCTGGCTTGAAATATTATATTAAATGTAATATAAATAAAGTACTAATCGACCACAAGAAAAAAGGTACATATTGTTCATAATGTTACAGCCATAAGTAGTATATTTACGTATTGTATCGGAAATGTACAATGTGTACGTATTACACAAGTAGGCCTACATATATTATTGTACTAAAAATATATATATATAAAAAAAATACAACTTTTGAGTTCCCCTGCTGGGTAGCAAACTACATGAGAGACAAGTGCCTTTACCTCAAGACTGAGACACACCTTTCTGATAGCCTCGCCCAAACCCTATCCTTAACCACACTGTTACCTTAACCATAACCACTAAGTAAACGTTAAAAACAAACCTTAACGTGTGTTTGGATCAGGTTGGGTGGGTGTCTTAGCACTCGCCCGCGACCACAATCATTATTGTGTTGTTTTACTGGGACTTACATATAACGAAGGTTATCCTATATAACCCTAGTTATATGAGTATAGCGAGCGCTCTGCTCTATTGGAACTGTCCCTTTAATCATATGCTATCATGAAAACTTTCAACCACATGCACGCACCCCCACACCTGCCTGGCCACGGCCACATCCGCTCACACATAAGCGTGGCCATGGCCATACTACCAGCTCCTTCCCCAGTCTTTCACCGCCGAAACGGAAGACACATGGGGTCCTCAGTGAGTCAGAGCAGAGTGCTCGCTATACTCATATAACTAGGGTTTTAGGATAACCTTCGTTATATTTCATATAGCTTTGCGCTCTGCTCTATTGGAACACAAGAGCGGAGCAGAGCAGAAAGCCCGACAGATGTACCCGCTGAGGTCCCCTACAACCATCAGAATACCGGGGAGGATCCGGGCCCACCCTATTGAGGGACGGGAGGGAGACCGGACCCGACTGTGCGAAGAGGGAACAGTACCCCAAACGCACAGGGTGAGCAGACCGTGGGACTTACCTTTCTTATAGAAGGGCCCGCGACTACTCGGTTGCGCATCCCGCATGCCACCAGGGAACGGACGTGAGGCAAAAAACCCACGTCACAGCCCCCAACATCGCGGGTCGGGGTCAAAAAGCCCCGACCCCGTGGCAAGGGCGTAGCAACGGGGCGGGGAGGAGGCCCCAGCCCCAGGCCACATCCCGGGGGCCAGGACCCCCCAAAAAAGGGGCCTGGTGAGGTCAACGAGGCTGCGGCATCGAGACCCCACCAGACGGTCACTGGTGACACCACCCCCCACATTGCCAGCGTATCGGACAGGGCCTACAATAGGTGAAGGCCCTTCTCCACCTGGCACGCCGCTCCGAAGCGCTCCAAGGAGGCTTCCCTCCCACAATGTCGTGGGGCCAACTGGCGCACCGGGGAGACAACACTCCAAGGAAGTTGATCCCTCAATCCAGGCCGACAGGTCTTAACAAGAGCAGAACTCGACCTGCGCCCGGAGCACTGCGGACTAGACAGGCGCCTAAGGGGCTAACTGTAAGAACAGTATCCCGGCGGAAAGGGTGTTCGGTATGCCGTGCACCATGTCACAATCTCATGGGGTCACGAACCTCGCGGAGTCGGAGTTAGCCAACTCCGCCAGCGAACAGATTCCGCCACGAACCCTGACCCCGCCAATTTATTAATCCCTCGGGGTCGAGGTTCAGAGAAAGAGTTTGACACAATTGGCAGACGTCATGAAACATGCAGGGCATACTCTCGGGCAGCCGGGGTCAGACCCGGGCTCAACCGGAGAGTCGACTCTGCTACCAACACACCGGGGAGACAACCACCCCCCTATGTTTATTAACAGAAAATGATTGCTCCCTTAACCCATTAACACTTTCAGTGCCGGGCCGTGTTTTCCTTTTTACCCCGTTGAATGCCACCATCCACGGCCAATGTTAACGTTAATATCAAGTTTCAAGTTTCTTTAATAGTTGTCATACAGAAGTACAGAATACTTTTGTACAAAATGCTTCTTACTGTTGCGCTCCAGAGACTGTGCAAGACAAGATAAGTATGAAATAAAAACATAGTAAAATTAGAAGTAAAAAAAGGTCACAGTGTTCAGTCTAGACACATGTACAATGCTCGATGCAGAACAGACGTTCGCCTAATCTATGTTTTAAATTATGGCTATGTGTCTAATCTCCCCGTCGCTTATCAAAGACTCATTTTCCAGTCAACATTGGCAAGGCAGATTGTATTTTTATCGCTTCATTTCCGTTGAAAATCACCCGTTTTCCGGGGAAAAACAACCCATGCCTATGATAATCGCCTTTTACTGGAATATTCCAGAACGTTGTCATTTGTCTGCCTATTTATGAATCGTTTTCAAATAAACGCTAGATGATCGATAGTATATGTGTGCGCACGCACGCTCGTGCTGTGCGCTGATAATCGCTGCTCTTATTTCCTCATGGCTTTTACAGTCAAAACAGCCATATCACATATCACATAAACGCTTATATATCAGTGAAAACGAGTGATTATCCTAACACTGATAACATAGATTCCTTACCTGAGGTCAGATGGTATCCAAATGGTTTATTCCAATTTCCGATCGCCATTCGAAAAAATCGATAAATGTATTGATCCATTGTGTGTACAGTATAACACATGATCCGCGCGGCTCAGAAGCTCCAGAATGAACTCTGGTAGACCCCGGCTGCATCAGTGAGAAGTAAAATGTGGAGTCAGAAATCCGTTCTCCCATTCACTTTCATTGAGTACATTCCAAAAGGGTGATTTACCATCTGGGAGATGATAGGGGGCGCTTTTTTCACATCTGAGCGCTGGCAGTCCCTGGATCTCCAACGGTAGGCTCGCGTGATGCAATATGATTATAGATCGCTAATAATAAAAAAAAAAAAAAAAAATACTCGGGGTGTGGCATTCAACGGTCGGGTTGTAAACCCGAGAAAAGCTGTGAGTGGCACTCAAAGTGTTAAGAAACCCCAGAAACATAACTGCGCGTATACACAGGCTATACAATGCAGTTCAAGGCGTTTCAGGGTTAAAAAGGGTTAACCCAGGCCAACAGGTCAACGAGGGCAAGGCCCGACCTGGGCCTGGAGGACCGAGACCTACACAGGGATGCATAGAGGAGTTGACAGAAGCAGCCTCCCATCCCCGGTTTAGCAGGGAGAGGTGAAAACGAATGGAGAAGGACCAACCCACCTAACATTGTGCAAAAAGGTACAACATAGTATGGACCAATGCACACCACTGTTAAGGGCAACTCGTAGTGGCATCTATATGACACACACATTCATGACATCAACCCCTGTGACATCCGGCCCGCCCTGGCATTTTCCCCCCGGAAAAGCCCAGGGTCCTTCGGGGTACCAGAACTTGTCTGCTCCCCGGCGGACAACGGGTTAAACTGATCCTGTTCCGGTGCCCTTGTCACGCCACCGCCCCCCAGTCCTAAGAGGGGGGTAGGTACGCGTGTCAATCCAAAACATCACAGAGGGCGCCACCAAGACTTACTTATACAACACATAAATATATGACTCATACTACATGTAAATATATCACTTATGGCTAATAACTAGGGATGTCCGATATTATCGGCCTACCGATATTATCGGCCGATATCGGCATTAAAATGTGATATCGGAAAATATCGGTATCGGTTTTAATTTTTTTTTTTTTTTTTTACATTTCTATAGAAATGATGTCCGATATTATCGGCCTACCGATATTATCGGCCGATATCGGCATTAAAATGTGATATCGGTTGATATCGGTATCGGAAATTAAGAGTTGGACAAAAGCCAATATCGAGCATCCCTACTAATAACATAACATACATTATGTACCTATTTTCCTGTAGTTGATTAGTACTTCATTTACATTTTCTGATGAGGCCGTGTTGGTTTTTGGGATGTGCACATGGTGGGTAGAGATAAGCGTAGCCGCCTAACTCAAAATGTAAAAAGTGTTATTTGATGAGACCTCAGCCATTTGTGCACCTTCTCTGTCTCTGCCATGTATGGCATACAGTATGTCAACACTCTGTGGAGTCCATTAGCGTTCCGGCAATTTTTTACTCCTTATATTCTTGAAACAATAGGTGGTTGTTTACAGAGCGGGAAAAAGGATGGCGATATTATATACTGCCCCTTATATACCGTCCAATTTCTTCCCCTTTGGACTGACTGTACTTCTAAATGGGGCGAAATCATGCGTTGTCACTAGGGATGCTCGATATTGGCTTTTTTACAGATACCGATATACCGATATTGTCCAACTCTTAATTTCCGATACCGATATAAGATAAGATAAGATAAGATATTCCTTTATTGATCCCATTGGGGAAATTCAGGCGTCATAGCAGCATGGGGGGAGGGGGGGTACAGGTAGTAAAACAACAACACAGTGTACAGGTAGTAAAAACAACACAGGCAGCGTAAACAATTTTGGTCAATATGGTCATTATAATTTACTATCTGACTAGCTGAAGAAATATTCACATTATTCACAGTGTGAATAATAATAAGGTGCAGTATGCATAAGGTAGTGTTATAATTTACTATCTACTGAGTATACATTATTCACAGTATCACGGTATCCACTGAAATATACATTATTCACAGTATCACAGTATCCACATAAGGTGCAGTAAGCCTAAGGTAGTGTAGGTTGTCCTCCTTGGGTTCCTATAAGTCCCAGGTCAATATCTGGTAGCAGTCGCTGTCGCTGCCCCCTGTTGTGGAGCCTGGAGGCTGCTAGTCGCTGCCCACTGTTGTGGAGCCTGATGGCCGCTGGTATAAAGGACTGTCCGAGGCGGTTAGTTGAGTGTCGTGGGGGAATGAGTCTGTGGCTGAACGAGCTTGTCTTGACTAGCTCGTCGTAGAGATTTGATTTGATTTGATTAGGGATCCCCATTAGCTGGTGCGATAGCAACCAGCTAGTCTTCCTGGGGTCCACACACAAAAAAACACAAAAACAATCACCATTGCAAAAAAACAAAATTATTAAAAGTCAGTACACACAATGCATAATGAACCTACTGTAACAATTAATATAGCTAAAATTACATTAGTGTAAAACAAAAACAAAAAACCACTTTACAGTGTTAAAAACAATTTAAAAACAATTTAAGATTCTTTTTAAAAGTGAATCTACTGTAAATGCAGCAGAGGTTCCGAGGCAGGCCATTCCACAGAGTTAATGCTCTAAAAATAAAAGATCTCCCCAGAGCGCTGGTTCTAGGACCTGGCAATTCAAGCTGCCCACTACTGGAACCTCTAGTGTAATGCTCGTGCACAGTATTACTAAAAACAATCTGAATATGTATAAAAACAGGAGTCTTACTGCTCATGACCAACTTGAACAGCACAAGTATATTAAAAGACAATCTATTTTCAACGTTAAGCCAAGAGAGGCGGGCATGCATACGGCTCACATTAGACCTTAGTGAGCAGCCCAGTACCAACCGTGCTGCCCTGTTCTGGACCACCTGGAGCTTCCTGAGGTCACCACTGGCAGCAGATGACCACATCGCAGAGCAATAGTCAAGATGACATAAAACTAAACTTTGCACTATCTGACATAGAGGGGGTGGTAGGGGTTCTCCATGATGGCAGCCAGCTTCCTTATCATCCCCCTCTCTGCCATCACCTCAAGTCTAGGTAGCTCGACTCCCACCACGGAGCTAGCCTTCCTCACCAGCTTGTTGAGCTTGTTGGTGTCCCTTGAGTTGATGTAGCCTCAACCGATATCACATTTTAATGCCGATATCGGCCGATAATATCGGTAGGCCAATAATATCGGACATAATTTCTGAAATGTAAAGAAAAATGAAATAAAAAATTTGAAAACCGATACCGATATTTTCCGATATCACATTTGAATGCCAATATCGGCCGATAATATAGGTAGGCCGATAATATCGGACATCCCTAGTTGTCACGGAAACGTCAGCCTTTAGGTGTGGAGAAAGATATCTGCAAATGCCAGAGGAAGTCAAATTACTGATGTAAAAATAAACTTTTGTTTTGATTTTTCAAGTGAACAAAAAACATTCAAAATGTCAAAGTACTCCTTTAATGGTAGCTTCTGTGCCGACCAACCCCCCAAAAAACATTTTCATTTCAATAAATTGTACAAAGAAATGTACAAAACATTCACAGAGTTGGTAATTATGATGTCCAATAGTTGGTGCAGACAAAAGCTGACTCTGGAGTGAGCAGTAGATTATAGGCTACGTTGAAGACAAACAAAGGCTCTTGTGAGCATGTGGCTGCTCAAGGCCTGGGTGTGATGGGCCTGTGGTGCGGTTGATTGCTGCAGGGAAAATTTACTCCAAGTAACATCCCACATAAGAATACAAATGTGGTCATGTTGATTGCAAGTGAAATGTGTTATAGTAAAAAATACTTCTTGAAAACAATAAGAATATAGACTAGTTGAAAATTGTGCTATGGGCATTTATGCGTGGAGAGTGTGGGATGCTTGAATCTGCAACTGCATTATGAACATCTATTATTGTTTATGTGTAGAAGGGTGGATTATCCCTGTTTATGGGAGTGGTTGTACACGGACACCTGGTAGCGGGATGCAGTAGATTTCAATCTATCTGAACCCCCGTCTTTGGGCCCGGAACGTCGTTCTGGAGGGCTGGCAGCAGGAGCGGATGGGGCCCAGGATTTACTAACCTGGGGGGTGGTACTCTGGTCTTCCTCGCCTTCCAGGGCGGTCAGCAGTAGCTCCCCACACACTCTCACTTCCCCCAGTACCTCCGTTAGCCCTCCCACACCTGGTGACTGTTAGTTAAATACAGATATTGGGCTCCCCTCAAAGTACCCTTCCTTGACCACCTGTAGAGACCTTTAATCATATGCTGCGAATAGGGTGGAAGGGTTAAATAAATATACTACAGTCATATATATTTACCCGGTCAACAAGGTTAGAATATGGGCTCAGAAATAGACACACACACCGTTCTCCCATCTACGGCTCCTTTATATAAGGCCTGGTCAATTAGCAAGTTACAGTTTATACTTTATGTGGTTCATATGGCATATAATCACATTAGGCACCGGGTGCTCTCACTCACATAATAGGGGAACGCTACTCCCAACATAGGCACCTAGTGCTCAATACATTATTTCAAAACCCTGCTTGGATTAGGGGAAGACCCAGGTACATGTCAAGGAGTTCAATGGGAATTCAAGAACGTCACACAGTTATTACAATACACAAAAATAAGTTACATGTGGGCCCACGTTACCAAATAAAAACCTACACTAAAGCCGGCTTATAATGATTGGGGTACCCCTAGACACTGGTCGTTAGCGTTCGCTTCAAATGGATACTGTTTTGGCACACGAAGTACCGCTGTACTTAACCAAGATAGCGGATCCACTCTCACCACCCCTCGTCCGGGTGACAAGATGGCCGTCGGGCGATCCCGCGAGCACAGCCAGCGGGCTGGGGTAGGCAGCAGGGGCAGTGGCTGAACTGGAGGAGCATGCTGTGTTGTGGCAACCTCTGCTGGAGGAAGAGGTGTCCTCTGCTGCGTTGATGAGACGTCCACTGCGGGGCTGCTGACTGGGATGGCGCGCTCTAAACTGTTGGCTACCTTAAACACAGCTAAACTGTGGGTCTTAGTGAACCCTCCTGCTATCGTCTGTACTGCTAACGCAACGTGGCTATATGCACCACCGGTCTTCAGCGACGCTCGCCTGGTGGTATACAGCATGCTTATACACCGCTCACACTTCTAGGATAACACGTTATCTATGGACGTTAGTTCTTCTTTCCGTATCGCTTACTCACACTTCTCTATCGCTTGTACTTCTAGGATAACCAGTGTTATAGCAGAGTACTCTTTATCTCCCGTTGCTCTTCAACGGGGCTCTTCAACGGGACTCTTCAAACGGGGCTCGTCGAGAGCACACGCCCGTTCACGTCCGCTCACGTCCGAGTTCACTGACGAAGAGGACTTCCTCCTGTTCCGCCCTCCAGGTAACCAGCTCTCACTCGCTGCTCCTTCCTCCTCCGCTCCACCTGCCACCACTGCCCCCTGCTGGCGACCGCAACTGGTCCCACTATAGGACACTCAAGGCAGGAAGAAAAATGCTTCAATGTCATGTTAATGGTCCATATCGAAGCCGGAGAAAGAAGAGCACCTCGCATAATTAGTCCGGGCGAGATATCAAAAAGGAACACTGTTTCACATTCTTTGTGCACACAGGGGAAGTAACAAGTTAGTCAGCACTTCTGAATAATTAGCAGAATATTCAGGATGCTACATATGCTCTATGAATCACTTTTGGTATTTGCACATGAGTGTCTTTATAACCTACAGTATGTTGGACATCCTAAAATAGACTAGGTTTACATTCCACTTTTAGATTTGACTCCGAAATTCATGTTATTTGATCTGAGGGATAAAAAAAATAAATACCTGGCCCTCTTATTCAATAACGCTTCAAGCTCACTATCTGGTCAACAAAAAAACACGCTCATTAGTACCCTATAGTTCAGTGAGCTAGCGAGACAACAAGGCTAATGCAAACCATAGATATATATAAAGACTAGATGGTGGAGGTGGAGTCTCCCACATAGTTCACCGGCGGCCATCTTGCTTCAGTGGACTACTGCTTTAAGGTGAGTGATCTGCACAAACCAAAAGACTCTTAACTCGCTGAAATTTTGACGGATTTACTTGGTTTTTTACAAACGTTATTAACGTGGCTATGATTCTTGCTTGGAATCATTTGTATTTAAACCAAACCAAACGGTTGAAAATTGAGCAAGCTATGGTTATTTCAATAGTACATGCACTATAGACATTCATGTTATAGGCGGCTGGGTGGCGCAGCGGACATTGCGTTCGTCACCAACGCAAGAGACACCGGTCTCGAATCCGGCTGTCAGCGCTGCCTCCGGCTTGGGCCGGCCGGCATACTGACTCAATTGGCAGAGTTAGCGGGAGGGGAGTCGAAGGGTGGTAGTCTGGTCGTTGTAAACAGCGACTCCTACAGGTCGGTCAGGGCGCCTGCACAGCAAAGACAGGAAAATGGCGGGGGCAGTGTGAGCCTCCTACACGTTACTCCTCGCCAATGAGAGTCCGCGCTGGCAGGTGAAAAGATGAGACTGGCTGCCTCCACATGTACCGGAGGGGACATGTGATGGGCTTCTATCCTCCCTACGACCGGCCAGTGGGGGGCACATGCGAGCAACGATCAGGACAGGGGAGGGGGAAATTGGCATGAGAGGAAATTGGGATGGGGGAGAAAAATCACAGAAAAAGGGGGAGAAAAAGTAGATAAAAAATAAAGACATTCATGTTATGAGTGGGTGTGCTACCCTGTAGCAAGATGGCCGCCATGTGACATCTCTATTGGCCAGCAGCGCGGGTGAGTCATCTAGTCTTTATATATATATATATGCAAACCATCACTGAGATGGATTCGAGCTTTTTAGCTAATGTTAGCTCATATATTTGAGTAGCCCACCTACTTGAAACTGAAGTTGATTCTCAGGCCAGGGAATCATGTAATTGATTCAAATTCATATCAGCTTCATGGTTTCAGGGAATTCAGTAGGATTTAGCTCAGCTAATTTGTTTTCTCTGCTCATCCATTTCTGTTCTCCTCCTCATTTCTAATTCACAGCAATCGCTGCAATTGACTGACTAGCTCAACGCTTATGGAAAGCCTACAGAATGTTTACTTTGTGACCAATGTCCAGGGGTGTAAAAAGTACCCAGAAATTATACTTAAGTGAAAGTATGGGTACCGTCTCAAAATCGTACTCAAGTAAAAGTCAGAGTATCTGGCTAAAAACACACTTGAGTAAAAGTAAAAAAGTGTCTACTTTTAAATGTACTTAATTAAGTACTAAAAAGTTTAAAAAGAAAATGTATTCCGGGGCAATGAAATCTTCCGTTTTGTCCTCTTCATCACTCGTACTATCGTTTGTGGCCATCTTCTGTAGCTTGTCACTCTGACTGTCTATTTTTCTGATAGCAGGTGTTTAATCAAAGATCCCGCATTCTAGTCTTGCACAAGGACCAATCAGCATGGGTATGGGAGGGTTCATTTTCTATTGATGGGGATTTGATTGGCTGTTTTTAAATAAATTGCAGCCGCAGGATTAATAACGTTAACGTTAGTTTGGCCAGAGAAACAAATATACTAATTAAAATAGTTGGACCTGCGAGATTTGTACTATGTAGGTCTGTATTTTAAATGTAAGGAGTAAAAAGTATGTTTTTTTTCTCTGAAATGCAATTGGCTAAAAGTATACAAACCTAATAATACTGGCGTAAAGTACAAATCCCCAAAAACAGTACTTAAGTATTGTAACAAAGTACAATTACTCAAGTACTTTACACCCCTGCAAATGTCATTTTGAGGATCCACTTGCTCAATAGCCTTTTTAATTAAACACAACGTTTCTGTCTCTACTTTTCGGTATCTGACAGTTTAATTGAAGATTAAGTGCTTCAGACATCAAAGCACCTGTCACAAAGAATATACTCAAGTGTGCAAGAGGCTTTTGATGACCGAACAAATGCTATTTTCAATGTAACTAATTACAATACTTAAAACTAAATATACTTGAGTAAAAGTAGAACTACTCAAAAAGTACAATTACACAAAACGACTCAATTACAGTAACGAGAGTAAATGTATTTAGTTACTATGAAGCACATTCTCAGGGGGCTCATACAGAACCAAGCATTTCACTGTAATGTATGTACATTATACGTGACAAATAAAAACAAACTTGAACTTGAACTTCAAACTCCCCAAATGCACACAGATATCAGAATGCAAGACTTAGAGGGGGGAGAGGGTCAGAAAGAGGTACAGTCGGTGAGTGTGTGAGTGAATGAGAAAGGAAGAGAGTCTGTAGCTAAAAATACAGAAAGAACGAAAGATGGATGGAGGAAAGGTGCCAGTGAGTGCGTTCAGGAGAGAGAGAGAGAGAGAGAGAGAGAGAGAGAGAGAGAGAGAGAGAGAGAGAGAGAGAGAGAGAGAGAGAGAGAGAGAGAGAGAGAGAGAGAGAGAGAGAGAGAGAGAGAGAGAGAGAGAGAGAGAGAGAGAGAGAGAGAGAGAGAGAGAGAGAGAGAGAGAGAGAGAGAGAGAGAGAGAGAGAGAGAGAGAGAGAGAGAGAGAGAGAGAGAGAGAGAGAGAGAGAGAGACATTACTGAGGCCTCCAGGCAGCGGGGCTCGAGGTCGAGGACACAGAGGTCGGTCACAGTGGGACTTGGCCACACTGACACTCACACCTGCCAAGACGAACTGCAGCTCCTGGGCAACACAACTCTGCAACAGACACACAAAGCAGGGCTGCGCTCGGCTGCTCTGCATTAACCCTTTCACTGACACACGACAGAAGGTTAACCCTTCACTATCACACAACCGACGGTCGCCGGCAGTGAAAGGGTTAACCTTCTGTATATTGTCGCGGTGAAAGGGTTAACCGTTTGGTAGTGCGGCAGTGAAAGGGTTAATGGGTGTGAGGGATGTGTGTGTGGGTCATGAGCAGATAACAGGGACTCTTAAAGTTATCCGTGACACGGTCAACCACTAGACTGCTTACGCAGGTATTTTAGGAGAGGGGGAAAATTAAACAACAGAAAACAACCTTTACAGGTGGAAATCTCAAAGTGAGTAATTAAGAAAATAAATCAAGTCCCAAAAAAACAGGACTACTCGCAATAAAGAGGTATAGTATAAAAGTAAATAAGCCACAAGGACACCTCCTAATAAAGGAGTTTATATTGGAAAAAGTAAAACAATAAACCTCCACTAAGGGTGTTTATGTGTAGAATCACGTGAGTAGCCTAAAATAAGAATGACTACCATAAAGCTCAATTCTGAATCCGAGATCAGACTACACTTCAATATAATCAGCGTGACCAAAAGGACAGCCAACACTAGGAAATGCAAAAGCAGTTGACACTGCGATCTCCAAACTTAAATAGACTCCACATGGCCATAGGCACAGCTGCACTGCATCAGGTGCAATCAAGCCCACACACCTGCCGACCCATGAGGCAATTAACCACAGGGAACAGGGATTGACAGCTGTCCCTCACAGAGAGGTGAAATAAGGCAAAAACCATGACAATGGGAGCTTCACTGAGGTGTTGTCTTTGCTACAGGGGTGGTAGGGAGGTATAATGGGTGGTAGGGAGGTATAATGGGTGGTAGGGGGGGATAAGGGGTGGTAGGGGGGGATAAGGGGTGGTAGGGAGGGATACGGGGTGGTAGGGAGGGATAATGGGTGGTAGGGAGGGATAAGGGGTGGTAGGGGGGGATAATGGGTGGTAGGGGGGGATAATGGGTGGTAGGGGGGGATAATGGGTGGTAGGGGGGATAATGGGTGGTAGGGGGGATAATGGGTGGTAGGGAGGGATAATGAGTGGTAGGGAGGGATAATGGGTGGTAGGGAGGGATAATGAGTGGTAGGGGGGGATAATGGGTGGTAGGGAGGGATACTGGGTGGTAGGGAGGGATAAGGGGTGGTAGGGAGGGATAATGGGTGGTAGGGAGGGATAATGAGTGGTAGGGGGGGGATAATGGGTGGTAGGGAGGGATAATGGGTGGTAGGGAGGGATAAGGGGTGGTAGGGAGGGATAATGGGTGGTAGGGAGGGATAATGGGTGGTAGGGAGGGATAATGGGTGGTAGGGAGGGATAATGGGTGGTAGGGAGGGATAATGGGTGGTAGGGAGGGATAATGGGTGGTAGGGAGGGATAATGGGTGGTAGGGAGGGATAATGGGTGGTAGGGGGGATAATGGGTGGTAGGGGGGATAATGAGTGGTAGGGAGGGATAATGGGTGGTAGGGAGGGATAATGAGTGGTAGGGAGGGATAATGGGTGGTAGGGAGGGATAATGGGTGGTAGGGAGGGATAATGGGTGGTAGGGGGGGATAATGGGTGGTAGGGGGGATAATGGGTGGTAGGGAGGGATAATGGGTGGTAGGGGGGGATAATGGGTGGTAGGGGGGGATAATGGGTGGTAGGGGGGATAATGGGTGGTAGGGGGGGATAATGGGTGGTAGGGGGGGATAATGGGTGGTAGGGGGGATAATGGGTGGTAGGAGGGATAATGGGTGGTAGGGGGGGATAATGGGTGGTAGGGAGGGGTAATGGGTGGTAGGGAGGGATAATGGGTGGTAGGGAGGGGTAATGGGTGGTAGGGAGGGATAATGGGTGGTAGGGGGGATAATGGGTGGTAGGGGGGGATACGGGGTGGTAGGGAGGGGTAATGGGTGGTAGGGGGGGATAATGGGTGGTAGGGAGGGATAATGGGTGGTAGGGGGGATACGGGGTGGTAGGGAGGGGTAATGGGTGGTAGGGGGGGATAATGGGTGGTAGGGAGGGATAATGGGTGGTAGGGAGGGGTAATGGGTGGTAGGGAGGGATAATGGGTGGTAGGGGGGGATACGGGGTGGTAGGGAGGGGTAATGGGTGGTAGGGGGGGATAATGGGTGGTAGGGAGGGATAAGGGGTGGTAGGGGGGGATAATGGGTGGTAGGGAGGGATAATGGGTGGTAGGGGGGGATACGGGGTGGTAGGGAGGGGTAATGGGTGGTAGGGGGGGATAATGGGTGGTAGGGAGGGATAAGGGGTGGTAGGGAGGGATAAGGGGTGGTAGGGAGGGATCAGGGGTGGTAGGGAGGGATAAGGGGTGGTAGGGAGGGATACGGGGTGGTAGGGAGGGATACGGGGTGGTAGGGAGGGATAAGGGGTGGTAGGGAGGGATAATGGGTGGTAGGGAGGGATACGGGGTGGTAGGGAGGGATACGGGGTGGTAGGGAGGGATACGGGGTGGTAGGGAGGGATACGGGGTGGTAGGGGGGGATAAGGGGTGGTAGGGAGGGATACGGGGTGGTAGGGGGGGATAAGGGGTGGTAGGGAGGGATAATGGGTGGTAGGGGGGGATAAGGGGTGGTAGGGAGGGATAATGGGTGGTAGGGAGGGATAATGGGTGGTAGGGGGGATAATGGGTGGTAGGGAGGGATAATGGGTGGCTCATTGTCCATGTGTCTTCAACGTTTGAATAATTTGTACAAGTATGTTTGTTAGAATAATTGGATGTCTACATTTATGTCTGTATGTATATTAGTCTGAATAATTGAGTGTCTAATTTGTATGTTTATTTCAATAATCACTGTCTATACTTTGATATATGTATGTTTGTTCAAATAATTGAAAATGTCTACAAATAAAGGTGTAAAAAAAAAAGAAAACAGATGGGAGCTTCACTGCAGCCACAGAAAATAACAATAACCGCGTATATGTATCTTGCAAACTAAACAGAAGTAATACATACGTGTTTGTATGTGTGTGTGTGTGTGTGTCAGGTGTGTATGTGTGTCTTTGTTTGTGTGTGTCTGGCTGGTGTTCATCTGTGTCTCACTATGTGTGTGTCTGGCTGGTGTTCATCTGTGTCTCACTATGTGTATACACACACACACACACACACACACAGTATACATTTCAAGGCTTTGAATATAAGCTCTTGAAAGAGAGAACATTATATATCTCTTCATGATTCAGATCTCTTCACAGGAATACAGTATGGGATTGTATCACGTTGCCTCACGAAGAACCCATTTACCCGGCGCCAGAGCCGGCTGCGTGATCAAACCGATGTGTTACACAAAATTACACAGGATCACCACGAGTACAGGGACGGCTGAGATGATTTAATTTAGGAAGCGGATGAACTATGGATCTCCTCTAATGAAAAACATAACGGCGTGTGAGAGGAATCGTCTCTATAGGATCGTCCCCCAACACCGTTGGCTTCTGACACATGCTCATCATCAGACTCCCTAACCGATGACAAACCGAGTCCCGATTGGAATCCCTTTGTTCGTCGATTGGAACGTTCAGGTGGAATTCATACAGGTTGAGATGAAAATGTCCATGGAGAAAGTCTCTGGTAACGTTAGCTTCCCCTCACTCCTCGTTGGTTTTGAATTCTCGACGTGGCAGGACGATGTTAGAAGGACCCCTCGTTCCTGGTGTTCTTGTGACATGTCTTGCCGACCAAAATGGCGCAATGCAGCTGCAGCTCATTGGCCCACGCTCGTCATTTAATAATAATCTGCTAGTCGACCGCAATGACCTGTTGTTCACTGACAAAGGCACCTTGAGATGGAATACTACGAATACGACACAAATAAGAATAACTTAGGTATAATTTGTACATTAGACATTAGCCTTATGCAAACAAACCCTCCTGTCATTGAGAATTAAAGTGGTCATGATAGCTTTCCCTCATCTCTCCCTGTTGTTTTTCCTAATCCAGACAATGCAGCGAGACATTAGGCATCTCTCTCTCTCTCTCTCTCTCTCTCTCTCTCTCTCTCTCTCTCTCTCTCTCTCTCTCTCTCTCATTCGGCTTTGGAGAGTCATTATAAACTAAGCAATTTCAAATCAACTGTGGCGCAATGAAGTGTAAAACAATGTAGTCCGCAATTAAGAAATGATAAGGAGTGCCATATTAAAAACTCTGGAGGCATTATTCTGTCATTCTCCGATAGATAGAATATGTTTAGATTGACTACTGGGGGATACGCAGAGAGTGAGCGTTAATTCGTTCAGGCGAAAGCATAATATGGCAATTGTCTAGGATAAAACCAAAGAAAAGGGCATTTCTTATGACACTGTGTTAATAGGACTCTAATGTGCGGGGGGGCAGGGGTGGTGATAACTAGGCGCAGTGAGTTAATTTCCAGATAAGACGAGAAAGCAAGAGGATCTGCATCCTGAAAATGGCAAACAAGATATTACTGTAAAAGAAACAGGGTTTCTCCTGCAGGGCCTCACCTTCCATCCTCTTTCTACCTTTTTACCCTACCCTCCAATCTCCCCCAATCCCATTCAATCTGATTTGCTGCAGCTCATATGTATCCCCTTGCCCCACTTTGCCTTTTATGTCTTTGTCTGTGTTTTGTGTATTTTTGTATGTTTGTTTTTTGTTTTTGCTGCCATTTTGGCCAGGTCTTGCTCGAAAAAGAGATCTTTGATCTCAAGTGACTACCTGGTAAAATAAAGGTAAAATAAAATGCCTTCGGCTAGCTTAAAGAAGACAGGGTTAGCGGTATGATGCCTTCAGCTATAGCTTAAAGAAGACAGGGTTAGCGTTATGATGCCTTCAGCTAGCTTAAAGAAGACAGGGTTAGCGGTATGATGCCTTCAGCTAGCTTAAAGAAGACAGGGTTAGCGGTATGATGCCTTCAGCTAGCTTAAAGAAGACAGGGTTAGCGGTATGATGCCTTCAGCTAGCTTAAAGAAGACAGGGTTAGTGGTATGATGCCTTCAGCTAGCTTAAAGAAGACAGGGTTAGCGGTATGATGCCTTCAGCTAGCTTAAAGAAGACAGGGTTAGCGGTATGATGCCTTCAGCTAGCTTAAAGAAGACAGGGTTAGCGTTATGATGCCTTCAGCTAGTTTGAAGAAGACAGGGTTAGCGGTATGATGCCTTCAGCTAGCTTAAAGAAGACAGGGTTAGCGGTATGATGCCTTCAGCTAGCTTAAAGAAGACAGGGTTAGCGGTATGATGCCTTTCAGCTAGCTTAAAGAAGACAGGGTTAGCGGTATGATGCCTTCAGCTAGCTTAAAGAAGACAGGGTTAGCGGTATGATGCCTTCAGCTAGCTTAAAGAAGACAGGGTTAGCGTTATGATGCCTTCGGCTAGCTTAAAGAAGACAGGGTTAGCGGTATGATGCCTTCAGCTAGCTTAAAGAAGACAGGGTTAGCGGTATGATGCCTTCGGCTAGCTTAAAGAAGACAGGGTTAGCGGTATGATGCCTGCAGCTAGCTTAAAGAAGACAGGGTTAGCGGTATGATGCCTTCGGCTAGCTTAAAGAAGACAGGGTTAGCGGTATGATGCCTTCAGCTAGCTTAAAGTAGACAGGGTTAGCGTTATGATGCCTTCGGCTAGCTTAAAGAAGACAGGGTTAGCGGTATGATGCCTTCAGCTAGCTTAAAGAAGACAGGGTTCAAGTTTATTTATTAGTTGTCATACAGAAGTACAGAATACTTTTATACAAAATGCTTCTTTCTGTTTCGCTCCAGAGACTGTGCTAGGCAAAAATAGATAATAAAATAAGTATAGCAAGTATAAAATAGAAGTCAAGTACGTAGACAAACATTTTCAGTATATACATATATACAATGCTCAATGTAGAGTAGAAGTAACTGAGTTACTATACAATATACTATACAGTGCAAAGCAGAAGTGGGATGAGGTACAATTTAGGTATAATATAATTTACAGTAAGGTGTAATGAGGTATGGGTTGTAGTGCAAATTCTTTACTGATAAATATAAAGTGTGCTTAGGTGTACTAAAGTGGTTAAAGTGGGTGCTGCAGTGAGTTGTATGTTTAAAGTGAGTGTGTGCGTGTGGATGTGTGTGCTGTGAGTGCATTTGATAGTTGTTACATAGTGTTATTGTTCGTTGAGCATCCTGATGACCTGGGGATAGAAGCTTCTCCTGAGTCTCTCTGTGCTTGCCATGAGACTCCGGTATCGCTTGCCTGACCGCAGCAGTTCAAAGAGGCAGTTGTTTGGGTGGCTCGAGTCTTTGATAATTCTCTTAGCCTTGCCCATGCACCGCTTGTTGTAAATGCCCTGGAGAGTGGGAAGCCCCCCTCCAATTGTGCGTTCGGCTGAGCGGGCCACTCTCTGTAGTCTGCTACGGTCTTGTGCGGTGCTATTCCCAAACCAGGAGGTGATGTTGCCAGTCAGGATGCTCTCTATTGTGCATGAGTATAAGTTCTTAAGGATCTTCTGACTGACTTGGAACTTCCTTAGGCGTCTGAGGAAGTAGATGCCTTCAGCTAGCTTAAAAGCACCCCGATCCCCTTGTCGTTAGGAGATCTATTGTCCCCAGTCACGGCCACAACCACCAATCCTCTCTTAGAGAGCTCGTCTGATGGTGGAGCGGCCCGAAGCTTGGAGTTGAATGAGAGTACCAATGTGAAGGAGAACGAGGGGGGGGGGGGGGTTGAAGGAAGGAGCGGAGGAGATATCCAAGCGAAGGTGAACTCCGGGTGGAGTTAGTGCCATGCTAAATACCTCTGGCTCATCATACACTGTGGGTGAACTCTTCTGTGTTTTTTTTCGAGTTGTAAAACTACTCATAATACTGTGTAGAAAAGTATCTCTAATAAGCCAATATCCATAAATTGTGCATCCTTACCCACCTTTTAAACTAATAGCCTCCCTTGGATTCATTGAGGCACCTGAGAATTAACAGAAGTTAACTTCCAATAACATATTGAGCTGGTATGCACAAATTGAATAGATTAAGAAAATAACCAATTGAGTTAGTGACCTCAGGTAAATGCAGTTGAGTTTGACACCCCTGCTTCTAGATCATTGGTTCTCAATCGTTTGCGTGTGTCGAGGATTAGTGTTGCCATAATGATTAGCATTATGAGGGTTAGATGACTTCTGG
The DNA here is from genome assembly GCF_963971535.1 of Notolepis coatsorum. Taxonomy (NCBI): domain Eukaryota; kingdom Metazoa; phylum Chordata; class Actinopteri; order Aulopiformes; family Paralepididae; genus Notolepis; species Notolepis coatsorum. The sequence goes on from NC_140179.1 coordinate 100,813,748, forward strand.
TCACACTTACAAAGATGTGGGTTCTTATTAGGGATGCTCGATATTGGCTTTTTTACCGATACCGATATACCGATATTGTCCAACTCTTAATTTCCGATACCGATATCAACCGATACCAACCGATACCGATATATGCAGGGTTTCCCCCCCCCCAAAAAACTGAATAATTTCAGGTAATTAACATTACATATCTCTTGTTGTGGAATTAACACAACATTATGCATACTTTTGACAATAAATAAAATCAGAATTTGTTCTTACTTGCTTGCCTGGGTAAATAAAGGTTATCACATTTTAATGCCGATATTGGCCGATAATATCGGACATCCCTAGTTCTTATCAAATAAATCTTCTGCATGCTTTGGACCAGAAAGGACCTACAGAAAGTGGTGAGTTTCTGAACTGAAACCAAGGAAACTATAAAAGAAGGAGGTCACTGTGTATCGCGTGAACGCACATTGATGCCAAGTTTGGAAACGTTCAGTTCATTGAGTTGAATGGGATGAGCCATCTCCTATTTTTTTTTATCCACTTTTTCTCCTTATTTAAATTTTTTTCTCCCATCCCAATTTCGCCTCGTCAATTCTCCCTTCAATTCTCCCCTCCACTGGTCGGCTGCAGTGTACCTCCGGTACACGAGGAGGCAGCTGTCGCATCTTTTCACCTGAACAGTGCGATCTCTGAGTGGCGAGGAGTAACGTGTGGGAGGCTCACGCTGCCCCCGATACTTCCTGATTCTGCTGTACAGGCGCACCAACCGACCTGTAGGAGTCGCTGTCCACAACGTCTAATCCCCACCCACCGGCTTTCCCACCCCTAACACTTGTGCCAATTGTGTTAGTATGAACGACCAGCCAAGCCGGTAGCAACGCCTTGCCCACTGCGCCACTTAGCCACCCAGCCATCTCCTATTTTATGACCCTTGTCATTTAAACAGGTTATTACCTCGGATGTCAGAATCATCTGCAATGTCTTGCATTGTTCACTGGCTTCAATAGAACTGATACCAAAGTCTGACACCAAGCAGAGCATAGAACGCTAGTATTCTGACGTGATGACCCTTCCTTCTTTTATAGTTTGACGTAATACCTTGACGTAAACAAGGAAGTCCATATGCAGAGAGAGATATAGAGACTGTGTCTTTGTTAGCATGACCAGGCGATGGGTAGGTTCCTCTATCTATACAATCCTATGATTTATCACTATAACATACTTATTTAAAAAAAAAAGTAAATAATAAAGCAAGCATTTTAAAAGCTGAAAAATTTAGCAATGCTAAGGAACATGATTAGTAAACAGTATGAGTATGAAGTTAAATAGACAATAGTTTATTCAAATGTATAAATGTTTTTCCCCAAGAAAATGTACACAAAGTTCTCTCTTTTACAGTAAGAGTACAGTGCGTGCGTGCGTGCGTGTGTGTGTCTTCCAGTACTCACCAACTCAGGCCCTACACACACATGGCTATCAATTAGCATGACAATATACAAGTCTTTCCAGCGTGATTAAATTTTTTTTTATATATTTATATATATATACACACACACAGTGTATCCATCCATACAGCAGAAAAGCTTTAGAAAAAAACTAATTCTTTAACAATTTCTCCAGGGGTTTCCTGCTCTTCCGTGTGTCCAATTAGGCTTGTTTGTATGAGTAATTTCTCAGGCTCGGAGCCCCGTCCTCAACGAAGCGGCAAATGGAAGAGCAGGAAGGGGAGGTGGTTTGAGCGTCCTTGAAACAAACAACCGTGGCTTGGAGAGGACTGTACCGCGCGTGTCTCCGGGGCCTGACAATATTAATCTATCTGCCAATCACCGTGGCCCGCGCGGTCCCCACCGACGCCCCCAGAGTGTGCAATAATTAAGACGCTGTCGCACTAAACGAATAAGCATTTGGTGCATAACAAGACAATATCTCTAAAGTAATTATCGCGGACACTGCCGGGGCGCCAAGCACGCTTTATGTAATTACCTAAGTGACATTTTTGGAAACCTTTATTTTTGGGGGGAGACATAAAGGGATTTGACAGATTTGATGCGCAGCGCGTTCGCCCATCACCTGTGGTCTGTTTACGGTAGCCCATGCAGTGGATCTTAATAGAAATTAAAAAGTTCCAGGATCATTGTTGCCTCTTAACACTTTCACTGCCACTCACGAGATTTCTCTGATTTTTTTATTTAATTTTTTTTAGCGATCTGAAATCATATTGCATCACCCGAGCCTACCCTAGTATACCTGAGCGCCGCCGGCGATCAGATGTGGAAAAAAGCGCCCCCTATCGTCTCCCAGATGACATAAGGGATTTTGGAATGGACTCAATGAAAATGGATGGGGGAAAAAATCCTGTACTCCACATTTTCCAGTCCACTGATGCAGCCAGGGTTATCACAGTTCATTCTGGAGCCTCTGAGACCCGCGGAATCATGTACTGCACTGTACACACGTTGGATCCATACACTTATCGATTTTTTCGAATGGTGATCAGGAATTGGAATATACCAGTTGGATACCATCTGATCAGGTAAGGAATCTATGTTATCAGTGTTAGGATAATCAGACAAATTTTGATGAAGATATAGGCTGTTTTGCTGTTTTGTGAAATGGGCTCGAATGTGCTTGCGTGCACGTATAATATTGATCATCTAGCGTTTATTTGAAAACGATTCATAAATAGGCAGACAAATATCAACATTCTGGAATATTCCAGTAAAAGACGATTATCATAGAATGGTCTAGAATGAACTGTTTTTTACCTCAAAACGGGTGCTTTTCAAAATGCTCTCAAACGGAAATGAAGCGATAAAAAACCAATCTGCCTTGACAGCACTGACTGGAAAAGGATTCTTTGATAAGCGACGGGCAGATTAGACACATAGCCATAATTTAAAACATAGATTAGGCGATATTAAGCGTAACATTGGCGCCGATGGTGGCATTGAAGCGCTACCTCTGGCGCCACCTCGTGGCACTCAAAGTGTTCAAATGTAGCATTAGCTTCGGGGAAACAGAAGTGAGGGGCATTGTGTGCAGGTCAGGCGAGCCGTGTGTTGTGAAGCTTGGCTATATTAGGAACCCCGTTATGGGCCTTGGTGACAGGGACTTGGCAGGAGGGAAAATTAGGCTACCTTCCTCAAGGGTTCCCTTCTTGTTTTGGACGATAATTGAAAATAATGTAAAAATAGCCCCCGCGCGCGCACCACCGGCCGACAGGTGAACTCTCTGCGGACAACACTACTGTACCTGCGCCTTTTACTTTAATTTCCCAACGATTAATTACACACCTCGAAGTCGGGGACTGAGAAAGCGTGCTCTACAAGTTCTGGGGGGATGTTTTATATACCACACTGTTCTTCTCTAGCTAATTTGTGTGAGTCGTGAGAGAAGGCATTGATTCTGGGTTGGAGATGGGCTGTGATGTTGTAAAGGCTACGTGCTCATAGAGAGCTATTTCCAAATGTTTAGCTCGTTTTCTTTTCCTCTCCCCGCTGTTGTTGGCAAATTGACGTGGTGTACTGTACAACACATCCATGTAATGCAATGTTTATTGTATTTTCTTCACCTTGTGGGTAAATAGGGGACATAACAGTGGGGAAAGTGGAAACCTATGATCAGAATAGTCATCTTGCTGGGGACCCCCTGGCACCCTCTGAAGGAGCCTAGTTTGAGAATGGAACGCACTTATGTGTGTGTGTGTGTGTGTGTGTGTGTGTGTGTGTGTGTGTGTGTGTGTGTGTGTGTGTGTGTGTGTGTGTGTGTGTGTGTGTGTGTGTGTGTGTGTGAGTGTGTGTGTGTGTGTGTGTGTGTGTGTGTGCGTGCGTGCGTGCGTGCGTGCGTGCGTGCGTGCGTGCGTGCGTGCGTGCGTGCGTGCGTGCGTGTGTGTGTGTGTGCAAAATCTAAAACGTTCTCTCACCAATCAACCTGTCGCATTTTCCAAGTCCATCACAGGTGGAGCTTTGTTGTAGCCACGGCCACAGGGAGGAGGTGTGGAGCACCAGCGTGCCATTCATTGAAATCTCAAGACAGGCTGCACAGTTTGATATTGAATAATCACCCACACTCTCGGCTCTCTCCCAGATAATGTTACTTGTTTTAAACAACAGGAAAATTCTATTTTTTTTTTTATATACAATCAATCAAAAAATAAATTGTATTCTTAGATTATAATTGCTTACTTTAGCCCATAATCGTCTTAGAAATCCTTGATAGGGGTGAGTAATCCCGCTTTGATTTTCTGACATGATCAGTGGAGCCTGATTCAAATCGAGACATCCAATAGGATTACTTGCATAATGAAAGCGATTACACCAAGACAAGGCCAGGATGCCTCGCAGAAATTCAATCAATCATCACATGGCTAAACAAAAGGGCCGTTTACCCTCTGAATGGATTCTTATCCAAGTGTCTCAAGCGAGCGTGTCAAGTGCCTCATCTTGGATTTGTGCACGTCTGATCATAACGATGGATTGGTATTCACTATAAACACCACCAGTATGGATGCATGGTGAATGTAGACCTACTGACCTCAACGCGACAAATTGGCAGTGACTGCCTGTACCTCCCCTCCGCGCCCCCTCCCCTCCGCCCCCCCTCCCCCGTGCTGCTATGTCGCCCGACTTTCCCCAAGGGGATCAATATAGAAATATCTTATCTCGTCTTATCTCGTCTTATCTTGTGTCATCATCATGCGTACCACCAGGGTGGGTCACTGACCTCAGACCAACAGCTGCACTTGGTTATGTTTAGATTAGATTAGATTCGAAAAGAAGTTTGCCGTCCAACCAGAGTGCAAATATAACAGTAAAGTGCAATAGTAATATACAATGTACAGGTGATTCAACTGGAGTATATATAAACGAGTACTGAGTAATAATGCTAACCAGATGTACAGTGTTATAGTATTATTATGTACAGTGATACAGGTATAAAACACTATGGTAGTAAGTAGGGATGTCCGATATTATCGGCCTACCGATATTATCGGCCGATATTGGCATTCAAATGTGATATCGGAAAATATCTGTATCGTTTTTTTTTTTTATATTTCTATAACCTTTATTTACCCAGGCAAGCAAGTAAGAACAAATTCTGATTTTATTTATTGTCAAAAGTATGGATAATGTTGTGTTAATTCCACAACAAGAGATATGTAATGTTAATTACCTGAAATTATTCTGATTTTTGGGGGGGGGGAAACCCTGCATATATCGGTATCGGTTGATATCGGTTGATATCGGTTGATATCGGTATCGGAAATTAAGAGTTGGACAATATCGGTATATCGGTATCGGTAAAAAAGCAAATATCGAGCATCCCTAGTAGTAAGTCATACTGGCCAGTGGTATAACTAGTAAGAGTAGGTGAGGTATAGAGATATAGATATAGTATATACAGGTATTTACAGTAAATGGGAAAATCTGTAGGTATAATAAAATAGATGTGGATACATATATATATACAGTATTATATACTTTATTTATTATTATTACATGGCATTTTCACATTCGCCGAAATGCTTGCTTGTGATTGGTCAATAGCCCGCGTCAGAGGTCCGTTATCACACAATAATGACCGCTGTGGGACAATAATGACCGCTGTGCGCAGCTGTTCGCAATCAAGCCCACTACAACACTGTATCAGTGCTGCTCAGCATATGCACAGCTGCACTCAGTCATGCAATCAGACCACAGACCTGCCGGCTGCCGATAATAATAATCACTTTATTTGGGCTGACAGAGCCACAGAACAACTGCGTCTTCATTTGATCTAGTCTTGTCGATGAATTAGGTATATTGTTAGTAAGTTAGCCATGTAATAAGCGGGATAATGTATAGCTATACTCGATCATTGTCGCAAAATAATTGACCTTCACTGACGTTTAAAACACCTCGGCGCTGCGCCTCGGTATTTTAAACTCTGTGTCGGTCAATTATTTTGCGACAATGACCTCGTAGCTATACATTATCCCTTACTTAAATGCTGTAAATGCTATCATACAGAGTTATATGGGTAGACTATAGTTTGAGGTAGGTAGTTATGGTTACAGTGTAAGGCAGTTTTAGACAGTGAAGGCACTGGGCAGGTATAAATTGAGTACAGTATATAGGCTACAGTTGTGAGGCGTTGATGTTCACATCCATCCAGGTCTCTGTCTTGCAGGCGTTTACCCAACAACACCTCAGAGCCGTCCCTACACACACTCGCACAGCATGAGGGGGACGCGTGATTAATGTAATTTACCGCAAACCCCTCCTCCCCCCCCCCTCCACTCCTCCTTCCCCCCTCCCTCCTCCTCCCCCCTCATGCGTTCAACAGTAATGCACTCTAACTCTCAACACTCCTCAGCTTTAAAAGGTTTTTTTACACTCAATTTCAATGCAGGATTACTAATGGCTGCTACTTTTCCCCACTAGCAAAATGCATCGCCTCGCATTAAAAGCTTGCGCACCATTAATCTGATTCGAAAGCCAATCGGGAAGTCCATTTAGCAGATTCTCAGATGAAAAAGAAATTTATTCCGTCAAAAAGGGGAGTACTGGTATAAACACTAAAGGCAACCACGCTGCGGGAGGGAGAGGAAGTAGCAGACGTGTGCGGTGCTACAACAGGGCGTCCTGATGGGGAAAAGGGAAGAGGAGGAGGAGGAGGAGGATGTGTGGGGGGGGGGTAATACAAGTTTTAAGTGTCTCACTTCAATCAATCTTTGAAGCCGTGGGAAAAGAAGAATCGTTCCAGAATCGACGGCCCCATAATCTACAAACACATCAGAGCCGAGCTGAGGAGGAGCTGGAGCCAAGGGGAGGGAGGCTCCGAAGCAACTTTGTACACACACACACACACACACACACACACACACACACACACACACACACACACACACGCACACACACACACACACACACGCACACACGCACACACACACACACACACACACACACACACGCACGCACGCACACACGCACGCACACACACACACACACACGCACACACACACACACACACGGACAGAGGTAAGCACACACACACACGCACACACACACACACACACACACACACACACACACACACGCACACACACACACACACACACACAGAGGTAAGCACACATACACAGGAAAACATGCACACACACACACAAACACACACACACACACACACACACACAGGAAAGCACACTTATACACACATACACAGGCAAACATACACACACACACACACACACACACACACACACGCACACACACACACAGGAAAGCACACATATACACACATACACAGGCAAACATACACACACACACACACACACAGAGGAAAATACACTCACAAGAGTACAAACATGGGAACGTAGCACAGTCTCAGACATTCACACACTCAACTCAAACGGTCGGCCTGATGCTCTTTCAAGCCCACATCCCAAACACACACAGCAGTAGTAGGGGGTTGCCGTCTGGATGACATGAAGATATACTGTAGACACAGCCTCCTCCAGGAACAACTGAATCTGATCAAAGACAGACTTTGTCCCAAGTCCAGGATCACTTTTCAGCTACTTACGCTAATGAACATTTTAAGATGGCTAATGAAGTTGGCCGTAGCTAATGAAGTTGGCACAAAAATCAATGTTCACGTTGATAACATTTTCACCATATTTTTTTTTACAATTTTTAATGAGGACGTTTTGAACACTCATCACCGTGGTACACTTGGTCTAATTAGGGGTTTATTTCTTCACATTCCTCTGAGACAGATATTCAAACCTTTATTCATTCAACTGACTGTGTAGTAGAGATTGCCACTTATTGTCAATGCACTGTACCTAGGTGTTGTGTTCTCTAACATTACAGGTGAAGCTGTACTCCCAAGCGTCTCCACATGGGGTGTAGTTAATAGAATGATGTTATGCCTACAGGAAGTGCAGAAGAAGAGTACACATGCTGTCTGATGATTCCCTGCTGTACCATGCTGTAACCTAACGTGCTTGACTAAAAGGCTAACGAGTAACCTGCTTCCTGAGTCTTATTACTACACCTCTACTTACATACAAAATACTACGGACGTACAACATAACACTAGGCAAGCCATACAGTACATGCTCTGAATGGCCTAGGTCTCTGTTCCGCAGAAAAACAGGCCCGACTTCGATCATTCTCTACATCTTGTGTGTCGAATACACGCAAGAAAAACAAAGACAGAGAATGATGGACGTCTGGTCTTTTTCTTTCTACATAACCACTGTGCTTCTCAAATAAAAGAGACAATCAATCACACTGGCATGTGCGGCAAAACAATCCTTGAAAAAAAGAAAATCTTGCAAGTCCCCAACCCTCTTCTCATTCAAGAGAGCACCTATAATATAAACCTGCCGATTCCTCCTGAGCAACGTCAGAAGGATACGCCCCTTCCTGACAAAAGAAGCCACCCAACTCCTCGTCCAATCAACAGTCATCTCCCGCCTCGACTACTGCAATGCACTGCTCGCTGGCCTCCCGGCCACTGCCACTAAGCCTCTTCAACTCATTCAGAACGCAGCGGCCCGCCTGATCTCAAACCTACCGAAGTCGGCCCATGTCACCCCACTTCTTAGGGACCTGCACTGGCTCCCCATTGCTGCACGAATCCGCTTCAAGGCCCTCGACCTAGCATACCGTGCGGCAAAGGGAACCGCTCCCGCCTACCTCCGGTCAATGGTCTCTAACTACACACCCTCAAGACCCCTACGCTCTGCATCTTCTGGCCGCCTCAGACCTACTCCTATCCAAGCTCCGGGAGGGTCATCAAAGAGAAGTCGCCTATTCTCAGTCCTTGCCCCACAATGGTGGAATGAACTACCCACCCCAGTTAGGACAGCCGAATCACGTCCAATCTTTCGCCGTCGACTAAAGACGCACTTCTTCAACCATTATCTGAATAAAAAAAAAAAAAAAAAAAAAATCTAACCCTAACTAACCGTACTGTCATGCACTTGTCCTAATAAACTAACCTACACTGTAGCACTCAACACTTTGATGAACATTGTTGCTCAGCTGATAGAGTTGTGCCCTTCCTGATGGCTTGTCGTACAGAACTTGTAAGTCGCTTTGGATAAAAGCGTCAGCTAAATGACTAAATGTAAATGTAAATGTATAATCAGAAACGCCTTGATTTTCAAAAATATGAAGACCACTTGGTTCATTGTTTATATGAAGTGATTAAGAATCTGTGAGATTTGAACGTTCTGATCAAGGCTTTGTGCTTCGCGTAGCCTAAACATTTATTTTAGAGAGAGAGAGAGAGAGAGAGAGAGAGAGAGTGAGAGAGAGAGAGAGAGAGAGAGAGAGAGAGAGAGGAGAGAGAGAGAGAGAGAGAGAGACACACACATTGGAAAGAAACAACCCAAAACCAGAGGAAATTGAAATGCTATTTGGCCCTAAACAGAGAGTACACAGTGGCAGAATACCTGAGCACTGTGACTGACCCAATACTAAGAAGATCCTTGACTAGGTACAGACTCAGCGAGCACAGCCTAGCCATCGAGGAAAGGCCGCCATAGGCAGACCTGGCTCCCAAGCGAAGACAGACTATGCACCCACTGCACACAAGATGAGGTGGCAACCGAGCTCCACTTCTTAACAACCTGCCCACTATACCAAGACATATACTTCCCACAAATTGCAAACACCCAAAGAGACTTTGAAACATGGACAATAACTCAAAACTCCCATACCTACTGGGAGAAATACAAGAATGTGAAATAAAGCCCATTTGAATTGAAGAGAGAGCGATGGATAAAGCATGTCTGTGTGTGTTAGAAAGAGAGAGATAGAGAGAGAGCATGTCTGTTTGTGTGTGTGTTAGAGAGAGCGCATGTATATGTGTGTGTGTGTGTGTGTGTGTGTGTGTGTTAGAAAGAGAGGGAAAGATAGAGAGAGAGAGCATGTCATTTTGTGTTAGAGAGAGATATAGAGCATGTCTGTGTGTGTTAGAAAGAGAGAGAGAGAGAGAGAGAGAGAGAGAGAGAGAGAGAGGAGAGAGAGAGAGAGAGAGAGAGCATGTGTGTTTGTGTTGTAGAGAGAGAGCATGTATGTGTGTGTGTTAGAGCAGTGGTTCCCAAACCTCTCCTCGAGACACCCCAGCCGTTCCATGTATTTGTTAAATTCCCACCACCAGCACCCTGATTCAACTAATAAGGGCTTGTTAAGTTGAATCAGGTGTGCTGGTGGTGGAATTTAACAAATACATGGAACGGCTGGGGTGCTTCGAGGAGAGGATTGGGAAGCACTGTGTTTTAGAGAGAGAGAGAGAGAGAAGAGAGAGAGAGAGAGAGAGAGAGAGAGAGAGAGAGAGAGAGAGAGAGAGAGGAGAGGAGAGAGAGAGAGAGAGAGAGAGAGAGAGAGAGAGAGAGAGAGAGAGAGAGAGAGAGAGAGAGAGAGAGAGAGAGAGAGAGAGAGAGAGAGCTCAACAGCTGGAATAGAATAGGTTGCATGAAAAACTCACCATAACGCAGTATCAATGGCAAAGTTGGAAGGAGACGACATCGACGCATTTTCCGTGGAGATGAAAAGTACCAGTCCCTTGGGAGTCCTAGTTTATCTGCCACACATTAGCACTCGATAACTTAGCAATTAGCTAAAGGCAGGGACGCGTAACTAGCGTTAGCTAACGCTAGCTAGCTAGCATTAGCTAACGCTAGTTACGCGTCCCTGCCTTTAGCTAATTGCTACTAGTACTAGCCAACATAGCTATAGCCTGACTGAAGGTTCTAACATGCAACAACTTTCATCTTCAGTCCATCTGCCGAACATCCTCTTCGTCTTGGCAAAGTTGGCATAACCATCATACTTGGTATTGATAACAAGCTTATGGCACACTGTTATTTCTTCTGCTCCATGCTGCTTTTCAAAAAACATCCACTCGCTCCTCTGGATAGCGCTGAATAGATCCTGTATGGTACAAACGTGTCTATCTGCAGAGCAGCAGAGCCGCAAAAACCGGAACACTATTCTACAAACGTGTCTATCTGCAGAGCAGCAGAGAAACCGGAACACTATTTTACAAACGTATAATGTGAAATATATAAGCATGTAAGCAAAACTAGATTTTAGGTCTGTGATGAAAAAGGGCCTCGCAGGAAGGGGGGCCTAGCAAAAAAAAATAAATAAAAAAAAATAATAATTATATTTTTTTTGCGAGGCCCCCCTTCCCGCGAGGCCCTGTGCGACCGCACTGCTCGCACACCCCCTGAGGCGGCCCTGCTTGCATCATATTATTTTGTTTTTATCAACCTGCCTGTGAAGCACTTTGGTGCCAGCTGCCGCTGCCTGAAAATGTGCTATACAAATAAAATGGACTTGACTTGACTTGACGTTTTCAAAAGTGAAGTCCATCTATAGTCCATCTATATTTCTTTGTGCTGTTTATATAGTCCTTTAGTGAAACTTCTTGGTGAAAACAGGTGAGTTTTCAGGGCTGTTTTGAAGGAGTCCAAGGATGTGTGGAGGAGTGGATCTCAGCCTATACCTGCCGCTTCTGGTAACATCAGAACAAAAACAGCACCCCAAAAATATATTCAGAGATATCTTGCAAACTTGTCAAGTATGTAACTGTTATCTGCGTATATATTTTTTTATTTGACTGGAATGTTAGATTTTATAATGTGAATTTGTATAGTTGTATTCATTTTTAATTAATGTGTTTTGTTTTATTTTAATTAAAAAAAAATTGTTGTATTGTATTTGTTTTGTCCAGGACCCCAGGAAGCTCTTTCATGTGTCTCTAATGGGGATCCTTTAATAAACATAAACGTATACCTCCACCAAAACCAATGCTTTCCGCCCATGTACTATGTAGCTGCACACAAGCTACCAACCTGCCTTCCAGAGTTTGTGCCGCCGTGTTGTTGATGTGCAATACAAATATAACTATAATTATCCATTCATCTGTGGTTCATCAGACTTAATTACGGAAGCATTGTAACACTGATTATGTGGTGCATCATTTTACACAATGGCTTAATGGCACGGTTTACAAGAAGGCCACGATTATATAGGTAGGATTATTTTTGAGAGAGAGATGCTGGATTCTTCTGAAATATTCCAACATCATCGGGAGAATATTTCGACATCCGCAAAAAAGCCCTCCGGATGGTGGAGGCTCCGCAAGTTTTTTTTTACTGCATGCCGACATAACACTGCGAGTACGATTCTGTACAGATGTGCCAATGTGGTTCTTTGTAACAAAAGTGCGCTGGCTCAAATTAAATATGGTATGTGCTTTCTACCGCGTTGGCATAGCGAAGAGAGACCGGCAACAAATCAGTCCTGGCTGAAAGACAGTTTTACTGTGGCAATAACTCACACACACACACAGCAGCCCAGCAGGCCAACCACGGCGGCATGGTTGCTAGGCAACACCCTGGGGCCGGCTCCCCCAGCATATGACCTGATTAGTTAATTGCAAAATGTAAAGCGAGCAAACGAGGAAATCACTAAAACAGACATCGACCCGCTCGGGTTATCACTCTGTCTGTCGAGTGCCACCCTCCTGCGATGGACGACGTGACAGGTCGCAAAAGCCTCCTCAGTGTGTGCGTGCGCTGTATGTTTTCAAGTCATAAGATCGACATTAGCTTTAGTAGGAACCCCAGTGTTCTGCGAGGATTCCTTCCGTGCCCCGGGCATAAGCTGCACTACTAGTCTTGTTTTAATGGCTTAGGACCGAATCAATTTAAAAAGACAAAACCCAGGCCTGTTCGTTGTCAAAAGGCCACCTACACAACTCACATTTCACAGCTCATTCGTTCCAACTGCAAGGATGTCGTTGTCATGGCAATGACGCTCAGTATCCCGTTTGCAAAAGCCATTCCGCGGCTATAGTTTGGATGTACAACATGTTTTCATTGTTAATTACTGTGGTGGCCGCGTGGCGACGGTACGTATCCACATAATTGATGAGCTTCAACCCGACTAATTACAGACTTACCATAATAACACACATGACTGTGACTGTTGCCGACCGTTTCCATGGGGATGAAGATAACCCCGCGCTTCACCGCCTCTGTAATTTCGCACACAAAGTAGTTTGTAAATTATGTGGCAATATTGTCTTTGGCTGCCTACCGGTGTAATTTCGTCATGGCAGCCGCGGCCCCATTCCATTGACAGAGGACGGAGACTTTGACTCAAGCCAGAAAATGACCTTTGCCTCGTGAAATCCTCGCGAGGAGTCATTGGTAACCCAATTAGAAAGGAAATGTCACCGTGGTAATTACATCTCGCAATGTGAAGCATCCGCAGAGGGTGGCCACCACCACCGGGCTGGCTGGCTCGCTGGAAGGAACACTGAATTCTCCCTCGCCGTCTCTCTCTCTTTCTGTCTGTCTGTCTGTCTGTCTGTCTGTCTGTCTGTCTGTCTGTCTGTCTGTCTGTCTGTCTGTCTGTCTGTCTGTCT
>NC_140179.1:100832172-100939672 GCF_963971535.1 Notolepis coatsorum
CTAAGGAAATTGATAAAGGGAAGATGATCAAACTGAAGGTTCTGTATATACAGTACTGAATTCTCCCATCCGGACCAATGCAATTTGAAATATTATTATAGAATATAGAATATATGCTTATACATTACCTTATTATAGCCAATTCGCACATTTATATATATATACATATAGTATATTTCAAATGGCCGAGTTCAATTTGGATATAGTATCACCAGGCGTGCATAATAACAGATACTGATATTTACTGTAATCGACTGTACTATTTTATTTCCCCCACAGTGTAACCATTTTGAAACTAATTTCAGATCTAATTCTTCCTACATGGTAACAATAGTGTGGAGAAACTGACTGCGTTTCAATATTTGTCAAAAACGTTACCTTTTGTAGCTTATTATCGCGAATCATAACAATTCATTCAAGTGAAACGGAACTGAGTCCAGCTAATGGTGAATAGTTATTTTATTAATCAATTATTGTGTCTTTATTCACTCTAGTTGTGTAATTGACAAGTTTATATTCTGTATAAGTTCATATTCTGTATATGTTAATAATGACGCTTTCTGTGTTGTGTTTATGACTACTCCTTAGGTCCTTGAGCTGCTGTCTGTCGACCGGACCACATCTGTCCACTGTCCATCTACCTGCAGTCTGGTCACAACGATACAGTCCTACTCTCAGCATACAAGATCGATGGTCTGCTGCTGCTGCTGCTGACTCCCAAGCGATTCATTCAAGTTTCCATAGCACAATGGCAGCTGCTTCCCCACAACCCATGATCCTTCGTGTTGTTGAGACAGACCGGGCTAGAAAATTAAAACTCAGTTCACGACCCGCCTCTGTTGATGCACTGATCAAGATTATAAAAGAACAGTTGGAAATAGACCTTGACTTCAGTTTGCTGTATGAAGATCCAGACTTTGATGGGAAACTTACTTCCCTTGATGACATTACGGAATTGCCACAAAAAGCTGTTGTGCACATTTCACTTTCGCTCGACTCCAGCTCTCGCATCTACTGATATACTTTCAGATATGTCATCTCCAGAACGTTGATATACTTTCAGATAGGTCATCTCCAGAACGTCTAAGCAGATGGCCTCCAGGTCCTTTTCCAGTTCCTACATTTGCATTCGATGTTGAGCTGAAACTTAGAGACGGAAACAACGAATTTGAGAAGAACAAGAGACACCTTAAGTTGACAAGAGACCTAAAGCACGACATTTTAGAAAAGCTTGCATCTACAATGTATGCTTTCAAGGCTTATCCAAGTGATAAAGAGATAGCAGTGGCTTCTGCGGCTCTTGTCGCCAAACATCCCTGCTTGAAGGAAGCAGGATCTGAGACCGGCTGCAATGGATGGAAGAACAGCATCAAATTCAAGATGGGCAATTTCAGGAACAAGCTGAGACGGGCAGGATGTGAGGAGGTCACTGTAAATGCTGGAAAAAGAGGTAGAAGCAATCCTGATGGCGAACCTTCACATTCCAACATTAAAAGACCCAAGCGAGCAGAAGTAAACTTCCTACCCAACTATCCCCAAGGAGAGGATTCCTTGAGGCTTGAGCAGTTGAGGCAGACAATTGCTGAAGAAGTCAAGAAGACTGAGAAGAACCTGCCCCTCATTAGAAAGCTGATGCAGACCACATTTGCCCTGCGCCGACAGACCATAGTGAAGTCCAGCCCACCAGTGAAAGAGCTCATGGACCTCTGGCCTGCTCTCAAAATGGAGTCTGAGGTAATATAGATCAGCTCTCTTTCCTGTGTTAACATTTGGCACATTCTGTGTGTTTTAAAGTGAAACTTGTGATTCTTAAGCCTGGTTTATATACTCTAGCGGCGCATCTGCGTGTGTGTTCTGTGCGCCCCCGCGAGCTAGTCATCAGCGACCGATTCCGCAAAGCATGTAATGACATGGTTGACCAGAAATCCCGCCGTCATGCTCTGAAGCCCAAACCAAACAAAGTAAGAGATCCACCAAGTTGAAGTGACTAATTGATGTTGATATACTATATTGTCCTGCTGTTTTTAAATATAGGTGTATGCAGAGTTCCAGCTGATTGCCAACCAGAACCTGCCCAACACATTCTACGCTGAGCTTGACCGCCATCTTCCTCGACTGATGACGTTATTCAGACAGAAGGCGTCCAAAACTGGGAACACGGCAGATGCTTTGGCTCACATTTAAAAAAATCCACGATGAACAGGTGAATAGATTATTATACATGACATGTCATAGGTCGAACCTCTGTAACATTGAACAGGTTCAATGATTCAAATGAGCTTTTGAATTTTACAATTAGTCCACCATTGTGTTTGCCATTTTTCTGATTGCATTAAAGATGTGAACATGTTATTTGTGGACATATCTGATTGGACTGTTTAAAATCCGCTTTGTTCAGTAAACATTTCCATATAATACAATTCTTTTTTTCTTCTTAATCTTACATCTTAATAGGAAATCCATGATGTTCACACCAGGCGTACCACTGTTCTCCATGCCCTGCCTGTGTATCTGCATGAGGAAGTCTCTGGATTTTTCAAAACCTGCACAGTGAGTCCGAGTGAAAATAATTTACAGTACAACTGTATATTAAGTGAACAGTTAATCAAAATGCTAAGTATCAGTCTTCCTTCCTTCCAGGTCTCCCTTGTGAAAGAGATATTTGATCTCGACGGGACTAACCTGGTTAAATAAAAATAACCTTCTCACCAAAAAAATTGTTCTAACTAAAACAACTTACAAACACAACTCCATATACCGTAATTCCTCTAATAGTAACCCCGGCTTGTATTTGTTTCAACTGTAGCGGGTACCAGGCTTGTATTAGGAGGAGGCATGTATAAGAGAGAGGCCTATATTTCTATATTCTATATTCATAATGAATAAAGCAACATTTTGTGTCAGTTTGAACCCAGTAAAATGTACTGGGTTCATTTATTGAAACCAAGTACTGTATGAAATAGTAAACAGTGCAATTACAGGTGGTCACTGGTCATTTCAACGTTTTCAAAGTGAAATCAAGTAACTAGCTCAGTATGCAGCTCAGTATATTAGTAACCCGGCTTGTATTAGGAGGCCGGCTTATAATTGCTTAGCTCAAGAGCGCACCCGGCCATTAATAGAGACCCGGCTTGTATTTGAATACCGGTTACTATTAGAGGAATTACGGTACTTAGCTTTGTGCTGCACTTTGTAGAAACCATGGATTTATTTGTGATTATTATGTCTCTTTCATTCCTTCAGGACACGCCTGATGAGCCAGAGCTTCAGGGTGTTGCAGTGGCCCTCCTTACTGTCATCAGTGACCATGACACAAGTCCAGTTCACTACCAGCCTGTGACAATCTCTGATTGGTGATTCCTTCCTGGTAATGTTTGGACTAATCTATGCACTACACCTCAGCTACCCCAAGGGACTTACCAACACTTTTGAATTCATTCAGAAGATTTTACTAGGTCTAGAAGCTGGTAAACTGTTGCCCAGGTTGCAGACTCTCAAGAATGACTTGATGATGCAATCATTTTTTTTTCTTCTGATTTTTCAATGGATTTTCTCCCCGTCCCAATTAGTCGTTGTGCCAATTCCCCCCCCCCCCCTCCCCTACCTGGTGCTGTATGCATGTTCTCCTACGAGTCGGTATAAGGGCGTCCCGAGTCGATCGCACGCTTCCCCCGAGACATGCGCCGACAGCCAGTGACGTCTTTTCACTTGGCAGCGAGGGCTCTCATTGGTGAAGTGTAACGCGTGGGAGGGCACGCTATCTCCACCAAGTCCTGCCCCGCTTAGCAAGCGCCGAGACCTGACCTGTAGGCGTCGCTGTCCACAACGCCAGATTCCCACCCGCCAGCTTCCCCACCCCCTAATACTGCCGAATTGTATTAGTGTGAACGGCCAGCCAAGCTGGTGACAACGCAGGGAGTTGGATTCGAACACGCGAATCCAGTGTAATAGACAGCAATAATACCTTCAAAAGTTGCTGTACTACTTTGCAGATGTTCAGCCAATAGGTCCAAACTACTCAATGTACCTTGTTCTTTATTTTTTATGTAATATGTTTACATTTGAGAGTTTTACAGTTCGAATTTTCTCAACCGTCTATAGCTGGCATTATTGTAATTTCATCCAAGTAAGTTTTATAGTTGAAAGAGTTTATCAGAATCTCAAAGGCAACATCCAAGTCCCAAACGTTTGTTTCTCGAGGAACAATAGGAGGCAATGGGCATAAATGCCACTCTGCTCTGACTGCTTCCATTGCTTGTAGGCAGTGGTAGAGTTAGTGTTCTCAGTACAGAGTACAAGGCGATATACCAGGAGCCATAAACGCAACACAGAAGCGTTATTATTAACATATACAGAATATGAACTTATACAGAATATGAACTGGTCAATTACACAACTAGAGTGAATAAAGACACAATAATTGATTAATAAAATAACTATTCACCATTAGCTGGACTCAGTTCCGTTTCACTTGAATGAATCGCTTGGGAGTCAGCAGCAGCAGACCATCGATCTTGTATGCTGAGAGTGGGACTGTATCCTTGAGACCTTGTAGGCAGTAGTATACTGCCCTGTCAAGGGCTAACCGCAGTAACTTGAAAAAAGTAAAAATTTAGTTATGAGTGAAATTGACCTTGTCAATAAATGTTTTATTTTGTGACCAAGTTTCAGATGTTAATGTCGCTCAGTTTTGGAGATATGGGGTTTTAAAAACTGCAGTAACTACAAAATCACACTCAAAACCCAGGCAGACCGCAGTAACTTCCAAACAGTGAAAAATGGCTTTAAAGTGTTTTGACTTGCCATCCAAAATGTGTTATAGGTAAATAGATGATAGTACCCAGATTTAACATGTATTAATGAAGTAATCTTTAGGCATACAAAAATATGACATAATTATTTTAATTAACCCCAAAAAAGCAGATATTGCACTCTGCTGCACGATTTCCTTAAATAATTATACAGGTAATGTACAGGCAAAGTGCAGTAACTTCAAATACAATGTTGTTTTCCCTCCAGCTTTCATAACTTAACCTAGCCATTTTGAAAATGAAATTTAATACCTGAATATATTGGAATGATGATGATCCAAATAAAATGGCTAGGTGAAGTTATGAAAGCTGGAGGGAAAACAACATTGCATTTGAAGTTACTGCACTTTGCCTGTACATTACCTGTATAATTATTTAAGGAAATCGTGCAGCAGAGTGCAGTATCTGCTTTTTTGGGGTTAATTAAAATAACTACGTCATATTTTTGTATGCCTAAAGATTACTTCATTAATACATGTTAAATCTGGGTACTATCATATATCTACCTCTAACACATTTTGGATGGCAAGTCAAAAAACTTTAAAGCCATTTTTCTCAGTTTCACTGTTTGGAAGTTACTGCGGTCTGCCTTGACAGGGCAGTATAGTTAGTGTACTGTATAGTGTTCTTAGTACAGAGTACTGTAGTGTTCTAGTTATCATTCTGCAAACATAGCCTGCTCTAAATGACGGATGGTGCCTCTGACATTCTGACTAACTCTTTCAATGAAAACACCATCTTGTTCCATGATACATCATGGAGCAAATACATGCAGCTGCATTTCCATATGTAGGTATGTGCACTATTAACAGTATTGCCAGCTGTATAGCATGTAATGTGGATTGGTATTTTGGTTCCACATTGGCAGGACCCAATATACAGCACAACGTTTGTGAATTTTACATGTGCCAAGCGGATTGACAATTTTCAGATAATCTATACATTTTATTCTGTACTGTACATAGATACACTGTGTTATCCCAACGGTCACAATAGTTGCCGTCAACATGTTTGCTCATTCTATGACCACACTATACAAATTTGAGTAATTCAGCCAGGATGTAAACGGCTCTGGTCATGTGCACTGCACATATTGAGACCCTTTATTATTTCAATATTTGCTGGAAATACATTGATACATCATTCAGTAACATTTTCAGAGCCTTATAACAAACATTATTACACTATTGTGACCAGAGGGATTAAATGTGTAATATACATTACATTGTATGTACATGTTATAACATGCATGTATTTATTTTCTATATATATTTTCTATATATATATATTTTCAATTTTAACATTGCCATAATGTTGGAGAGGGCAACACAATGTTTTTGTAAGATAAATAGATGTATACTCTTTGAATAGAAATAAATATAAAGAGTTTGAAGTTGTAACACAATGTTTTTGTAAGATAAATAGTTTCGATGAAGAACAAAACCTCCTAAATGCATACAAAAAAAGGGGAAAACTTCATATCTGCACTTTGCAAGGCACTAATACCTGGTCGGTATTGTTAACATATATAGTCCAAAAACAGTGTACGGTGTTTACAGTGTTATTGTACATTGCTAACATACAGATTATATACGTATACTCTTGTATACTCTTTGAATAGAAAAAAATAAAAGAGTTGTTTGAAGTTGATATAATGTGCTTGTGTAGTTATTTTTCTGTTAACTTTTTCACATGGATTTTAAAACTGAACCTTAAGTTATAGTAACTGCAAATATTTGAGTTGATTAACTTAAAAATTTGAGTTGATTAACTTAAAAGAAATGAGGCATGGGATGGCCTCAATGTCGTTGAGTTCTGTTAACTTAATCACATGGATTTAAGGTTGAACCTTAAGTCACAGTAACTGAACATATTTGAGTTGCCTCCACTTGAGAACCTTAAGTCACAGTAACTGAACATATTTGAACTGCCTTAACTGAGAACTGTAAGTCACAGTAACTGAACATATTTGAGTTGACACCACTTGAGAACCTTAAGTCACAGTAACTGAACATATTTGAACTGCCTTAACTGAGAACTGTAAGTCACAGAAACTGAACATATTTGAGTTGACACCACTTGAGAACCTTAAGTCACAGTAACTGAATATATTTGAATTGCCTTAACTGAGAACTGTAAGTCACAGTAACTGAACATATTTGAGTTGACACCACTTGAGAACCTTAAGTCACAGTAACTGAATATATTTGAATTGCCTTAACTGAGAACTGTAAGTCACAGTAACTGAACATATTTGAGTTGACACCACTTGAGAACCTTAAGTCACAGTAACTGAATATATTTGAATTGCCTTAACTGAGAACTGTAAGTCACAGTAACTGAACATATTTGAGTTGACTCCACTTGAGAACTGTAAGTCAGAGTAACTGACCATATTTGATTTGACTTAACTGAGAACCTTAAGTCACAGTAACAGACCATATTTGAGTTGCCTTAACTGAGAATTGTAAGTCTTAGCCAACTGAAAACATTTGAGTTTATCAACTTAAAAAAATTGAGGCATGGTATGGCCTCAATTTTTTTAAGTTCTGGAAACTTATTCGGGTTTACAGTGTAATTACCATTGAGATACAAGACGATAAAGTCACAGTGTGCCCACCTCTCCGCCAAATTCCTATTGAAATACAGCGGACGCTGAGGTACAACCCACCTATCAGCCAAACGACCACTGAAATCTACCATTCAGTAGGATGATAGAAACACAGTGTATAACCAGCCGCCTGTCATCCTAATGACCACTCAGGTCAGTAGAGTATAGGATGATACAGTACGTCTGCTCTCAGCAGTATCCCCATGCACTGAAGAGCATAGTCTATAATGTGGAGCCTATAATGTAAAGTCCCCCCCCCCCCCCCCCCCCTCTGCTAATGTAAACGCTGAAGCAGATTCAGGCCCAGATGGCCGTCCCGCCTCTGTCCTGCAGCGCAGCAGATGGGAGGGTCTCGGCTCCAGACTCCCCCACTTATTTTGTTCCTCGCTCCAGTTGTAAATCAAAGTTTGGTGACAACCCACCTCCCCACACGCACGCAAAGCCCCTCCCCAACCCCTTCCGCACTCTTGTTCATTAAAACGTGATTCTGTCATCCTCCTCCTCGGCTGCGACCCGAGGTTGCGCGTGTTGGTGGTGGAGGGGTTCCCACACTCCCGTCTGGTACCCAGCAACATCCTGGACAGGCTCCAGTATGTGTCCAGTATGTACTCTCACCTGCACCGAGCCCTGGCAGCACATCACCCCCCCCCCCACCCTCATCTGCCTCCACTGGCTCCCGTCCTGTATCTCATAAGATTCTTATCCTTACTTATGAATCCATCCATGCCATTGCCCCCCAGTACCTATCTGACCTCCTCCACCCCTACATCCCCTGCCGGGGGCTGCGATCCTCGAGGCACGGATCTGCTCTCCATCCTCCACACCCGCCTACGGACCTTTGGGGACAGAGCCTTTAGCCCGGTGGCCCCCACCCTCTGGAACTGTCTCCCGGCTGAGATCCTCTCTGCCACATCCTTGGACTCCTTTAAGACAGCCATGACAACCCATCTGTTCACCAAGGCCTCCAGTCCTCTCCCTTCATTCTAATTATAATTTATTCTGCTTATGTATTATGGCCCTTGGGTTTCATGAAAGGCGCTATAATTATTATTATTATTATTATTATTATTATTATTATTATTATTATTATTATTATTATTATTATTATTATTATTATTATTATTATTATTATTATTATTATTATTAGTATGTGTGCAGCCATATACACTGAAGTGAATCTCTACAGTTCCCTACCCTCTTTCAAAACCGCTCTCAAAGAGCACCTATGGGTGGCTGCAATTAGAAACTGTCAAAATCCCCCAACCCACCCAACCCCCTGTAATGTACATTTTATTCCCCTTCTGATTTATATTTTTTATGATGTTCTCTCTTTCTTACATAGTACCGTATATTTGTATGGCTCAAAATGTCTTGATGAATTGAAAAAACGAGGACCCTTATGTAAACAAGACGAAAGTATCTTTCTGGTCTTCATCCTCTTAGCAGTTGTGTGTATTGAGCCGTACTGTATTGTACCCATTATGCAATCTGTTAATAAAGTTTACAATCAATCAATCAGTGTTATGTAACGTTGACCCATGCCGCTCAAAATGTATTCTACGCAGGTTTTACGCAAAGCCCCCCCCCCCCCCCCCCGCAGGTGGAAGCCTCTGAAGTCACAGCGTTCCTTTGCCAAACAAGAAAGATTGACTGTTGCCTATTTGCTTAAGTGCCACTGCCAGCTGTACTTTTTCCAATTCAATTCAATTCAATTTCGATTCCTATTATTCAGGCACATACTTACCGTGTTTGGCTGCTCCAAAATAAATGTTATCCTGTGGACATTATTTTCACAACCCCCAGAGTTTTGTGCGGAGAGGAGCTCCCAGCGGCGCCCTCAGCAGTTGGAACAGTGCTTTGTGATGATAACGTACTGTATAGTACACGGCTGCAGCTGGCCTCTGTGAGCCGTTGGTGCAGAGACAGCTCCTCTGTTTCTAGTCATCTGGCGCGCAAGCTTGACCTCGGAAATGTTAGCGCTTTTCACATTTGATAGGATTATCGCTACCCATTATGGAGAGAGATGGCAGGCTGGCGACGAGTGGGTGGCTTTCTTTCATGTATTGTTCCTATCTATAATTGCTTCTTTTTCATGCATTTTGCAGCAGGGGCGGTGAAAGTTAGGTTTAGTAAATGTTAAAGGTGCTACGTTGTGTCGATTATCGACGCCAAAACAAAAGTGTTCTCTTTTGGATTTTCCACATGCTATTTTCTGTAACGTTGTCTTAGTGAGACCTCCTGGAAATATAATAATAATAATAATAATAATAATAATAATAATAATAATAATAATAATAATAATAATAATAATAATAATAATAATAATAATAATAATAATAATAATAATAATAATAATAATAATAATAATAATAATAATAATAATAATAATAATAATAATAATAATAATAATAATAATAATAATAATTAGGGATGCTCGATATTGGCTTTTTTACCGATACCGATATACCGATATTGTCCAACTCTTAATTTACGATATCAACCGATACCGATATATGCAGGGTCCCCCCCCCCCCCCCCCCCCCCCCCCAAAAAAATGAATAATTTCAGGTAATTAACATTACATATGTCTTGTTGTGGAATTAACACAACATTATGCATACCTTTGACAATAAATAAAATCATAATTTGTTCTTACTTGCTTGCCTGGGTAAATACATTTTCCGATATCACATTTTAATGCCAATATCGGCCGATAATATCGGTAGGCCGATAATATCGGACATCCCTAATAATAATGCATTTGATTTAAAGGCGCCTTTCAAAGCACCCACGGTCTCCATACAGGGTTAAAAACAATTACAATTACACACAGTAAAAACACAATATTACAGAGTTACACATAGGGGAGCAGTTATAATAAACTTACAATTAAAGTGAATATGCCAGAATGAACAGACGGGAAACAAAGCTGGGGAGGTGGTCTATTGCACGGATGTCTTGAGGTGTGGAATTCCAGAGGCGGGGGGCACAGCAGGAGAAGGCTCTGGGTCCCATGGTAGTCAGACGGGAAGGGGGAGTGACAAGTTGGAAGGAAGAGGAGGATCTGAGTGAGCGAGAGGGAGTGTAGGACTGGAGAAGTTCTGTGAGATAATATGAGGCCTAGTCGTGTTGTGTAGCCTACTGTTCAGACAACGTTTGTACATGTATACAAACAATTCTAAATGGTTTTGCACACATTTGTTTAGATTGACAGTAAGTAATTAATTTGAGTACGGCCACCAGTGATGTCATCTGGGACGTTGAATCCTTGTGTTTTCCTAATTCCAGCTCCATGAAATGATGTAGATGGAATAAATGGCAATTTCGAGGGCCTTATAGGGACGGACTGCTACTTTGTCATTGAGGATTCACTGTCCCCGATGACATCACTGGTGGCAGTATTGAAACTCATTCACTCTCGATAACGGTCAAACTGAACAAATGTGTACAAAGCAGTTTTTGGATGTGTGTGAGATTATGTGCAAAATAAATCAGCATTGCTTTTTCTTGGTGAAGTGCCCCTTTAACATGAAACGATCACGTCATTGCTTTGGTTTTAGATTTTACAACTAAATCCAGTGACGGGTTGTCACACGCGCATGCAGCGCTGGCAGAAGTTTAGTGAAAACGGATTTGATTTTTTTTAAGCCTCCTCTAATTAACAATACCTCCGATAAATATTTTAAACCTTGGCAGTGACATCGCTGTGACGGAAGGAGACACCGAACGGCAGAATAAGCTCTTCAAACTATACCACGGCTCTCACTGAGATGTCAGGTACTCAAGCGGTGCGTGACTCTGGGTTTATGTATGGTTGTGTAAAACGTCTTTGATGTCTAAATATATGCAGTGATGAGTAATTTGTGGGGAATGTGAGGGTTGAGCAATGTACAGGTATAGTGTGTGTATGATGTGTCACCAACATGGTCTCATCAAAAAGCTTTAATAAAGTACTAATCTCGACCACAGGAAAAAAGGTAATGTACGTTATGTTATAGACATACTGTACAAGTTGTATACGCACAAAACGTTTTCAGTAGGGATGCTCGATATTGGCTTTTTTACCGATACCGATATACCGATATTGTTCAACTCTTAATTTCCGATACCGATATAAACCGATATCAGCCGATACCGATATATGCAGGGTTTCCCCCCCAAAAAACGGAATAATTTCAGGTAATTAACATTACATATATCTTGTTGTGGAATTAACACAACATTATGCATACTTTTGACAATAAATAAAATCAGAATTTGTTCTTACTTGCTTGCCTGGGTAAATAAAGGTTATAGAAATGTAAAAAAAATTATAAAAAAAAAAAAAAATTGAAAACCGATACAAATATTTTCCGATATCACATTTTAATGCCAATATCGGTAGGCCGATAATATCGGTAGGCCGATAATATTGGACGTCCCTAGTTTTCAGCCATCCGGCTTTCATCATTGTGCCGGATGGCTGAAAACGTTTTGTGCGTATACAACTTGTGCATATTAAAATAAAAACAACGACTTTCCTCGAGTGCGGTCCCTACTCTACATTTTTCGTGACTTAATTAATGTTGGACTACGCACCTGTCTGAGCGCAGTGGTTACCCCTTTTTTCTACTTACAATAGACATACTGTACGTAATATATTTACGTATTGTATACGTAATATATTTATGTTTCGTATCAGCGAAAGTCCCAAAGAAAATGCTAAACAGTGCGACCAAGAGGCAAACTAACAATGCTTGTGGGGGGCAAGTGCAGCCCTAGACCAAGCCACCCACTCTGATACAAACACAGCAATACTATGATGATGGTATGTTTTAACGTTTTAACATTTAACGATGGAAAGTTAGAGTTAAGGTTCGTTTAAGGTAACAGTGTGGTTAAGGTTAAGGTTGGTTGGAGCGAGGCTATCAGAAGGCTATCTCGGTAGTCTTGAGCAGCCCAATCTAGCTTAGTATTGTGACCAAACCATCATCATAGTATTGCTGTGTTTGTATCGGGGTGGGTAGCTTGGTCTAGTGGGTCCCCCCACCACAAGCATTGTTAGACTTCCGATTGTGCTGTTTGGCACTGTTTTCTTTTATTTGTATTTACTTTCTCTGTTACGAAATGTAAATATATTATGCATACAATACATAAATATAGTACGTATGGCTATGAAATAACTTACATTATGTACCTTTTTTCCTGTGGTTGATAAGTACTTTATTTAGGTACTTTAGTGAGATCATGCTGGTGTAACACACTGTACAAGTGCTTCCTTCCAAAGCAAGATATAGGTTCACACTAGGGGTGTAAAGGTACACGTACACGTATCCGTACCGAACCGTTTCTGTGTACCGTACCGTACGGAACGGCTGTGTAGTGTACCGAATGAATACAACGGTATGTTAACCACTAACGACTGCCCACCGGGGGCTGTTTTTTTTCCACAATCTAATATAATTATTATTATTTAAAAAAAGTAATTACAAGTAGATTATTAATTTCAATATAGAATATTCGTTGACAGCCCTACAAGTACAATTAGTTACTGCACACTACATCACCCCCACACCTGGGTTGATTACAAATGGGTACACCTGGGAGGGAAACGATGAGGACTACAAGACCAGGACAGGGAACTACAGCTAGACATAACACATCACACTGGGAACGCCCGATCAGGGCACAAACACGTAACAGTATTGTTATATTCATTTTCATCCAAGTTGCTTTGCCTACTGAACAAAACATGTATCAGACATAATATAACACCTCATGTCTCCAAATAGCTCCACTTATCAGGAGCAAAGATCAAAAGTGTTTGACTGACACCTGTGCATTGGGGAAATAATATGGGTTTATGGTAGACGGTCGTACAATTTGCACAAGTTCACACAGAATAATGAATAGGTAGTTAATAAGCACCCTTCTTCCTTGGAGTCAAGCATCTATACCTTGCCGGGGGACCAGATGATGGCTGTTGCCGTGGATATGGTTGCCATGTCAAGTCAAGTCAAGTCAGTTTTATTTATATAGCACATTTACAAATGACTAACAGCCAAACCAAAGTGCTTCACAACATGGTAAAAACACATACAATGCAATAAAAATACACTAGAATTATAAACAAGGTAGAGTACAGTACATATAAGAAAGCAAGGGAAAAGTACAATAAAAGAGACAAGAAAATTAGATAAAAAGTGCAGAGTGACAGCAGACGTCATGTATAGATGCTGGGCTAGCTCTGGTCAAAGGCCAGGGAGAAGACTAAGAGGTGTGTTTTGAGCAAGGATTTAAAAACCTCTAGCCTCTGGGCAGATCTTATGTGGGGGAGGCTGTTCCAGAGTCGGGGGGCAGCAGCAGCAAAGGCTCTATCTCCCCTGATTTAAGCCTGGTCCTAGGCACATCCAGCAGCAGCTGGTCAGCAGACCTTAGGGCTCTGGATGGGGTGAGGTGATGTAGGAGCTCAGCTAGGTACAGTGGAGCCAGCCCGTGTAGTGCTTTAAAAACAATCAGTAAAAGTTTAAAATCAATACGGAAACGGAATCATTACTAAATAAAATTATCTCTGTTTTGCGCTCGTTTAAGTTGAGAAAGTTTGCACTCATCCATAATTTAATATCAGCCAGGTTGTGATGTGACCTTGCCTTTTGCTTGTAGGGGTAAATAGATCTGCACATCGTCGACAAAGCAATGGAAGGACATGTTATGTTTGCAATGATTGAGCCTAAGGGCAACATATATAATAAAAAGAGGATGGGGTCCAGTATCGACCCCTGGGGCACCCCACAGGTAAGTGGGGCCGCTGAAGAGAAGAATTCTCCAAGCTGGACTGAGAATCTCCGGTCAGTCAGGTAGGACTTAAACCAGCTTAGGGCGACGCCTGTGATGCCAACATGTTTTTCCAGGCGTGACAGTAGGATAGTGTGGTCTATAGTGTCGAAGGCGGCTGTGAGGTCTAAAAGCACGAGAATGGCGGGATTTCCAGAATCTGCAGCTAAAATGAGATCATTTTGAACTCTCAGGAGGGCTGTTTGGGTGCTATGGCGCGGTTTAAAGCCAGACTGAAACTTTTCGTGGATTTGATAAACATCTAAAAACAGTTTTAACTGGAGGTAAACTGCTCGCTCCAGGACTTTTGACAGGAAGGGTAATTGGGAAATAGGCCTGAAGTTTGATAAAATAGAGGGATCAAGGTTTTTTTTTTATCAGGGGTTGAACCACAGCGTGTTTAAAGGCGGTTGGGACACAGCCAGCGCTGAGAGAGGAATTTACCAGCAATAGAATAGTGGGCAAGACTGAATCGAGCACTTCTTTTAGAAGGCGAGAGGGTTCTGAGGATTCCGTCCTTGACTTCAGGATGCAGTGAATGGCAGTTGAAGTTTAATCAAAACCACTCATTTCCTTTCAATGCTTCCTCTGACAACTCATTTAGCACCTTCTGCAAACCCCGCCCACAAATCCCCAACTCTCCCCAAAATTATACATTTGATCGTGCTACAGTATAAACGCTCTGCATCCTACTTCTTGCGAAAACCCTAGCTTTCCATCCTCACTGTTCAGTTTCTGCTGCCAAATCTGCATATCTAAGCTTTTTCCTTTCATAAGCTTCCTTCACTGAAACATCCCAGGGCACCGTCAATTCTATAAAATAAACTATATATATATATACTGTATATAAAATGACTAGAAAACCATGATACTAGGGCAGGCCTCATGTTTGTGCTAACTATCTCTCATGGAACAACAAGCTCTCATTCCAAATCTATGTGAATCTCCCAATCATTAGCTCCCTTTAGATGGCCTGACCCATCTGTCATTCAGCTCCCCATTATACCACCTACCCAAACCTTTCACTGGCTTGTCCCTTATAGATGGAACTTCCTGCTCATCTATGTAAACCCTTTTCTCTAATACCTTCCCTCTGGTCAATGGCAGGCTTCTCTACTTACTGGGCTTAAACTTTATCCTAGCCCACTTGAGATTATCTTTTAACTTCTCTAGTAACCTTGTTGTACAAGGCACTGTCATGGTCAACATTGTCATGTCATCCATGTAAGCTCTAATTGGTGGGAGGTGCAGCCCGCCCTGCCATCTCTACCCACCTATCATCCACGTTGATGCTCTAATAATTACTTCCATCACCATTGTGAATGCTAGTGGGGAAATAGTACACCCTGCCATAATGCCTATATATCTCTAGTCTTTGCCATGCTGTTGTAACATCTATAGGCCTACTACTAAAACACATTATAATCTTGGAAGTATGCTTTCACCTAGTTTACAATAACCCCTGGCACTCTAAAGAAATCCAAATCACTCCAAATGAGGCTATGCGGTACCGAACCAAAAACATTTGCCAGGTCTAAAAATACCACATGTAAATATATTCTCTCTATCTTGGCTATCTGGTGCCATATCATGCTAGTGTGTTCTATGCACCCTGTACTGTGGTATCTATTAACCCTCTAAAGCTGAGTGTCACGCCCACGCAACACGAGACAAGTTTTGTAAAACATAAAATATCTTTGGAACCATTTGTGATAAAGACTTGCTTTAAATTGTACAGTAAGACATAGAATATTTTCTCTACCGAATGCATCTGCATCTAACCGCTGTATCTATCCATCTGTTTCCATATCTGTCACTGAGATTTTAGCCTATAGCCAATGGAAATGCTAGAAATGGTCACGTGGGCTGGGAGAACCAATGTGAAATTCTGCAGGCGGATAGCGGAGGATAGAGAGTGGCGCTTGTCCCAGGTTTTATAATAAATACATATTAGTATAGTATAGGCCGAGAAACACCTGGAGACGTTCCACACTCCAAGACCTAAAGAACATCGGAGTGAGCTGGAAAGAAACAAAGGCCCTGGCCCAGAAGAGGGTGATATGGAGAGCTCTGGTGGACGCCCTATGCCCCCCAACGGGGTAAAGAGGATTAAGTCAAGTAAGTCAGTATAGTAGGAAGAGTGCATGATAATACAAGACAGTAAGAAGGTTAGTGTTTAGTTTTTCTTTTTTTTTCTTCATTTCAGATATCAATTGAAGAAGTCTGTTTTTAGTCAACAGCAAAAGATTGGTCGGGTTTCGGCTGTCCTCCTGACTGTGGTGGGAAGTTCGTTCAACCATTGTGGAGCGAGGACCGAGAATAGCCTGCTTCTCTTTGATGGCCCTCCCGGAGCTCGGATGGGAGTGGGTCTGAGGCGGCCAGAGGATGTAGAGCGGGGAGGGGAAGGGGGTCTTGAGGGTGTGTAGTTAGAGACCATTGACCGGAGGTAGGTGGGAGCCGTTCCCTTCGCTGCGCGATATGCCAGGTCGAAGACCTTGAAGCTGATTTGTGCAGCGATGGGGAGCCAGCAGGTCCCTAAGAAGTGGGGTGACATGGGCTGAGTTTGATAGGTTGCAGATCAGGTGCGTGGCTGCGTTCTGAATGAGTTGAAGTGGCTTGGTGGTAGACCAGCAAGCAGTGCATTGCAATAGTCGATTTGAGACATGACTGTTGATTGGACAAGGAGTTGATTGGCTTCTTTTGTCAGGAAGGGGCGTATGCTTCTGACGTTGCTCAGGAGGAATCTGCAGGTTCTGGTTGTTGCGGCGATGTGAGCAGAGAACTTCAGCCAGTCGTCAAGGACTACACCACGGCTACATTCTCCACTGTGAGTGGGAAGGATTTCTTAGGTAGGTGAAGCAATTCTGTTTGGCTTAAGTTCAGTTTGAGGTGGTTGGTTGTAATCCAGGCCGATATCCGCTCAGAGACATGGATATCTGAGGGAAGAAAGGAGAGGAAGAGTATCGTCGGCATAGCAATGATACATAATACAGTATAATGTTCAACAAGCATTGGAACTTGTTGTGGATGTTGACAATGATCCAGATAATATAAATGAAAAGGACTTTGAGCTAGAATGCTGGGACAGTTATGATGACAATGTGAAGCATTTTATTCAAGAGTTAAAGAGTCAAGAGTTTTTTCATTTGTCACATACATACCAGGGCATACAGTGAAATACGGGTGGCCATGCCCGCTTCGATTGTGCAATAATACTAATAAGAAAATATACATTAAAAAGGGCATGATAAAATAGACATGCTAAATTCCTGAGATTGTTAGCTACAGGTTTAAGGCACTGGGTCCTATGTACACTACTATACAATATACAGTTTTTACTCTATATCCCTATGCTATACTTGCTATATCTAAACTATACTATACAAGAACCACATCGGTTCTTTCCTTAAAGTGACCTTTATTTTTCTCGTTCCTTTAAAGTGTCCTTTCCATTTTGTTTTAAAGTGACCGTTTGTGTGTGAGCGATTGCACCATGTGTGTTGTGTGTGTGTATGTGTGTGCTCATATGTACTTGTGTGTGGAGAGTTCAGTGTTCAGTGTTCTGATGGCCTGGGGGAAGAAGCTGAGCCGTAGTCTCTCTGTTCTCGTTGCATGTGTACATAGGTGCTTGCCTGACCGCAGCAGCTTGAACAGGCTGTTGTTGGGGTGGTGAGAGGCTGGACAAGATATGCCTCCTAGTGTCTAAATGGAAGTACAGGAAGTACAGGCTACAGGCGTTTCCGGTTCCGACAAAACAATTATAGAAACGTGTGAAGTGCACAATATTTCCTCGTTTAAGCCACTGCAACGGCTTTGCCTGAAGAATTTACTACATGACTGGGACGTTCAAGCTTGGAATTTACTACATGACTGGGACGTTCAAGCTTGTTTGCCGACAGGATTCGGCAAATTGGTTGGTCCGTTCGGAGGCAGCTTCCAGGGGAAGTACATACACTGGAAATTCTACCCCATAGACACTTTCGGCAGTAGTTCTTTACCAGGCTTTATCTCACAGAGATAAAACTGGGAACAAGGTTAGGGTGGTGGGGGTCTTTCATTATTCTGCAGGCTCTGGATTTGCAGCTCCTGCTATATAAGTGGTAGTGCAATACCCGTAGTATGCTCTGCTGAGCGCACCACTCTCAGAAGGGCCTTCCTGTCCTGTGCCGTGCTGTTTCCAAACCAGGCAGTGATGTTTCCAGTCAGAATGCTCTCTACAGCCCTGGAATAGAAGGAGTGGAGTATCTTCCCCGATACTCTGAACTTCCTTAACTTAACTTAACTTTGATGCGTTTGAAGCTATGGTTTGAAGTGGTCTGATAACTATATAATTGATTGTGCAGCTTGAATGACAACCACCTGTTGATTATTCATGTGTGTAACTATGCTATCTGGAAAAGTTGCAGAGAGGGACAATGATAGGAGCCCACAACAGAAAAGGAGGAGAGTGTGTGTGTGTGTGTGTGTGTGTGTTCAAGTTTCCAGTTCAAGTTTCTTTATTAGTTGTCATATAGAAATACAGAATACTTTCATATGAAATGCTTCTTTCCGTTTTGCTCCTGAGAGTGTGCTATATAAAAGGATAAGTATAAAAAGTATAATATAAGTATAGAATAGAAAGTCAAGTACGTAAACAAGTATAAACAAAACAAAAAAATCAATATACAATATACAATATAATAATAATAATAATAATAATAATAATAATAATAATAATAATAATAATAATAATAATAATAATAATAATAATAATAATAATAATAATAATAATAATAATAATAATAATAATAATACTTTATTTGTATAGCACTTTTCATACAGAAGTTGCAGTTCAAAGTGCTTCACAACAGTAAAAATATAGGCATAAGCGAGCATGAGCAAGGTAAGGTAAATCACAGTGTTTCACATTAGGATCTAGTATCCCAATAGGTTCCCTGTTTACAGTTTCATTCAGTAATACAAATGACAAAAATTGTTTGAAATGATTCGGTTTTAAAAATATAAAACCGATAGTAAAAAAGGCACAGCAGAGACTCTACTTCCTGAGAGTACTGAGAAACTACCACCTCAGACAAGACCTGCTTGTGTCTTTTTACCGCTGCTCCGTGGAAAGCATCCTCACCTACTGCATCAACGTGTGGTTCCTCAGCTGCACAGCCGCAGAGAGGAAGGCGCTCCAGAGGGTCGTCAACTCGGCCCAGAAGATCATCGGCTGCCCCCTCCCCTCACTGGAGGGACTATACAACTCCCGCTGCCTCAAAAAAGCAGTGAAAATACTGAAGGACCCACACCACCCGGGCAACAAGCACCTCGTGCGGCTGCGCTCAGGCAGGCGTTTCAGCGTCATGCCCACCTGGACTAACAGACTGAAGTTTAGTTTTTATCCCAGGGCCATATGTGCACTAAACTCAGCTAAATTTTAAAACAACAGTCTCCTTGCACCCCCCCCCCCCCCCCCCCCCACGCACACACATTAGGGATAGTGCAATTATCTTTTACACCCCCCTGTTTATATTAATGTTATTTATGCCCCAATTAATACTGTGTTTAGGACTGTTTTTATTTTTTTTACTAGCACCTAGGGTTGCATTTTTTTATTTCGTTGTAACAACTGTAACAATGACAATAAAGATCTATTCTATTCTATTCTATAAGAATTTATAAAATGGAACAGACATACAACAGGGTATTTAACATAGAACAGTGATCAAATAGTTAAATTTTGGATTACAACAGAGCAGTGCTCTTAAAATTACAGTGCATCATTATAGCAATATTCAATATTCAAGGGGCTTTCACAATTATTACATTTGATAGTAATAATGGCACACAGTCATAAATTCATCAACATGCGCATTTGTTATCAGCAGCGCCAACGCAGAGGAGAGGGGGGTGGGGGATGGGACTGCGACTGGAGGGGCCGGGGTTGGGGGGGCGGGGGTGAGTGCAACGAGCCAAGTCTGGTTGTGGTAGGTGGTGTTGCGTAGGAGGAACACTATGTCTTCTGTTCTTATCTCTCGACTCCCCGACGTGACCTTGTGAGTTCCATAGGCTATACAGTGCAGAGTAGAGAAAGGTAACTGAGTTCCCATATACAGTACAATGCAGGAATGTGATGAGGTACAACTTAGCTTAGCTTATGGTGCCACCTTGTGGTGGTGAGGTGCAATGAGGCATGAGTTGAGTTGTGTTGAGTTGTGCAAATCTCAACTAAAAAATATACAAATATACCAGTATACCAATAGTATAGGAATACCAAGTACGGTGTGCTTGGGGCTGGTTCTCCATTCTTTTTCGCTCCTCTCTCACGCATGGCGAAGAGGGGCCTGTTGGGGTGGTCTTTGACCTCCTCTGGTGACCCTGTACTTCCCGTATCGCCAGGCCCGGTCCGAAGTCATGTTTTGTCGACCCGTAGGCCTGGGTTAACCCTTTTTTGAAAACTGAAACACTTGTACTGCGGTATAGCCGGTGTATACCCGCAGGTGTGTTTTGGAGTTTTTTTCTTGAGGGGTTATAGGAACAACCACCGCATTGGGTAACACCAAGGTGGTTGATTCCCTGGTGTGTTGGAGCAGTGTCAACTCCCGGGTTCACCGGTTGAGGGTGCCCCTGCACGTTCATGACGTCTGCCAATCGTGTCAGCCTTCTCTGCCTCAACCCCTCTGGGTGGTTTTTTTTTAAATGGAGGCTTGGTCATGCAACAACGCCGGCATACGCCCCTTCCGCCGGGGCGGCTGTGTTCAGCTGTCCCCTCTGGCGCCTGTCTCGTCCGCAGTCTCCAGGCTAGGGTTAACAGCCTGTTGCCTGGTTCTTTCCCCGGTGCGCTGCCTGCTTCCGTTGGTTAACCTTTTTTGTGTGCTTACGGCCATGCTGACTGCCTGTTCTGCAGGGTCAGTGTGCCAGGCGGTGTACTATTGGGGGGACAGGGCCCGCTCGGTGAGGGGCCTTTGTCCGAATACGCTGGCGATGTGGGGGGCGGGGTCACTACAGTGCCCACCTGGTGGGGTCTTGATGCTGGCATCATGGACTTCTCCGGGCCCCCGTTCCAGGGGGTCCAGTCCCTTTGGTGGGTCTGGGTCTTCCTTCGCGCTCCGCTGCTACGGCCTTGCCACGGGGTTGGGTTTGCCCTTGACCCCGTGATTCTGGGGGCAGTAACGAGGTTGTTCCCTCCGTTCGTTCCCGGGTGGCATGCGGGTTGTGCGTGTGTGTAGTCGTGGGGTCAAGCCACGGTCTGCTCACCCTGTGCGTTGAGTTGCTTGAGTGCCTCTTCGCACGGTCGGGTCCGTCGCCCTCCCGTGAAGCCCCCAATAGGGGGGGTGCCCTCCATTAGGGGGGGTCGGGGGGGCTCGGTCCTCCCTGATCTGATGGCTGTGGGGGGCCTCAGTGGGGTACATTTGTCAAGCTTCTAGCTCCCGCTCAGCTCCTATTATGCAATGAGACGCTGAGCGGGAGCTAGTGTGATACAGAACGTTAGGTTATGACTATAACCAAGTTCTGTTAACACTAGTGGACGCTCAGCGTCTAGACGGCGCTGCGGCCCTTGATTTTTCATTGTGGTGAAATTTGTTGGGAAGGAGATGAGTGTGTGGCACCACCCCTGCTTATGTAGGTAAGCGGATGGGGGTGTGGCCAGATGAATGCTGGCATTTAAAGGTACATTTTGAAATTTATTCAGTATATATATGCTGAAGCGAGATATATGCAATGAGACGCTGAGCGTCCACTAGTGTTAACAGAACTTGGTTATAGTCATAACCTAACGTTTTCTAACTGTCACTGGACTTCAACTGACTGACTTGACTGACCTCTCAAGAAGTACAGATCAATGCGGCCAACCCACACTCCCTGCTACTCCCTTTATTCCCTGATGTACTCTAAGGCCTTTCACTACTTTGTGCCAGCCACAAGGACAGATCCGGAGCTTCTCTCCCTTTACCGCTCCACTCGTGCCCTCCATTGATTAATTCATCCTACGCATAGTGCTGTTCTCTATAGTTCTATTTTCTGGAGGACAGGTCAGAACCCTGTCCTTCATTGAATCACTCACCCAAAGCATTGTCCTGTCCGTTCCATCCGTTAGTGGTTTACTAACCCTTGCCCGCTATGTAATTGGTCAAATAAATCTGTACAATTTGAGTTAAAGATTACCATGATTTCTTTATTTCCCAAATAATTCTGAGAGTATTGTTATATTAATTTTCATCCAAGTTGCTTTGCCTACTGAACAAAACATGTATCGGACATATATTATAACACCAAGTGTTTCCAAATAGCTCCACTTATCAGGAGCAAAGATCAAAAGTGTTGGACTGACACCTGTGCATTGGGGAAATAATATGGGATAGAATAGAATAATGAATAGTTAGTTAGGTAGTTAATAAGCACCCTTCTTCCTTGGAGTCGAGCATCTATACCTTGCCGGGGGACCCGATTATTATGGCTGTTGCCGTGGATATGGTTGCCGTGGATACCGTCCTTGACTTCAGAATGCTGTGAATGGCAGTCGAATCAAACGACACTTCAGGAGTAACCGCTTTTGTCGTTGTGAAGAAGTCATTTTAAGACAGTCAATCAAATATTTTCATTATTATATATATCTATTCATTTAACTGGGCTATTTCTCATCATCGATTTGTCTGTTTTTGGCTTATCGCTACTCAGTGGTCCACAACGTCCACATGAAGCGCTCAAAGAGAGAACGTCTTTGGCGAGACATGTGACTGAGCAAGTAACGGTGAATGAATGAATTAATGAAAACTGCATAATAAAATGGACACCACAGCTACATTGGACCTAGTCACATTGGACAGATCAGTGTGTTGTTGCGTATTTATACGTGCTAGTTTTCAACACCAGTCCATTGAGGCTTTTCTAAAAGATAGAATCAAATGAATAGTATAATACAGAATTAAAATCACAAATCAGAACAAATAGTTACCAGAACAAGAGTCCATGATCAAAACAACAAAACCAGTCCGCGTCTACATATATGAGCACTGCTGCTTTGATTTCAGCCATACTTTGAGTGCTCCTATAGTGAGTGGCTTGTCAGTAGACCCAGACATGAGGTTTAATTATTTCCCACGCCGTGCTTATGGAAATGTGCATTCCATACATGAAGTCCTAATAGAGCTTCTTTATTTAATGAATCGAGTACGGCTTCTACCAGTAACACTGTGTTCCCAGCCACATACCGTAGGCCATGCACACCGTCTGCCCAGGAGAGAGAACAGAGCCACAGAGGCGCACTTTTCATTTATCTTGAGAAATTAAACAGTGTTTATTTTGTCTTGGTCTCTTAACTGAATAATTACCCTCTGCTATTCATTAGCATTGGCAATTTCCTTTGTGCAGACAAGGGATGGAGGCTGATTGAATTCCAAATTAAAAATGAAAATTGCAAGTAAATGAACAGGCCACTTTACTTCCTTTGATGAGGTGCAGATTTATGAGTAGAGGGGAGGGCCGAGGCATTTTCCTTTTGGACAGCCCGTCAGGTCACACCCTCCTCATAATGAACTATCCTCATTTACTTGGCCTGGGATGGGGTGGGGAGGGAGGGGGGGGGGTGGCACTATAAATAGCCGCACATAGTTTGTTTGCCTACATGATTTATAACATGTTGATTCACTTCTTCTCCAAACAAGATGAACCATAGAACATAATAATGCATTAGACTGGAACTTTTTTAATAAAAAATGTTTGCCACAGACTCACTTCAAAGCACTGTGAGTGCCGTAAGGAGGTCATCTATCTTGAGACCTCAGTGATGAATAAATCTACCCATCCAGACCTTGGCACCCATACCATTTCCTCATCTAATCCCTTATCACACTGACAAATGAGAGAGAGAGAGAGAGAGAGAGAGAGAGAGAGGGGGGGGGGGTGGATGGAGAGAGAAAGAGAGGGAGAGAGAGAGAGGGGGGTTTGGGGGTGAAATGTGAGACGTGTATCAGTAGAAGTGGCTCCGTATTCTGAGTGGTTCATTTTTGGGACGGAAGATGCGGCAATTGATCTCCTCGCCGATGACGTCATCGGAGTCGTTCAGGGATGCTCAAGTCTCCATGATCACTTCCCATGTCCTCCAACCGGATAAATAGATAGATAGAGAGGGAGAGAGAGAGAGATAGAGAGATAGATATAGAGAGAGAGAGAGAGAGAGAGAGAGAGAGAGAGAGAGAGAGAGAGAGAGAGAGAGAGAGAGAGAGAGAGAGAGAGAGAGAGAGAGAGAGAGAGAGAGAGAGAGAGTGAGTGGGGGGGGGGGTGATTATGGGTGCTGTAACTGATTATCCACTAGTTCGGCTTACACCACTCGCAACAGCCCAGAGATTCGGGGGGGGGGGGGTGCACTCGGAGCATTATACCCGGCTCCCGGGGGGGCAGGTGCGTTCAGCAGGGGCAAGAGGACGGGAGAGGGAAGAGGACAGGAGAGGGGACCTTCCGCTGCGACCCCCAACCCGTGTGGAGTCAGTGGCCCCTCCGCAAGGAGGGAAGAGAACTCCATTAGCACCGTTGAGCCTACGACCCGCTGGAGTGGCTTCTAGTGGGGAAGCCGAGCACTTGCCCAAAAAAGGGGGCATATAATAGAGGTGGGGTGGGTCAGAGAGAGAAAAAAAAACACATATCCTGGGCCAATAGGGAACGACTGGGGGGGGGGGGATTCTTCCTCATCTCCTGGAATGTACAGTAGGTCTCGGCTAGGGATTGAGGTTTGGGGGTGGGGTGGGTGCGGGGGGGGGGGGGGGGGGTGTCCTTGGGGATTGCAGACAGATCTAATGATGAGGATAAAGTAGTTAGGCTTGTTGTTGTACTTACGGTGCGGCAATAGAGAAGGTGGCGAATGAATGAGAACGACACACCTTGGTGTTTAACGATGGGAACACACTTAGTTTTAGCAGACGGCAGAGGAAGGGATTGTTATGACAGGTACAGAGATGATATGAATGCACTTTGGGATACAGTCCATAAGATGTTATGACAGGTATAGAAATGAACTCGCTCCGGGTGTTTTAATAATGAAATGAACCTACCTTTTTTTGGGTTTCATCCTAGGAAGAAATGTGCGATGGGATAGAAAAGGCGGGAGGGGGCGGTGGGGGGTGGGGGGGTATTAAAAGAGAAAAACCATGTGGGATGGGGACGGATGGAGGGAGGGGCCTGGTTGTCTCATCTTCGTGGTACTTCTTTTGGACTTTTGCCGATACAAAATGTAAATATATGACTTATACAATACGTAAATAATATTACTTATGGCTATAACATAATGTATGTTATGTATCCTTTTTCCTGTTATCAATTAGTCATTTATTTACACTCTATGAGACCTTGTTGGTCATTGGTGTAAGCCTCCTTTTCCAAATACTTCTGTCTGTCTGTATATGTGTGTCTGTCTGTCTGCCTGTCAATATATCTACGTAATTTCTAAATATCTATTTATCTCTGTTTGCCTGTTTGTTGGTCTGTCTCTTGTTTCCATCTATCACCTCCTACCAGAAATGTGCTTGTTCTCACACTATAGTGTTCTTGATTTTTACATTCTAACCCCATTTTCATTGGAAATCACCGGACTATTAATTTCTTAGCTCACCAATACCTAAGCCCTCCAAACTCACAATGTCCTCTCAGTGACCACAGCCAGCACTGCACGTGTTCGTCCGAGGGAAGCGGCGGTTGTGATTGGAGAATCAAGAAAAGAGGGCGGGTTGAGACAGGTCAGTTATTTCCCCATGGCCCCCAACTGTCCATTCTGATTTCCCGAGCAAACGGACAACAAAGGAACATGACATCACCAAAGTACACAGAACATAACACGCTTTCCATCCATTATGTATTGTCTCTCTTTCAAATCAACTATTTATGAGTCTGATGTCTGAGGGAATGAGCGGCGTCATCTGTTGTCATAGAGGCAAAGAGGCGAGAGACAAGAGCCCCGGGTGACTGTCTATGATCAATGATGCCTATTGATCCAAAATGTCAACAGAGTTTCTGTTCTGAGCTGACATGGCCTGGAATAGCATCTGTTGCTGTTGTTGTTGTTGTATCACAACTCATAATGTAAGTGGTGTAAAAGCAAGCTGAAAAAGTAGTAAAAGCATTCTTAGAATAATATTCTGGTGAACCCTGTAGTGGCTATGTCACCAGACCCCAATGAAAAGCACCCCAGTCTACAGCTAGGAAGTGCAAGCGCACAGGTGTACTTTCCAAAGAGCTCAGCTGAACTACCACAACAGATTCCCCAGTACCACAGACAGACAAGGAGAGAATGTTTAGCAAAAACAAGCAATACTTTATTACATAATGGTATTTAAGAAAAACAGGTAATACTTTAATACATAAGATACAAATTCATAAACCTACCTAAACACTATTAGACTAGATTAAAATACCCACGCCTCTTAAGCCTAAGGTAGTTTAAAAGGAGGAAGTGCTCCATGCCCCGTAAACCCACCCCCAGACTGTTACTCCCACCCACGTCACCTATCCCCGCCCCTGAGACACTACACACGTGAAGGAAAAAGAGTCTGCCCTGCACACGGGTCTATGACTATCAAACGTCAACTTAGAATCACACTATACCACACGGCAGTGGCGGCCGCCACTGGGGGGCGCTAGGGCGCCGCCCCCCCTGCCACCCCCCCTGGTAAAGAGAGCAGGAGAAGAAGAAAATGTTTTATTTTTATTTTAGACCCCTAAAAATAAAATAAACATGTTTAAAATGAATAATATTTACTCATTTTAAGTATGTTTGTGTTTCCAATGCACAATATAACGTTAAAATATAAAATATTAATAATCGTTTTCCTGAACAGGAAGTGACGATTCTGTCTGATAAAGAACGTTCCATTACCTTAGCCGCATTTCTCCTGCCGTATTTCTCTCGGGCTAGACGCAATAGTGCTCTGATCGGATCGCTGTATCCGTCGCAGCCAATCAGTGCGTAACATGTTGTGCTTTGAAATATGATGTTTATGATGGAAGCCGGGCGCGATTTGAAGCGGTCTAGGCAAGCGTTTAGAATTTCCGTCTAGAATTTCCATAGCCGCATTTCGCGGAGACACTCTCTGATTGGCCGACGCGGCGATGCCAGTTTTTTCCTTAGCCACAGTTTGCAACATATTCGAGGCTGTGTGTTGTGAACTTGTGATTCAGTCTGGAGTCTGGACAGTGGGCAGTGAGTGGAATGGATATACATCGACAACAGTCTGGGGGACAGTCAGTGGACATACACTTTATTAAGCCCTCCGGCTGGACCACGTTTCAATTAAACAAAGTGAGTTAATTCTCTCTCTCTCTCTCTCTTAGCCAACTCAGCTAACTTTAGCTGCTGTTAGCCACTCAGCTAATGCTTAACTAAC
Organism: Notolepis coatsorum; assembly: GCF_963971535.1. NCBI lineage: Eukaryota > Metazoa > Chordata > Actinopteri > Aulopiformes > Paralepididae > Notolepis > Notolepis coatsorum. Next base: position 100,859,763 of record NC_140179.1, read on the forward strand.
GCTCTCTCTCTCTCTCTCTCTCTCTCTCTCTCTCTCTCTCTCTCTCTCTCTCTCTCTCTCTCTCTCTCTCTCTCTCTTCTGTTGTGCTGCCTGCACCCGCTGTGGTGTCTCTCTCTCTCTCTCTCTCTCTCTCTCTCTCTCTCTCTCTCTCTCTCTCTCTCTCTCTCTCTCTCTCTCTCTCTCTCTCTTTTCAGGAGCCGCCACTGCCACACGGTTCACTGCAAACAGCCTGAAATAAGCATCGATATCACACTATCCCTCGGGGAGCCACGGCAAATGATTTAGGGAGAATATAGGTAGATAAATACACACTAAGTGTTCACACGGTAAATTAAGGGGGTTTGGATAGGATAGTGGGTGTTGTTCACCACTAGGGGTTGTGACCAGGCCTAGAATACTCCTCCCATATCCTAACCTAGGTCTGGGGCAGTGGAAGCGCTGAGTTACAAACAATATAAAAAAAAGGTTAATGATAACCGGGGCCCGAAGCTGAGGGCCGGAAGGATGCCACCTCCTTCCGCTCCCGTAGCCCCTCTCGGCTTCGGGCTAAAAACTGTTCGGTCTGTACTGGGGTGTTTTAGGCCCTCCAAGCACCAGGAGTGCAATAATGTCCTTCCGCCTGTAATGAAAGGCACAGTCAGTAAGAGCAAGGTTCCCCCCGTTCACGGGTTCGTCACAATACACAATGGGTTAGATATCCTCCATATGATTTAGAAAAGAGAGAAAAGGTAGTTCACAGAGGATGGAGAATCCACAATACTAGGTTCCAGTCTTCGACAGTATTACTGGCTTTACTGTATGCCGTTCCGATAATCTTCAGCTTCACGCCACTAATATTATTCCTAATTCAAATGCAATCCCCGTTCGTCTGTCTTCATTTACCACTCTGGAAAATAGTTCGTTTGTTTAGGCACGTATTCTAGCCTCATGCGTGATTCTTAACAGAAACACCCCGAGCCAGCACTATGTACGCGTCGAGACCCAAACACATCAATGGATAGTCTAACAAGACACCAGACATTGTTCCTCCAAGTCGCCTGGGAGAACGACAAGGAGCCGTCGTGCTTCATGTTCTTTCCTCTTTTTATTAAAAAAGAAAGAAACACAGACTGACATGAATCCCACGTGACGCGGCTGAGGGTAAAAATTATTTTCATTTTTACATGCCACCACCCTTGCCACAGGGAGGAGACGGGAATCCCCAGAGAAACTTCCCACGCGAGCTTTATAGATTGAAAAGAACATTGCAACATTGAGCTATGTAACACTTGGGTTAGGGCTCTCCGAGGAGGAGGCACTGAACCAATACACACTCAATAATCGAATTGAATCGAATACACACACAATAGAGCAGAACTCCTTTTTGAAGTTCTACTCACCTTGACAATCTGAGGAGGAGGCTCTGAAACTCTGAGGAGGCTCCCTCACTGGGAAGGAGAGTCAGAACTCACAGAAGGCACTTCTCCCCGAGGAGGAGCTTCGTGAGGAGGAGCTCTGACAACTCCCTGAAACAGATCCATAACATAACATAACAACTCACGGAAGTCTTACCAATAGAGACAAGCTCAGTGACGTACACTATGGCGGGGGAATTTCCGCGGTGCACACGCCCAATCTTTCAGGGCGTGGGACCAGGAAACTCCCTCCCCTCCCTGTAACATGCCGAACAGCAACGTGACAGGAACCCTGAAGGACAGGGGGTTTTAACCCCTGACCAATCAGAAAAGGGGAGGAAAGGATTACCAGTTCACCCCTTTACGACCCCTCACCCCTGATACGATATAATGACAAAGTAGAACATGACACAGTCATAGCATGCTACATGAAGCATCTAACAGCTTCACATAGCTCATGTGCTAACCTGCTATCTGAGTTTTACTAAGGAAAAAACACAGAACAGAGAGGGCCCCTTTAAGAGCCCCGGTCCAGACTTACACATGTGCTTCTGTGGGCCAAACCTAACCTAGTTGTAGATCACAACGACACACACAACCCTTCATCACAACAAAAAATGGCAAAAGTACACTCTTACTACAGAGGAATGCCATTTTTCACAACGAGAGAAGACACAAGTCCTCGATTATGTAATGGCCACAGACCTTGCTAAGCACACATGATTAATGACCAAACAACCTTTTCTTTAGGACAAAATAGTTTCTCAAGCGGAAGCACAACCCCAGCAACTTAAGCTGAGGGTTACATCGTATCCCCACAAACACAGTGACACAATATATTGTAAACAAACATGTCTGAGAGGAGGGGGGGGAAGCCCCAGGGAACCGGGGGGTGACCCCTCCTATCTTACCCTTGATACGACCAAGTTGAACAGGTACCCCTGTTAATATGTGAACATGCTGTTCATTGTCATCACAGGCTGAGAAAAGATTAATTTCCTCAATCACATGTCACTAAGCATAGCTTCACAGGTTAACTAACCCTCTTAGTTGTGAGTTCACCTACGTTACAACACACATGTTCTCATCAGAACTAACCAGTTCATTTTTACACATGTAAAAAACAACGCCGATTCACTATGGAGAGAGAAGCTATACCAGTGACAAGACAATTCACACACAACACGTGTCGTATCCTCAATGTATTGCAGCAACACATGTTTTGGAAACATGGTTATTACAAAACATTTAGAAGGGAAGAAAAGAAGAAGTGTTTAAAGTCCGGTCAGGACTCCTACCTTCACCCTGAGCGCAGGCCGAGAGGACTGCAACACTGGTCAACGGGACACCGAGTCGAACCTAGCATCTCCTGCGTTGGTGACGAGGGTATGTCCGCTACGCCACCCAGCCGCCGTTCTCCATGTTGACGAAGTCCTCGCTGGCACTAGCACCCGGGTGTAGGGTCGACTAACATCCTCTGTCAAAGATGACGTCGTAGTCAGAGTGTTTAAGGCATGTTATAGTCACAGTAACGTTCCACAGTGTAGCATTAAGCTAACAGCCGCTCTCGACTGAGCTAACGTTTCCTAGCCTTAGTGAACACAACGGGCTAGCGCCGCAGCTAACAGCTGACTGGCTAACAGGTAGGCCACAAACTAGTACGCAAGCTAAGCAGCTATCACCTGAACTTTACACAATGACATAACAAGCCATACTCCAGACAGGCCGCTGTATAAGTCCCTCCCCATCCTAAGAGGGAAGAGAAAAAGAAATGTCAAACACAGTTTTCAACTGTGATTTACCAGACATACAGCGGAGCCGGCACAATTCCCATCCGGGCTGCAGCCGACTTGAGCATGGAACTCCCGATAACGAAGATCCATGCCCACTTTTCCTCGTGCCTTAGGGTGTACTTTCACATTCACGTGAAAGATGGGGCCTGCAGGGGACAGAGAAGCATCCGCTTGTCCAGAGAATCCTGGGTTCAACCAGGTCTCGGTTGCGGCCCACTAGGTTGACCATCATGGGCGTCAGACCAAGATCCTCCGTCCGCCGCTTTAAGAAGCCGAGCAGAGGACCCCAGTCCGGGGCAGGCTTTCGTAAAATTGTCCGCTAACCCCCATAGCGTTAACAGACAACTAGCGCTCGCAAGCAAAACAGTACTCACCCAACACGGAAGCAAACCGGTTTCTCACAACAGCCGGTGCCTCCCACAGTCCAGCTGTATGACCGGAGGGTCAATACCCAACCAGCCGCAGCAAGGAGGACTGCAGTTGGGGAGTATATCAGCGGCACGAGCCCCTAATACGAAAAAGCCGGTGGAGGTCAGAATGATCATCATCTTCCAGACACTCCAGTGACGAAGACAATATCGCCGTATTTTCTCGAAATAGTGAGAGAGAAAATAGAGATATAATGTCAACGTATCTTCCCGTCTTCTGTTTTCCTCTCAACTTTCTTCAGATTAACAACCTCGTCAAGTGGGGTATACAACAGGCACTTCCTTGTGGTGAAAGTGAAGAAGGAGGCGAGTAGGTGACAACACACCTGCTTATGAAGGTAGCGGATAGGGGTGTGGCCAGACGGATGCTGGTATGTAAAGGTACATTGTGGATTTTTATTCAGTGCTGTGCACGAAGTGAGGTTAGTGCAGATGACGCTGAGCGGAGCCAGTATGATATAGAACTTCTTCTGATAACAGAGACACAGACAGTTGGAAGGAGGAAGAATTTATATGGATTAAGAATATAAGGGAAACTTTGCTTAGGCAATCTTCTATATGAAATATAGCTTTGATTAAACTGCAATTATCACTGAAATGATGTGTTCAATAAGGGGAACCAAATGATATTAAACTTGAAGTGGTTTATAGCCAAATTCACAGGATTAATGGAAGAAGACTAGCAAATAGTTTATATTAGTATTAAATAACTATAAGTATTTAGAAAGGCATGGTTTAAGACTTTACGGAATCTAGGTGAATAATTTGAATAAGTCAAATGATGAAATGCAACATTTTTTTTTTTTTTTTATTATTGCAAAACAAGAATTATTAAAAGTCAGTACTCAACACACAATGCATAATGCAACTTTCAGTAAAGGTGGTTAAAATACATGCAAGTACAGAAACAAGATAAAACAAAAATAGTCTATAATAACATTTTAACCGTATACAGTGTATATCCAGCGAAATTACAATTATATAAATGTTAGTATATAATATACCCCTAATACCTATTTTCTAAAACCCTACACACATATGCTCCAGCTCGAACCCCCCCCTCCCGGACCCCCTCTTGGATAGTACCTCCATTATCCCTCACTCCTAACCAGACACTACCATTATAAGCTAGCTTTTATTCTCTCCACCACTTCTAACCACATTGACATTTTGGATTCATTGAGACCCAGAATTCTTGCTGTAGATATTTCTTGATATATCACATCGAGATATGTAAGAAACCACACTTTTCGGCACATTTTTTCCGGTTGAAACCAACGTGATGCGATCAGTTTTTTAGCTACTGTGATACCCGATAAAACCAATCTCTTTAGTTGTGGATTCACTGCAAACTCAAAAACATCATTCAATAGTAATACCGAGGGGTGTACAGGTATATTCCAAGATACGAGTATTGATAATTGTTGGGACACATCTTTCCAGAATGCCTTAACTGGTGGGCAGTCCCAATACATGTGCATAAATGTTCCTTCGTCCCCATTTGTACATTGGGAGCATTTGGAGTCTTGTTTAAGCCCCATTTTGCACAGCCTTATAGGAGTCAAGTATGTCCTGTGAATATAGTTCAGATTGATTTGTTGATGATCCGGGTTCCTTGATGTAAGTCGGACATTTGCCCAGGCTCCTTGCCAATCAAAGTCATTTTCCAGGTCTGGTATATCCCTCCTCCAGACAGTGTCTAGTTGAAGGGTTTCATACGAGGACGTTAGTAATTGATAATAAAAACCTGATACAAAACCTCCCAATGTTTCTCTTTCATAGAAAAATGTGTGGTATCTGTGGTGTTCAATTGGTATGAGTAATGGAACACCGTGGGACCTCAGACAAAGTCGTAACTGTATGTAAAAAAGCCATGTGGACTCGGTGAGGTTAAACTTTGTGCATATTTCGACATAACTACAGAGGCCCTGGTTATTAAAAATATCCCCTAATGAGTGTATGCCTTGCTCTTCCCATATAGGGAATCTTATAGGGCGTTTTCCCATTAAGATGGGAGTGTGATTATGCCATTCTTGAGGGTTAGGATATTTCTTTTGTGTTTCCCGCCATGTTCTGATTGCATGGGTAATTATTGGGCCAAATTCTCGCTCACAATGCTTGATTGAAAGTTTAGTGTGTGCTATGTCTTTCAGTCTCTGTGGGGCTACTATGTTTTCTTCTAATTCTCTCCAAGATACCAAAGCCTGGGGGTCAAACCATATCTTCAATGGTCTTAATGTGAAAGCCTTAAAATATTGTAAAAAATCTGGAACTGCCATGCCACCGTCTGCTTTATTTCTCTGTGCGGTGGATCTTTTTATGCGAGGTGGTTTGTTATTCCAAATAAATTTGTATGTGGAGGTTTGTAATCTTTTCCAGTAGCCCTCTGGAGGAGGTAACGGAAGCATTGAGCTGAAGAAATTGATTCTTGGTAATACATCCATCTTAACTATTGATACCCTTGCCTGTACTGAGTTTTTAAGTTTTGCCCACCTGTCCAGGTCGTCTTTGATTTTGTTCTGTATTTTTGTGTAATTGTGCTTCACCGTTTGTCTTATGGTGGGAAATATTTCCACACCCAAGCATCTAAAATGTTTGACCATGGGTATCGCACCTGGGAGGGTTGTGTTTTTTTTGCACTGATGTTAAGAGGAAGAAAAGCCGACTTAGGCCAATTTATTTTAAATCCCGATAAATCACCAAAGTTCTCTATCAACTTGAGTATATGCGGCAATGTGTTGTTGGGGTTTTGCATGAACAATATTACGTCGTCCGCATATAAACTAATTTTATGTTGTGTGCCCTTGATTACTATTGGTTCTATGTGTTGGGATTGTCTTATAAATTGTGCTAAAGGTTCTAATGATAGATCGAATAGTCCGGGACTAAGAGGGCAACCCTGTCTGGCTGAGCGTGATACCGGAAAGATATCGGAGATGAATGTGCCTGTTGTAATCCTGGCCGATGGGTCCTTGTATAGTACTTTAATCATATCAATGAATCCTTTTCCTAACCCCATCCTTTCTAATACTGCCCATAGAAACGACCATTCCAACCTGTCAAATGCTTTCATAGCATCCAGGGATAGCATCGCCTTAGGTGTGGTGTCCTCTTTGTCTGCATCTAACTGTTTAGCGTCGTCCTCCGAAAGTTTAGGGAGAGTAATTTGATTAAGATATGTGTCTAATTTGTCTTGATCAAAGGTCGTTTCTGAATTATACAAATCGGAGTAGAATTCTTTGAATGTATCGTTTATTATTTTGGGTTCTGTTACTAGAGCTTGTTGTTTCCTAATGGCAGTTATATCTGCACATTTTGCATTAATTCTTAGTCGCATGGCTAATAGGTGACTAGGTTTAGATCCTTGGAAGTACTGCTGTTGTCTTGTGCTGCGTATTTGCAATTCCGATTTTTGTCTGTATATTGCTTTGATCTCTGTCTTTAGAATGTTAACTTGGTTTTCTAGTCTAGTAGAGTTGTTGTATTTTAAAGAATTAAAAAGCGTTGAGTAAAGCGTTTCCATTTCAGACAGTTTTGTGCATTGATTTTTACGCAATATGGAGGAAAATCTATCCGTGAAATCCTTGATCATACTCTTTACCGACATCCATAATATTCTGGGATCTTGCACCGAGTTTGCATTATCCCGTAGGAATACTGTGAGAGCTTCTTTAATTTGTGTAATGAATTCCTTGTTGTTAAGCAGCATAGAATTAAAACGCCATCTTGGGGCCCGGGAAGATAGTGTACCAAATGTTGCTTTCAGGATTAAGTAGCAGTGATCTGATAGCGCATTGGGTGTCATTTCCACTTCATATTTATCAAATATTCTCGGGGATGCAAAGACGTAATCAATTCTGGATAGTGTGTTGTGTCTCGCCGAACGACAGGAGTACTTACGGGTCATGGGATTAAGTGAACGCCATAAATCAATTACCCCTGTTGATTTTGACCAATCTTTTAATGCTTTAGATGAATTTTTTTGTTCGCTGGAAAAGGCAAGGTAAGTTTTGTCCATCCTTGGGTTCCAAATGGCATTAAAATCCGCACCTATTATATATGAGTACTCGGGATGGTTTAACATTTCTCCGGTTAGTGAAGTGAAGAAACCCACTTCGTACAAATTTGGGGCATATACCGCTGCCAACGCAATTTTCCTGTTATTGTGTATAATCCTAGCTATAGTTATGCGCCCCTCAGCATCCGACCATACCCCTTTCAATTCGATATTTAATTTGCGTCTGACGACTATGGCTACCCCTCTAGTTCTCGTAACAAAAGAAGAGTGACTAATATTATGGTATATGTTATCCGCTAACGTATTTATGTCTTCCTCTAAAATGTGCGTTTCGCTTAATAGAGCCACGTCCACATGTTCTTTTTTCATCAGCGTGAGCACGCTTTTGCGTTTGTGTTGTTTGTTTATCCCACCGGTGTTCCATACCATTATATTCAAACTAGCCATAATCTATGCATGTTTTTGTGTAGTTTTTGGTAATGCTTCTGGAGTGCGAAGCTACAATAGATGTACATCCAATTAATGAGGTCCCGTTGAGAGTTGAGCTTAAAAACATATATATATACAAATAAAAATCCCCTATTTTCCCCTCACCCAGAAAGTCGTACAGGCCTGTGTTCCAAAAACACATCCTCCGCGATTGACTTTCTCCCATAGTCCACCGGATTGCCCAAACTGAGCATTGTAATCTTAATCTTCCTATGCTAATTGCCATAGGATCTAACATTTCCATTCTATTGCAATAGAATGTCGCTTTTGGTCTTGCACCTTCCCTTACTGTAATGAAGTATTGTGATAAATGACAAAAAATAAAAAATAAAAAAAGAGAATAAACTTTCATCGACATATTCATTTGAACCCTCTACTAACGTGTGGGAAAAAAGGAAAAAAGGAAAAGATTGTAGAGCAATATTGACACCTTAATGTGAAGAACAGTGGAAAAGAACAATGTAAGTTAAAATATATATAAAAAATAGAGTAATGAGAAGAAAAAATAAAATAAAATAAAAATTAAAGGAAAGATATAGATAAGGAATGAGAGATAGAATAATTATCAACGTGGAGAAGCCACTAGAACCGAATTAACAGATTAGATAAGATAGAAAAGCAGAGCCTTTTAGAGCTTCAATGTGCCAGTCACCATCAATGGAGTGATTACTTAAATTGTTAGAATAACCTTGTAGTGTTCATACGATTTTTCAAGTATTATTAAGGACTGATTGAACTTCATTCAATTGATTATCTGCTATGTGTATACACACCGGATGTTTATTGTTAGAGTTGTAGGCCTTCGTTGTCATGGTGCCTTATATTCTAGAAGGTTGTAGAGTATACTAGTGCAATAGACTATTTTTATGTTCCAGAATGATCTAAGAGACCCAGGGCATTTGAGCGATAAACCCAGAATATTCCAGATAGATCTTTTTGCAATGATATGTATTTGTCTCCCCAGAGACCAGAGTCTGAAATTATAATGTATTACGAATCGTATTATACACAGTACACATTGTTATAGACGGCTTGCATATCGTCTGCTACCTTGATGAACACAATAAAGTCATTCTAACACTGGTATACATTGAGAAAGAGGCTTATCTGTTTCCGGCATTGTCGTCCTGCCTTGGGTTATTTGCTCCATTTCGATTCAGAAAATCCTCAGCTTCTTTAGGTGTGTATACACCAGACCTGTGGCCGTCACTGCCCACGAATGATAACAGCGCCGGGTATGATAACCTTGGCTTGTGACCAGATTTGAACAGCTTTTGCATCACCTCCTTGTATGGTAGACGTCGAATGATGGCTTCTTTGCTCAAATCTTCGTAGATAAATATTGATTTATCACCATAATTCAGATTCCCACGTTGGATGCGAGCAAATTTGATGATGTCATCCCTTGTTGTAGTCTTCCGCAGAGTAACAATGATGACTCTTGGCCCGATGTTTCTTTGCCCCCGAGAACCGATTCTGTAAACATGGTCCACTTCTGGCACTGTGTTTGGATCGTTGTTACCCAAAATCGTTGATAGCACTGTTGGAAAGTTGACATCTTTGCAGTTTACTGCTTCATCAAGCCCTACAATGCGGATGTTATTCCGCCTGTGGTAGCGTTGGGATTCTAGTAGCCTCTCCGTCGCTTCGTTTTTAACCACTTGTATTTCCCTCCGGTATTCTTCTTTCACACTTTCTATCTCTTTTTCCATCTCTGTCATGCCACCTTCGTTCGCCTTGACTGCCCGTGTAATATCTGTCACCGTTTTCTCCGCTGACGTGATTCGCTTTGACTGTGCATCGATCGCTTTCTTGACTTCTTCTAATTTCTCATCGATGCGATCGAATTTAGCATCGACGTTTGCTTCGAGCGCCTTGATGTGTGTAATCTGTTCTTTCATCAGGTTAGACTGTTCTATCATCAGGTTAGTCAGTGTGTTGAAATTGGGTGGAGTGGTAGTACTGCACATAGATGCAGTGACGGTGACGTTGGAATTTTTTGCTATTTGTATTCTCTTATCCAGATTGGCTGCTCTCTCTTTCACGGAGCTTGATTCTGTCTCTTCTGTTATGTTGGCATCTATTAACTCTCTGTCGGGGACCGTAGTCGATGGTCCCGGTGTATTTTCCTCTTCGTCCTCCACGTCGGAGCTTGTCTCCGACGGCAGTTTACCCGCGTCGGCTGGTACGTGTCTTCTTGAGCGAGTATCTTTCTGCGGCCCTGGAGTTACCGTATCTTGTTTCTTTCCCTGATTTCCTCTATTCTTAGTCATGTTGTCTTTTGATATAGCCAGTAGAAGGTCTTATCAATACATACGATGTGGTCTAATCTCTTTTGATATTGTCCAAATAATGTTTTTAAACGAAATTACCGTTGGTGGGAGCGGAGCAGTTGCCAAATGCGTCTGCTACATATTACGCTAAACCGGAAGAAGCGAAATGCAACATTTATACACGGAAATGGAAATAACTAATGTGAATATAAGCGTTGTGGTTTACTCTGGCACAAACTAGTAATGTTTTATGTTGACATGTGTGTCTTTGAGAGAATTACATTAACACTTTGACTGCCCATCACAAGTTTTCTCGGGTTTACCCCCCGCTGGTTGAAGGCCCATCACAAGAATTCAATTCGTTATTTTTTTTTTTTATTATTAGCGATTTGAAATCATATTTCATCAACCAAGTCTACCATTGGAAAATCAACCACTCCAGGCGCTCAGATGTGAAAAAAGCGCCGCTATCGTCTCCCAGATGGTAATTCACCCTTTTGGATTGAACTCAATGAAAATGTATGAGAAATAAAAACCCGGAATCCACGTTTTACTTCTCACTCATGCAACCGCCGTCGACCAGTTTCACTCTGGAGCTTCAGAGCAGCGGAGATTATGTGTTTTTACACTATACTCTGTGGATCAATAAAATTATTGATTTTTTCGAATGGCGATCAGGAATTGGAATAATCCATTTGGATACCATCTGATCTCAGGTAAGGAATCTATGTTACCAGGCTTAGGATAATCAGATCCTTTTTCACGGAGATATAAGCTTTTATGTGATTACGTGATATGGCTGTGGTCAGTAACTAGGATAATCGATTTTCAGCTCGCGGCACGAGCGTGCATGCGCACACATATACTATCGATAATCTAGCGTTTATTTTAAAACGATTCATAAATAGGCCGAAAAATGACAACGTTCTAGAATATTCCAGTAAAGGGCGATTATCATGGAATGTCTTATTATTTCTGTGAAATCGAGTGCTTTTCAAAATGCTCGAAAACGGAAATGAAGCGATAAAAAAACTATCTGCTATGACAATGTTGACTGGAAAATGAGTCTTTGATAAGCGACGGTCAGATTAGACACATAATTTAAAACATAGATTAGGCAATATTAACATTAACATTGAAGTGGTGCTGGGCATTCAAGGAGGTAAACAGGAATTAAGCTTGGGCAGTGAAAGTGTTAATATCTATGTATCATGTTTTGGAAAAAATAATAGTGACAATTATTTTAGCCTTAAAATCATTTGGAAAGAAATGCTGTTTTATCATAGCCGTTAACACTTTGGCGTCCAGCCACGGAGAAGTCCGTGTTTCGAATCCAACGCTAGAGGGCCATCCATGGGCCATCTAGGTTGTTTTGGCTTTTATTCCATTTTAATAACCTACTCAAGGTCACCGAGCGGCACTGCAGAAGTACCCTACTTTTTGAATTCTGAAAAGTGCATTACCGGCCAGATCCTCTTAGGGGCGCTGTCTCGATAATGCAGTGTGCCCTGTGGCAGAACGGTGCACTCTTTTTTTACTTTCAATGGTGTTTCCAGTTAGCTGGATCCTATGTGTAGCCTGTAGCTTGGAATACCTTTTGCGACGCCGAATTCACTATGCAGTAAAGGACTATATCATCAGCCAATGGACATATCGATCTACCAGATGGCGATCGATAACTGGGAAATACTTTTGAGGATCCAACCGGCCCACGGTAAGATATTTTTCACGTAAATTACACGCTGATCAGGCCTTGTTATGATAGCCATCCACCCGATCAGCAAATGTGGCTACTGAGGCTAACGCGGTTATTGGTAATCAATAATCAAAAACGACATCCCCCGCCCCCCCCCCCTTCATGCATTCATGGTGGACCATCAGTACCGACAATATGCATTTTGCGTTTTAGCTCTAGCTTCTGTAGTGCCGAAACGCTGTTCGATTTAATGTTATTAGCTTAGCGCCCTATATCTCGCTTTCCAGGAAATATCCCAGCCCAAATCCCATATAACGCTTATATTCACGAGGCTATAAAATGAGAACGTATTGATGATTTTTTCTTTTTCTTTAAGTCATTTTGAAGGGACGGTTTATGGTCTCAATTGACAATGAGAATGGACAGATTGTGAGAACTGGGGTCTGGAGTACAGCCCAATTGTTGAATACACGAGAAGAGATAGGAGCGGTTTCAAGGGTGTTTAATGTCAAATGAGCAACACAGGAATTGGGGGGAATAGAACAGGGTTATGTTCTGTCTTGTGGCTGCCGCGGCGGCAGTGAGCGAGCAAGCGGTCCTGGTGCTTGTCTTGGAAGCTGCTGGGTTGCAGCGGGATAACAAGTGTTCCTCTTCGGGGACAGGTGACGTCCAGGCAGGGACGGCGGTCCTTTGGGGCACAGGAGAGAAACAGGTTAGAGTAGGCAAATACACAGTTGGTATCTAGCAGAGCTTTCGGCAGAGACGTCGTACCTGGGCAGTGGTAATTAATACCACGACAGCTTCTGGTCAGCGTCGAGGTGTAGAAGTAGTCCCCCCATCAGGGAAGGATTGAGTGCAGCTGTGGAGAGTGGGGTGCCTGACCGCGTGCGAATTAGGGGGATGAAATACAGCTGGTCGTATGAGGGTAAAGGAAGGGGTGACTGGAGAAGGAGAGGATGAGGAGGAGTGTGCAGTGGATGGATAGGGGGATGAAGAGGAACGTGTGGAGGACGTGAGGGGAAAAGGAGGGGGAGTGAAGTAGGTCCGTGCTGTGATTATGACACAGATAGCAATACTAAAGTATAGATTTAGCTCTACAAACAGCCTCACGAACTATGCAAGTCTATTTTGAAATGCTGGCCGTCTAGAGTGATATTAGACGGCCCCCAATGGCCCTGAATGTGTTAATGGTAAGCCACGCCTACATTTTCAAATTCAAAATAGCCGGCTGGAGATTGGAAGAAAACCGGTTGTGATGTCACTTCCTGTAAGGTCATAACCGGGACCAGGGCCCTGCTATAAATAGAGGGCCGCGAGACACTGGAGAGGAGAAGAGCATTGAGAAAGGAAGAGAGGATTTCAAGAAGACCTCATTGATCAAGGATCAAGGAAATAGATCACGGAAGAAAGCAGTGTTGTTGACATCCGGTGGACATCTTTGTTCGAATATTTTGGGTGCCGTTCAGAGCTTGAATTATTTTACATCAAGGGTTTTGTGAGCAAGTATTGATTGACTGATTATTCTTGTGGTCAATAAATACCAATCGGAAGACATTGAGCGATTGTTTGGACAATACAGAGTGCTATATCTTTTTGAGACAACAGCAAAACGACCAGAGTACTGTTAGATTGGGTATCATCTGATACAATAATCATCTCTGCCGAGATAATCCGACCTAGACCGTGCCGCGTCACATTTTTGGATGAAGTGCTCCTCGTCAAAAGTTATTTTGTAAATTACATCAATATAATATCTTCATCTTCAAGTACTAGGAAGTGTGCCATATTTAATGCATTAACCACTACTTAAGATTCTAAAGTTGAGTCTATATAAGCTGTTACTTCTTCGTAAAAGTATGTTGTTGTTGTTGTTGTTGTTGTAAATGGTTTGTATGATCAACAGCTCTTAAAGGGGAATACCACTCATTTACAGGATTCACATGTTATATATTACACATTGCCCAAGGACAACTCTGAAAATATTTGTGAATGTGCGTCACTCTCTCCTAAAGCTATAGAGATCAGAGAGAGAACCTTCAACGGTATGATGAAACCTGGGAGTGAAACCCAGGGCTCTTTCAATGTTTATATATTGTACACTCTTGGACCCGGGGGCGACGTCACACCTCCTGGGCTTCTCTCTCTGAGCCCGAGGATTAGGAGAGAGTGATGCGTGTTCACGCATATTGACTGATTTGGCCCGGGGCACAGGAATAACATTATGTGAATTCATAAAGTGCGTCGCATTCCCCTTTAAATACAATAGCCTAATTGCATAAAGGTTATTCCCCATCTCCTGCCAATTACTATATTAGTAACATAATAGGGGGGGGAATCGTATTCAAGGACACCGAATAAAATGAGGGACAATCGCTCCCTTCTTGGATCTGCACGCAGTCGCCTCTATTATCACCTGTGGCAGTCAACCTTTATTGCTTCGTTTAATTTGGCTTAAACGGTTTTAATTAGCGTTCAGTTAATTGTCAGTGGGAGCCGAGGCCCTGGGCAGTGCATTTGGCTGCCCAAAGCTTTAGTCACTTCCCTAATGTCGAACAAACGAGACAGAGAGATGTAGCTCAGAGGAAAGTGTTTCTGGCAAAAAAAAACATTTCTACTTTTGCAATACAGACTGGCCTTCCTCGTCGTGTCCACATCGATTTCTATCAGAGACTGCGTTCTAACTGCTGTCCTGTCCCCTGGCTGGAAGGCAGCCCCCGATTGGTGATGATGACGTTAAATGATTGATTGATTGATTGATTGAAAAGTTTATTAACAGATTGCAGAATGGGTACAGTACAGCTCAATACATACAATTGTTAAGGGGATGCAGACATCTATACATTTATGACATACCAGATTTGCAAATACAGTACTGTTTGTGATACAAAAAGTGTCCAGAAAAAGAGTGTATATACATTTGACATAGAAACTGTACATTGGGTAGGTGGGGTGGGGTTGGGTGGGGGGGGGGCTGTACACAGTCTGCCACTGGAAAAACAGTAATGGCGTCTCCTGAAGCAACGAGCGGTAAAGTTAATTTTAGTAGAATAAATATAGCCGGTGCAGTTATAGCAGAAATAGCCTCAATACCAATGATTAAACAAGAACAACATGCACAGACTTTCTCTGTGGAAAACGTTTTCGCCTTTCTTCTGACTGGACTACTATTGTTATTATTATTTATTATTGTTAAATGATTACATTCTCATGTGCACATTAATAACTAGATACCAATTGCCTCTCTTTGCGTTCAGTAGAAAGCTATCCGGCTGCGAGCTATAGCCTATAGCTCAGCACAAATCAATGGAAACGGACCACTATCCTTTGCTTGAAACTCCGCTAGAGGTGTTATTGTCCAACAGCGGTCCGTATCTGCTTCCATTCAGCTTTATACTGAAAGCACAGTAGAGGACAATTGTTCTCTATCTTCTTGACTCTGGAGAAGACAGTAAGCGAATTTCCCATAATGTTGTCATGTTCCTTTAACTCTCACTCATCTCACACATGCACACACATGCGCGCGCACACACACATTTGTGCACATTAACTCTCTCAGGCACGCACGCACGCACGCACGCACGCACACACACGCACACACACGCACAGTTCTCGTTCCTCATATAGCCCACATGGCTCATTTGTATTTCACAGCGTGGAAGAGGCTCAGTGGAAGAATGATAAAAACATAAAAAGAAAGATCTGAATAAGATTTTCTCTCCCGACAGTTTCATGAAGACAGGTTATTTGTGAGCGTTTTTATCAGTGCCTGTCACATCTGGACGCATGGAGCGATTTTATCCGGGAGAAGTCACATATCACCATGAGGGAGCGCACGTCAGTGTGACAGGGGTGGGTCTCTCGCAGGCACAGACACACACACACACACACACCCAAGGGGTCTCAATGTTTGAGAGGAACATAGAAAGACAGACACAGGCCCTGCATGCAAAACACACAGCACACCAAAGTGCATACGTGCATGCGCACACACGCACACACGCACACATGCACATACACGTATACACACACACACTCAAGTGCACCCATACATGCACACCCTCTTCATCACAACCCCCTTCCTTGTCAACATGCGTTAGATGAGAGATGATGTTATGTGGATGAATAAAACAGTTATCTAGGTTTAATAGGCCTCTGGTTCCCAAAGTATTTTCTCTATGATTGTAGCCTCTGGTGATGATTAACATTAGCCACAATGACTTTACTGGTTCTCTGAGATCGATAAACAGCTGCATATAAATATATTTAATATAGGATTAATGTGTTGATGGCTGTTTTTTAAGACTTAAAAAAAGAAAGATGTATTGCCATTGTTAAGCACTGTCTCCTGACTTCATCAAGCACAAAGGCAATGGATGCAGCTGCTTTATGATCTCTGGGTGAATTGTGGGTTTCTATGTTGGTCAATAAAATTCTTGTGACTGATCTTAATTATTCACCAGAGGCTACAGCCATAGAGATAATACTCTATGAAAAGAGGGAATTGGCACTGCAGAGCTCTACAATCTCCCTGCGGAGCTCTACAATCTCACTGCGGAGCTCTACATTATCACTGTGGAGTTCTACAATCTCACTGTGGAGCTCTACAATCTCACTGTGGAGCTCTACAATCTCACTGTGGAGCTCTACATTCTCACTGTGGAGTTCTACAATCTCACTATGGAGCTCTACATTCTCACTGCGGAGCTCTACAATCTCACTGTGGAGCTCTACATTATCACTGTGGAGCTCTACATTCTCACTGTGGAGTTCTACAATCTCACTGTGGAGCTCTACAATCTCACTGTGGAGCTCTACATTCTCACTGTGGAGCTCTACATTATCACTGTGGAGCTCTACATTCTCACTGTGGAGTTCTACAATCTCACTGTGGAGCTCTACAATCTCACTGTGGAGCTCTACATTCTCACTGTGGAGCTCTACATTCTCACTGTGGAGTTCTACATTCTCACTGTGGAGCTCTACATTATCACTGTGGAGCTCTACATTCTCACTGTGGAGCTCTACATTCTCACTGTGGAGCTCTACATTCTCACTGTGGAGCTCTACATTCTCACTGTGGAGCTCTACAATCTCACTGTGGAGCTCTACATTCTCACTGTGGAGCTCTACATTCTCACTGTGGAGTTCTACATTCTCACTGTGGAGCTCTACATTATCACTGTGGAGCTCTACATTATCACTGTGGAGCTCTACATTATCACTGTGGAGCTCTACATTCTCACTGTGGAGCTCTACAATCTCACTGTGGAGCTCTACATTATCACTGTGGAGCTCTACAATCTCACTGTGGAGCTCTACATTATCACTGCAGAGCTCTACATTCTCACTGCGGAGCTCTACATTCTCACTGCGGAGCTCTACAATCTCACTGTGGAGTTCTACATTCTCACTGTGGAGCTCTACAATCTCACTGTGGAGCTCTACATTCTCACCGTGGAGCTCTACAATCTCACTGCGGAGCTCTACAATCTCACCGTGGAGTTCTACAATCTCACTGTGGAGCTCTACATTCTCACTGTGGAGCTCTACATTATCACTGTGGAGCTCTACAATCTCACTGTGGAGCTCTACATTATCACTGTGGAGCTCTACATTCTCACTGTGGAGCTCTACGATCTCACTGTGGAGCTCTACATTCTCACTGTGGAGCTCTACATTCTCACTGTGGAGCTCTACATTCTCACTGTGGAGCTCTACGATCTCACTGTGGAGCTCTACATTCTCACTCTGGAGCTCTACAATCTCACTGTGGAGATCTACATTATCACTGTGGAGCTCTACATTATCACTGCAGAGCTCTACATTCTCACTGTGGAGCTCTACATTCTCACTGTGGAGCTCTACATTATCACTGCAGAGCTCTACATTCTCACTGCGGAGCTCTACATTCTCACTGTGGAGCTCTACATTCTCACTGCAGAGCTCTACATTCTCACTGTGGAGCTCTACAATCTCACTGTGGAGCTCTACATTATCACTGTGGAGCTCTACATTCTCACTGCAGAGCTCTACATTCTCACTGCAGAGCTCTACATTCTCACTGTGGAGCTCTACATTCTCACTGCAGAGCTCTACATTCTCACTGTGGAGCTCTACAATCTCACTGCGGAGCTCTACAATCTCACCGTGGAGTTCTACAATCTCACTGCAGAGCTCTACATTCTCACCGTGGAGCTCTACATTCTCACTGCAGAGCTCTACATTCTCACCGTGGAGCTCTACAATTTCACTGTGGAGCTCTACATTATCACTGTGGAGCTCTACATTCTCACTGTGGAGCTCTACATTCTCACTGCAGAGCTCTACATTCTCACTGCAGAGCTCTACATTCTCACTGTGGAGTTCTACAAATCTCACTGTGGAGCTCTACAATCTCACTGTGGAGCTCTACATTCTCACTGTGGAGCTCTACATTCTCACTGTGGAGCTCTACAATCTCACTGCGGAGCTCTACATTCTCACTGTGGAGCTCTACAATCTCACTGTGGAGCTCTACATTCTCACTGTGGAGCTCTACATTCTCACTGTGGAGCTCTACATTCTCACTGTGGAGCTCTACAATCTCACTGCGGAGCTCTACAATCTCACTGTGGAGCTCTACAATCTCACTGCGGAGCTCTACAATCTCACTGTGGAGCTCTACATTCTCACTGTGGAGCTCTACATTCTCACTGTGGAGCTCTACAATCTCACTGCAGAGCTCTACATTATCACTGCAGAGCTCTACAATCTCACTGTGGAGCTCTACATTATCACTGTGGAGCTCTACAATCTCACTGTGGAGCTCTACATTATCACTGTGGAGCTCTACAATCTCACTGTGGAGCTCTACATTATCACTGTGGAGCTCTACATTCTCACTGTGGAGCTCTACATTCTCACTGCAGAGCTCTACATTCTCACTGTGGAGCTCTACAATCTCACTGCGGAGCTCTACAATCTCACCGTGGAGTTCTACAATCTCACTGTGGAGCTCTACAATCTCACTGCACAGCTCTACATTCTCACCGTGGAGCTCTACATTCTCACTGCAGAGCTCTACATTCTCACCGTGGAGCTCTACAATCTCACTGTGGAGCTCTACATTATCACTGTGGAGCTCTACATTCTCACTGTGGAGCTCTACATTCTCACTGCAGAGCTCTACATTCTCACTGCAGAGCTCTACATTCTCACTGTGGAGTTCTACAATCTCACTGTGGAGCTCTACAATCTCACTGCGGAGCTCTACAATCTCACTGTGGAGCTCTACATTCTCACTGTGGAGCTCTACAATCTCACTGCGGAGCTCTACAATCTCACTGTGGAGCTCTACATTCTCACTGTGGAGCTCTACAATCTCACTGTGGAGCTCTACATTCTCACTGTGGAGCTCTACATTCTCACTGTGGAGCTCTACAATCTCACTGCAGAGCTCTACATTATCACTGTGGAGCTCTACATTATCACTGTGGAGCTCTACAATCTCACTGTGGAGCTCTACATTATCACTGTGGAGCTCTACATTCTCACTGTGGAGCTCTACAATCTCACTGCAGAGCTCTACGTTATCACTGTGGAGCTCTACATTATCACTGTGGAGCTCTACAATCTCACTGCAGAGCTCTACGTTATCACTGTGGAGCTCTACATTCTCACTGTGGAGCTCTACAATCTCACTGCAGAGCTCTACGTTATCACTGTGGAGCTCTACATTATCACTGCAGAGCTCTACATTCTCACTGTGGAGCTCTACATTATCACTGCAGAGCTCTACATTATCACTGTGGAGCTCTACAATCTCACTGTGGAGCTCTACATTCTCACTGTGGAGCTCTACATTATCACTGTGGAGGTACATTATCACTGCAGAGCTCTACATTCTCACTGTGGAGCTCTACATTATCACTGTGGAGCTCTACATTCTCACTGTGGAGCTCTACAATCTCACTGTGGAGCTCTACATTCTCACTGTGGAGCTCTACATTATCACTGTGGAGCTCTACATTATCACTGCAGAGCTCTACATTATCACTGTGGAGCTCTACATTCTCACTGTGGAGCTCTACATTCTCACTGTGGAGCTCTACATTATCACTGCAGAGCTCTACATTATCACTGTGGAGCTCTACATTATCACTGCGGAGCTCTACAATCTCACTGCGGAGCTCTACAATCTCACTGTGGAGCTCTACATTATCACTGTGGAGTTCTACATTCTCACTGTGGAGCTCTACAATCTCACTGCAGAGCTCTACATTATCACTGTGGAGCTCTACAATGCTTTTCTGTAGCTTTTTGAAAAACTGAGCTTTTTCAGTGGTTCGGTAAAAAAAATTATATAGTCCTATCTGCTTAGAAAACGAAAATGTTGAATAAAATTTAATAAATTCTCCACGTGGTAAATACACAGGTCACAACAAGTTTACAGGAATGTTTTGGAGTTGTATTTTGAGTGTATTTCGAGACTGAACTAGGCTACACTGGCACACCTACTTCCAGTGAATGACGCTGAGCTAGGCTGACGGTGCGGCTGTTCCCTGAGCTGAATGCATGCACAGAGAAGAAAAGGGTATGTATATGCTTGTCTAACTCCAGGGTAGATGGCAAATAAGCAAATTTCCCCAAAAGTTGGCGTGTTCCTTTAAGGAAATGTTTTTTTTTGTTACTGTTTTCTCTCATCCTCCATATTTAAAGGTGCACATTGATCTCTCATGGTCACACTGAGCATGTCCTACATAGTGCCGCTTCAGCTGCGGGACAATGTATTTCCCTGTGACAGTGTTAATGATCGGTGCAGAAGGATTCTGCTGGAGGTTACAGTACACTGTTAATCCCCTGTAAGACCTTCCGATGCCCCCTCTACCTGAATGACAAATATCCCTTTGATTATATTTTCCTTTGACATTATTTTCATGCCATTCATTAGCAACAGAGGCTTTGCACAGAACATGTTTGTATAGTTCTCTTTTTTCCAGGATGGCTGCCTTTAAACAATTGGTATCCACTTTCAAAAGAAGATGCCTAATTTCTGTGCAGTGGTAAGAATAGGTAAAACACTGTACAAATCGACTGTGAATTATTTACACACAAAATCATTATGTTTTTGTTGATATATTTCTCATAAATCAACACATATGCGCTGTTTTGCACAGCAACAATTGTCTCTTGCACAACATATTGCTACAGGCAGCCATCCTGGAAGAACTACATAAACATTCTGTGCAGGGCCACTAATAGTACATGGTGGAATGACAGCAACGTGTTTTTCTTTCATAAACAGTTTATTCGCCACTAGTGTAGAGACAGGATTGGCTGGATAGAGGGGATGGATAGCGACACACTTAATGAATGTGAACAGACAGGACGCCACAATGTGTCTACAGCACCAGCCTCAGCGCGTCGGGGCCACCAGGAAGGTCAGCCAGATGACAAAGGCGTAAATTGCCGTCAGCTTGACCTCTCCCGGGTGCCACGAGTCTCCTCTGTGTGGCAATTACCAACGCAGGCGTAGTAAATTCAACTAATCATCTTTGATTAAAGGACAGACTCCGGGCTCGCGATACGACGATGACGAAAGGTCATCCTTCCATAATGTGATATGATGCCTCGGGGCGTCGAAGCGAGCGCACACATGCCGTTTGATATGACGCTGCGGCGCGGGTTAGGAGGAGAAGGGGGACAGTAATTGCGCATCATTAATTTTGACGTCTCTGAATATGGGCTCGACTGCACAGTAGGTCGGCCCCCCGACAAAGGATTTGTATAGTCGACTTTGATTGGCCGAAATGTGTCGATAGTCGACTGGTAGTCAACTATGAATGCAAAAAAACTATATGTTTTTTTATTTTATTTTATTTTATTTTTTGGGCTGTGGGGGTGCTTAAGGATGTCTGAAGGAGTCGACTGAAGGCTTCTTGTCCTCTGCAAAAGCATGCAATTGGTCCACTGATGGATACATCTAGATATGTGTCTAGTCTAGTCTGTTCATTAGACGAGTGAAATCCTCTTTCAGTTTCTTAGGCAGTTAGCCTCGCTGGTATGCTCGCCATTAAGTGTTAGCCACGCTTCTAGGCCTCTTTGCTTTTGGAAATAATTGATACAAAAAAAAAATATATATATATATATTATACTTTTTTTCTTCTTTTTTTTTGCATTCGACAAGAGGTTGGCAGTCGACTGCGGCTCCTTTTGATCGATTAGTCGACCAGTATAACAGGGAACATTTTGTGTGGGAAAGTTGAAGGACTCCATGACATTAAACTGTCAATGCCCAATATGTAAGAAAATTCTACACAGCGGGGGATATTTATAGTTTGGAGATGTTATTGGATGTGTAATATGAAACCATGGGGATTCATGCATAATTCCTCGGCCACCTGCTGTCATCATGCGTCCAGACCTCCATGTTGTCGGCTCAGTAGGATCGAGAGGCATTCATCGGTGTGAATCCTGAACAGCTAAATGTTTGTGAGTTTCCCTGGGAATCTAGTATGAGTATCCGACGGTTTTGGTGTCAGATACTGAACGAACGACCAATCCTGCCTCATTAAAACATTTAAATGTGCCTGAGGTGTGTTGGTTGGAGGGGGGGGGTGTAGGGGGGTCTTCATTTCACTACAGTGGTGAATCCCTGCAGAAAAGAAGAAGAAGAAGAAGAAGAAGAAGAAGAAGAAGAAGAAGAAGAAGAAGAAGGAGAAGAAGAAGAAGAAGAAGAAGAAGAAGAAGAAGAAGAAGAAGAAGAAGAAGAAGAAGAAGAAGAAGAAGAAGAAAAAGAAGAAGAAGAAGCTATCATGGAATGGAATTATCTCACTTTTACTAGGTGACTTTTACTGTGACTAACTGAAATATGCCCCAAAAAAAGGAAAATGGACATAGGGACGTTTTTTAATCAAAGGGCAGCAGAGACAAGTGATACAGGGACACAGGTAAGGTCTGGCTTAGTGATTATAATAGTGCAGTTCAGCATTCAGTAAACCATACTTTTTGTGAACGTGTTTTTGATACTACATTCTGTTGAACACACACTCAAAACCGTACCTAAGCAAAATTGGCTCAATTGCAAGAAAAGTAATAGATAGTTATTGTTACAAAGGGTCAGATTAAACCGAATATATATATTTATTGCCTGAGATCCCATGTATAATATTTGCATATCGTTTGATATCCCCTGTATATTCCTTGTACAATATATACGGAATATCCCTTTACCTGGTAGCAGGACAGACCATAATATTCGTTCTCCTATTGGAAGCGATCCCCCGGCGCCACTGCCTTACCCCCTAGAGCTGACTTCAAAGGTACCGACGAGATATGTCTGTACATGCCCAGCTTCTGCCCACTAATACGGCTACCGAAAGCAGAATGGCACTATTTGTCCACGGTACATATAAATAGGGCGCAAGAAATGTAGAACTCCCCTTGCAGTTCCCTTTCAGTTCGCCTTCAGTTCAGTCTGGTTCAGTTATCCAAGCAACGTCTCACCCACTACGCAACGTGGGCAGAGCAGGGCCCGCATTGCCCCAAGATAGTCTCGTGTTATCCTAATACGTCTGTTTGTCGTATCGTTCGCTATTTATTAGTAAGCCTTCATTATGAGTCAAAGACCACGTGGAGTGAGTGATTGTGCGTCTACATAGAGCACTTATTGCCCGTGCTAATAGTATAGTAACGTCAAGGTCAACCGTGCACTACCGCACCGGAGGATATCTACACCGGAGCAGCAGCACCACGGGGGATTTACACCCCGCCCGCAGTGCCACTTTTCCGGCAAGGATTATTATTCTTCATTCTTCACTACGCTGCTGGAAGCAGAGAATCGTCTGCACCCACTGCTGTGGGATCCACGTGCCCGTGGGGACATCACTCAAGCCCGTCTTTGTCGTACCAGAGACTCCACAGCTTTCACCTACACGGCGCGCATCCTGGGACCAGGCTGCTTCTCCCCGCTGACTCTCTTGACTTGCTTAGAGCTTTGGCCCCCTCTGCTGGCTTACAACCGGTAGTACCCCCTTTCCCAGAATAACCATAGAGATAATCCTTAATATTCACTATTGATTTGCCTGCACATTCTATTTGCCTTATAAGCGCATCCCAAGTGACCAAAGTACTGTAACCTAATATCCCTTTTATGTAATAAATATTGTAAACGAGTATCTTGTGTGGAAAACCGTGTTATTGTGGGAGTGTTCTAATCTAAAATACTTATGTACAGTATTGGCCAGGAGTACATAGACGGTAGTGATTTAATGATATCAGTACTTGATTAATACAGTCAGGGAATTGTACCCCTCAGTTACAATTGGTCCTTCGATAGCCGGAGAATAATTAGCGTAATATTAATATAATATTAATATTGACATGGCCGATGACGAACACTCCACAAACGGTTCTCCTAAGCTAGATCGCCCGCAGCGCAGACGACAGCCACCTCCCTACCTAGAGGCATACTCTGTCAGTCCAATACCTAGCTTTAAAGGGAAGTTAAACGCGGAAAAAGTAGAAAGTAAAATCATGTCTGACCTTAACAACCAGGTTACCCCGACCACAGAGGCCCTAGTGGGTGCTAATGTAACTGACCAAGCTCACGGTGGGGACCAGGAGGGAACTGACACGACTTTACCCCCAGACATAGCCCCCGATCAGCTCCGGGAGGAAGACAACCCTAGAGAGACGCGCACCCAGGAGACGGATCTCCTCGGTACGCAACAGGAGAATGGATCTCCAACAAGTACTGCCGGGAGCCGATCGCCCCGAACGGCGTCTTCCCCCAGCGAGGCGGACAAGATGCTGGCGCAAGCACTCATCGCCACCCTGGCAGCCTCCACCGAACGCGATCGACTTCAAGCGCAACAGACGTGCGAGCGCGAACATTATGCAGGCGAGCGAGAGCGCTTCCAGGCGCAACAAAGGAGCGAAGACGACCGAATAAGACTGGAGACCAGACGCCTCTAGACAGAAGAGAACATCGAGAGAAGCCGCGCCGACGTCGCAAATGCACAGCTCCACGCCGCCCATGCCAGCGCCAATGCCCAGCGCGACGTCGAGAGAAGCCGCGCCGACGCCGCCCATGCCAGCGCCAATGCCCAGCACGACGTCGCCAACGCACAGCGCGACGCTGCCCAGGCCAGCGCCAATGCGCAGCGCGACGCCGCCAATGCCCAGCGCGAAGCAGCGCGCGACGCAGCCCATGCCCGGCGCGAGGCAGAGCACGACCGGCTGCAGGCGGAGCTGATGGACAAACTGGTTGCCATGGCGACACCCCCTCACTCCGCACGGAGCTCTCAGAGGTCGTCAAGACATGGGTCTAGGACACATTCCCCTACCCGACGAAGCGACCCGGGACCCCGCCTACAGGAGGATCCTGTCCACGTCTCCGAACCCCCTCCCCAGCCGGTCCATACGAGACCTAGCAACCGGGGTACAGAACCGAACCACGCCGAGAGACTGAACAGAAGACTCCAGGTCCTAGCAGAGGAAGAGGAGGAGGAAGAGGAGGAGTGTCAAGCCGACCAGCAGCAACGTGCTCTGGCCCAGGAGGCCCAGTACAGCCCCGACCCGCAGCCACGTACTCAGGACCAGGAGGTCCAGTACAGCCCAGAAGTCAGCCCCGAGGCCCTGCGCTACAAACCCCCGACCCAACCCACGGGTGAGTTTGACGCACCGTCAGCCCCGAGGAACAGCACCTGGGTACCCGACCTTCGGTACCCACCAAGTACCAGCCCAAGACGACACGCCAGAGGAGACTCGCCTAGGAGGCCTCTCCCCCAACGCTCACCGATGTGCCAGTCATCCATGACATCATACATTGCCACGCCGTCATTTCCCGACTTCGCCTATGAGAGTCGAGCACAGTATACGGAGCTCCGGATGTGCCTAGAGACAATGATGGTGGATGTCGCCGATGAACGCCACAAGTATGCAATATTACTGAAGCACCTGAAAGTACCGCGAGCGCACAATATAGCGCTGGCCTATGCCACCTCTTCGACACCATACACAGCGGCCCTAGCGGCGCTGGACCAGAGATATGGACGTATATGGGATTACGTAATAGAAGAGATAAGGCATATTGACCGCCTACCCCCAGCCACAGACAATCGCTCACTAGACGACCTGTCAATCAAAGTGCAGTCCCTGGTGGGGATGCTGGGAGCGCAACGGGAGAAGGGCAGGCATGAGCTATACGCCAACTCTAACGTTGAGAGGATTTTGGAGAAGCTGCCACCCGCAAGACAGGAGCGCTTTCGGCGGCAGAGGGACTACCGCGACCCCGACGGCCCCGAGCCATCCCTCCTTGATCTGGCCGACTTCCTGGCGAGAGAAGTCAGCAGCTTACGACTGGATACATTCGGGCGGAGCACGCCAAGCTCCAGAGAGGGACCCAGGAGAATAAATGATGGAAGAAGATCGGTGACTGTCATGCACCAATCAGAGTCAGTACCGCAGCACTCCAACCACAACACCCCCTCGACGAAAGAGGACCAGTGGAAGATTGAGTGCCAGTACTGTGAGGGAGAACATCGGCTCTATCAGTGCGAAGACTTCAAGAAGCTAACCACGGATGATGTGAGCCAGTGGGTCAAGGACCACCGCCGCTGCTTCCGCTGTGCGCGCAGCCACCTAGCAGCTGAGTGCCGCTTGAAAAAGAAGTGCAGCAGGTGCGGTGGCACCCACCTGGAGGTCCTGCATGACCTCAACAAGCGTCAGCCAGGACAACCGAGTGGGCCCGTCGCGGTACTGTACCATGCCGAGGCGGTGGCACCAGAACCAAAGTTCCACCAGACCGCTCCCTGGTGTCCCGACTGCCGCGGCAGACACTGGGAGTCAAGGTGCGACTCGTGCCACATAGAGTCTACGTCACCACCCGAGACAGGAGTGCTCCACATAGACCCCCAGCACAGCGGGACCCCCCGTGTGCTCCTCAAAGTGGTCAGAGTGCTCCTGAGCCACGGGGACAAAGTCATGGACACTTACGCCGTCCTTGATGACGGGTCAGAGAAGACCCTTCTGCTCGCGTCCGCTGCGGCCCAGCTGGGACTGCGGGGGAGCGAGAACCAAATGACGATTCGGACAATAAGAAGAGATTTAAAGACGATAAAGGGCGAGAATGTCTCCTCCACTATCGCAGCAAGCGGGCAGCCAGAGCGACGGTATAGGATTACAAATGCTTTCACCAGCCAAGAAATAGGACTATCGCAGTACACCTACCCTGTCACCAAGTTGATGGATAAATATGTGCACCTGCGTCAATTACCTATCCCGCTCATAGACGGCGCTACCCCGACCCTGTTGATAGGCTCCGACCATGCAGAACTCATAGTCCCGATTGACCGGGTCCATACAGGCCCCCGAGGCTGTCCTGCAGCAGTCGAGACCCGCCTAGGATGGACATTACAAGGCCCCCTCGCTAAATCTCTCAACCGAACAGCAGCCACTAGCTGCTTCCACTCCAGAGCGACAGAAGAAGACACCGGCCTCTCCCCCGTACAGCAGAGGCTATTGACATTAAGCGAGAGGCCCGTGAGAGAACCGTGGGTACCAGAGGGAGTTCGGAACTCCACCCCCCTCAGCTGCGCTTCAGACGTAGCTGACCTCGAACCCAGCACCCCAAGCGACTCCTTGACGGGGCGGCCGGGACCGGCCCCTCCTCACACGGGGTACAGAGCGAACAAGAGAAACAGACGGAGGAGGAGAAAGCGCAGCCAAGCCCAGATCAAAGCAGTCTCAGGCCCTCTTCCTCCTAAGCCCCCCTCCATCCCGTCCAGTCGTCATGACCATAGACCAGTCACCACCCCGAGCTGCGTGGCCGGCCGGCCGCGTAAGCAAAGTGACCACCGGTGCCGACGGAAAGGTCAGAGTGGCAGAAGTGCTCGGCCAAGGGCGGATCTACAACCGACCCGTGGCGAGGCTGATAGAGTCGCCAAGGCTCCCCGACTCGCCTAATGACGACCATGACCCCTGACTTTGTGAACTGCCCGACCCCTCACAGACATTGAGTAGTGGACAGTGCGGTTAATCTGTCTCTGCTTAGCTAATTAGGTGGGACTAATTAGGGGGCGGCTGTTACAAAGGGTCAGATTAAACCGAATATATATATTTATTGCCTGAGATCCCATGTATAATATTTGCATATCGTTTGATATCCCCTGTATATTCCTTGTACAATATATACGGAATATCCCTTTACCTGGTAACAGGACAGACCATAATATTCGTTCTCCTATTGGAAGCGATCCCCCGGCGCCACTGCCTTACCCCCTAGAGCTGACTTCAAAGGTACCGACGAGATATGTCTGTACATGCCCAGCTTCTGCCCACTAATACGGCTACCGAAAGCAGAATGGCACTATTTGTCCACGGTACATATAAATAGGGCGCAAGAAATGTAGAACTCCCCTTGCAGTTCCCTTTCAGTTCGCCTTCAGTTCAGTCTGGTTCAGTTATCCAAGCAACGTCTCACCCACTACGCAACGTGGGCAGAGCAGGGCCCGCATTGCCCCAAGATAGTCTCGTGTTATCCTAATACGTCTGTTTGTCGTATCGTTCGCTATTTATTAGTAAGCCTTCATTACGAGTCAAAGACCACGTGGAGTGAGTGATTGTGCGTCTACATAGAGCACTTATTGCCCGTGCTAATAGTATAGTAACGTCAAGGTCAACCGTGCACTACCGCACCGGAGGATATCTACACCGGAGCAGCAGCACCACGGGGGATTTACACCCCGCCCGCAGTGCCACTTTTCCGGCAAGGATTATTATTCTTCATTCTTCACTACGCTGCTGGAAGCAGAGAATCGTCTGCACCCACTGCTGTGGGATCCACGTGCCCGTGGGGACATCACTCAAGCCCGTCTTTGTCGTACCAGAGACTCCACAGCTTTCACCTACACGGCGCGCATCCTGGGACCAGGCTGCTTCTCCCCGCTGCTCCAGGGGTGACATCGCCTCCGTGAACCATTGACTTGCATAGAGCTTTGGCCCCCTCTGCTGGCTTACAACCGGTAGTACCCCCTTTCCCAGAATAACCATAGAGATAATCCTTAATATTCACTATTGATTTGCCTGCACATTCTATTTGCCTTATAAGCGCATCCCAAGTGACCAAAGTACTGTAACCTAATATCCCTTTTATGTAATAAATATTGTAAACGAGTATCTTGTGTGGAAAACCGTGTTATTGTGGGAGTGTTCTAATCTAAAATACTTATGTACAGTATTGGCCAGGAGTACATAGACGGTAGTGATTTAATGATATCAGTACTTGATTAATACAGTCAGGGAATTGTACCCCTCAGTTACAGTTATGATATTACATTCTGCATAATTTGTATGCAAAATATTGTGGTTCCCTGCTTTAGTCTGTTGACACATTTCTATACTAAAAATGCTTGTGTAGTCCTGTGTCATACCTAAATGTCATATAACTGAATTGTATAGAAACAACTCACCAAAAGTGACTATTGCACAACTGATTTGACAAAAATCTTCTCGCCATACCTTGCCTTTTACTGAAACGACGCCACTGGAGCCGCCCACCACTGTTGGGCAAGTTACTCAGGAAGTCTAATTAGTAACTCATTTCTGATTACTCCTTTGAAAAGTAATCAAAATTACACCACTGATTACATTGTTCTTTGTGGGTATTTTCTCTATGCGTCAAAATGAGGGCGAGTGTAGGGACGTGGAAATAGGTAACATCTCCTTGACGATATATACCCAGCGACGAGCTTCTTCAGACATTCTCCATTTTTACGGGTGGTATTTGCCCTGATGTTAGATCCAGTTTCTGTTGTTTTGCCGCAGTACATCCGTGTGATTATGATGCTGCGGCGCGGGTTAAGAGGGGAAGCGGGACAGTAATTGCACATCATTCATTTTGACGGCTCTGAATATGGGCTTGACTTATAACAGGGAACATTTTGTGTGGGAAAGTTGTTGACGACTTGTCAGCATAAATACACTGCGCTTTTCACAGCGAGCATGCATCCACCTGGATGACTCCATGACATTAAACTGTCAATGCCCAACATGTAAGAACCAGTCAACACATACAGTAGAGTATACATGAGATGTAGTGAAGACCTTTTCAGAAATGTGCACAATTCCACAGGGTGTTTGCCTGCTGATCTTAGATCCAGTTCCTGTTGTTTTGCTGGAGTACATCCATCACTGGCACTGGTAGAGGCTTCCCTGTCAGCGTCTGGTTTTTAACCTGCTACTGGGAAAGTAATACAATTACAGTAACGTGTTACTAAGTAACGTGTTACTGCCCAACACTGGCCACCACTAGGGGCAGGGTGGATTAGCGTGACTCAAAGCCAGAGTTTGGCCAGCGAGGTTTCAGAAATAAGATAAGATAAGATATTCCTTTATTGATCCCCTTGGGGAAATTCAGGCATCATAGCAGCACGGGGGAGGGGGGAGGGGGGAGGGGAGGTACAGGTAGTAGAAGACATACAGGTACAGGTCACAGAATTACAGTACAGTGGAGAAGTAAAAATAAAAATAGAATAAAAAGGCAGTGTAAACAATACACTACAATATAATTAACTCTGGACATGCAACAAGGTGCGAGATGAGTGTATGTATGCCATCTCAGTTATATTTGCCCTACAATAAATATAGTTACAATATATAATCTTTTTTTTTGGATCCACTTTTTCTCCTTATTTTTCTATTTTTCTCCCATCCCAATTTCACTGGTCCCACTGGTCGGCTGCAGTGAGGACCAAGCCTTGCATCACGTGTCCCCTCCGGTACACGAGGAGGCAGCTGTCGCATCTTTTCACCTGTACAGCACAATCTCTCAGTGGCGAGGAGTAACGCGTGGGAGGCTCACACTGCCCCGTTACTTCCTGATTCTGCTGTACAGGCGCACCAACCGACCTGTAGGAGTCGCTGTCCACAACGTCCAATCCCCACCCACCAAATTTCCCACCCCTAACACTGCCAATTGTGTTAGTATGAACGACCAGCCAAGCTGGTAGCAACGCCGAGAGCTGGGCTCGAACCCAGCATCTCCTGCGTTAGTGGCAAGCGCCTTGCCCACTGCGCCACTTAGCCGCCTTTACAATATATAATCTAAATCTAATCTATATAATCCAAAAAAATTACACGAAATGCTAAAATGCTAAATATATGCAATATATAATCTATAGCATAGGTGTCAAACTCACGGCCCGCGGGCCAAATCCGGCCCGCCACGTCATTTGATGTGGCCCCCCAAGAGCTCAGGTAAAAAAAAAAAAATAAAAAAAAAAAAAAATTGTTTACATTAATATTGGGTTAAAAAATAGCAGTGTTAAAATAATTGTGGGTTAATGCGTTAATAAAGCTTTAACTTTGACAGCCTTAGTTATTACACATTCTTACACATACACGTATGTTGAACATCTGAGGTAACAAAGGAAAAAAGCCAAAAGCACTTACTCCTCAGACATTCTTTGACAATTTTACAGCCCAAAATACAAAAAAGATCCAGGCGGAATAGGTAACAAAGGGTTGAAGAAATATTGTCTGAACTGTCAGATGCAAACTGGCTGTGTGACATAACCGAGCATCTCGCTCAATTGAATAAGAAGCTGTAGGGACGCAAACAAGTCCCACCCAAAACTTGACCAATATAGTTGTGAACTGAGACAACCCTTATTTTGTTATTTTTGAGTACAGTTACAGTTGTGTGTTCATGCAGACACATAATAGCAATTTCATTACGAATTGAAAATGGGGGACCCTGAAGTAAACAAGTCGAAAGTCTTTCTCTGGTCTGCATCCCCTTAACAATTGTGTGTATTGAGCTGTACTGTACTGTACCCATTCTGCAATCTGTTAATTAAAGTTAATTAAACTATCTTCCATTAGTTGGATGTATGGCCTCTGCAAGGTTGTGTGCAGCCATTTGTTTTTGTAACATCTGCTACATCTGTCCCACGTGTTCTTTGCAGCTCACAGTTGTTAGTTCTGCCCCTCTTGACTGTGACAAAAAGGTTTTGAACAAACTTAATGTCATAGCTTGTATTTGATGATATTCTTCTTTGTTATTTACTTGAATGGTTTGATCATTGATTGGTGGAGTAATATGGGGTTCTGATAAACTAAAATTATTTGTTAAAATAACATAAGCTAACATATATTTTTACATTTATGCAAATGAATATGCAATATGTATAACTTGAATAAGTAATAAATACAGAAACACCATGTTTAACAATATGTAAATGTGTAGCTACATTTATTTTACATTACATTAACATTTATACGGTCTTTGGCCCTTTGAGGGCAACCATAATGCTGATGTGGCCCTCTGTGAAAATGAGTTTGACACCCCTGATCTATAGTGTTAGGATTAGGAGGCGAGGGAAGGAGAGGAGAACCCAATATGCAGACCAGGAAGAGAGGAGGCAGAGACGGCAGGGTAACGTGGATATATCTTGACTTTACTTTGGCAGACGACACGTTACAAAATGGAACATAAATGACAAGGCAGAGCTGGCTCTAATATAAACGAACTGAGGCACGAGAAAACAAAAGAGGAACAAAAACGGAATACTTAAACTACTTACAACCAGGGATGTCCCGATCACGTTTTTTTGCTCCCGATCCGATCCCGATCATGTGATTTTGAGTATCTACCGATACCGATATTTCCCGATCCGATCAAAAAAGAAATTATTATTATTATTATTATTCTTTTTTTTTACCTTTCTTTTTTTATTCAACAAACATGACCATGTTCACGTCTTAAACTCATACTGAGGCCTTAGTTTTGGTTTTAAATTGCATATCATCATTCATTTATTTATTGTCACACAGAGCAGAAGAATTTTGCCAAAACAAACCAATATTACCAGCTGCAGAACGGCAGACAAAATTCTTCTGCTCTGTGTGACAATAAATAAATGAATGATGATATGCAATTTAAAACCAAAACTAAGGCCTCAGTATGAGTTTAAGACGTGAACATGGTCATGTTTGTTGAATAAAAAAAAGAAAGTAAAAAAAATGTAAATAAAAAATTGTAGATTTTTTATAATTTTTTTTTGCCGATCCCGATCTTCGGAAAATCACGTGATCGGGACATCCCTACTTACAACACAGGGCGGTAAGGTGGCATAGCGGAGATTGCGCTCGTCACCAATGCAGGAGACGCTGGGTTCGAGCCCAGCTCTCGGCGTTGCTACCAGCTTGGCTGGCCGTTCATACTAATACAATTGGCAGTATTAGGGGGTGGGAAAGCTGGTGGGTGGGAATCTGGCATTGTGGACAGCGACGCCAACAGGTCAGGTCTCGGTGCTTGCTAAGCGGGGCAGGACTTGATAGCGTGCCCTCCCACGCGTTACACTTCACCAATGAGAGTCCTCGCTGCCAAGTGAAAAAAGCGTCACTGGCTTGACGGCGCACGTCTCGTTCTGTAACGTTCGGGAGACTATCATCCTTAGGATTGTCTCCCACTGTCTACCTGGGTCACTCCTGTTGTTATTGTTCACCTTGTATGTCACCACTGATTGCTGTCATCACTAATTGTCTGTCACACCTGGGTGCTGTCATTGGCTGTCAGACTGCTGCTCCTCATTGACAGCGTGGAATGTTGAGAATGTGACGTATTTAACATTTGCTCTATTCCTTGTTCTTTGCTAGAGCTTCACCTAATACTACGGACGTACCTACCGCTGGACAAGCACAGACAGATATTCTTCTCCCTGTTATTGTTAATGCTTTCCCCTGTTAATAAACAGTACAACTGTTTTGATATAGTAATACATTCTCCGTCTCGTTCTTCTACCTCGACAACTTGGAAGTCACTTACCCGTTCGTAACAGAAGCTCTAGCCATCATGACTTCCAACGAGGAGATACGGGACGAGATGGTGAGCCTACGGGACCAGCTCAGGATCATGATGGAGCGGCAGATGGCAGTCGGTGTCGAGCTGGGTCGACTGGGAGATGTTTCCCTGGCTTCTCAGGAGACGGAGGAGACAGCGTTGGCGGCGGTGAACCAGACCCGCTCTACGACATCAACGAGGATATCCACAGCCGGAGGAGCATCATCGATCGGCGGGGAAGGCGAGCGGGGGTATCCGGTGGATCGGGAGGACTACCGAGAGCCACGTCTGCCGGCGCCGGAGCGCTATGGAGGGGCTCCTACCGGCTGCCGTGAGTTTATCGCCCAGTGCTCTCTCATTTTTCAACTACAGCCGCGTACTTTCCCCAGTGATGTGGCTCGGGTAGCATATATTATAACTCTCCTCACGGGTCGTGCTCTCTCTTGGGCCACAGCGGAGTGGGAGAGTGGGTCTGTGGTCTGCCGCGACGCGGATGCCTTCGCCCTGGAGTTGCGCCGTGTATTCGATACCTCCAGGGTGATTTCCATTTACGAGGCCGGCAGTCGACTTATGTCCTGCCGGCAGGGCATTCGCGCCGTAGCAGACTACGCCATAGATTTCCGTATTGTGGCTCGGGAGGCGGACTGGCCTGAGGTTCCCTGCTGTGTCCATTTTTTGCATGGTCTCTCCACTCGCATGCAGGACGAGCTGGCTACGCGGGAGCTACCCGAACGCCTGGATCTATTGATTAACATGGCCATTCGGTTAGATAATCGTCACCGGGAGTGGGGACGCGAGAGGGAGGCTTCGTCACAGGTACTCTTCCGTCCCTCTCCTAGTGTCGATCGGCCAGCATACCAGCCAATGAGAGAGCACCGGGGCGATGACGAGCCCATGCAGCTGGGAGCGTTGAACCTCTCTGAAGCGGAGAAACAGAGGCGGGTCAACGAGAAGCGCTGTTTTCATTGTGGCCGCACAGGGCATCGCTTCGCCGCCTGTCGGGGCTCGGGAAACGCAGGAGCCCGCTAGGCCTGGGGAAGGTGCTAGCAGGTGGGCATGTCTCTCCGGTCATAAACGTTCACGACTCACGTACTTTTTTTGATGTCACTGTCAGGTGGGGGGATTCTTCTACAACGGCCAAGGCTTTAGTGGATTCGGGGGCTGCGGGCAACTTGATTCATGTGGGGGTGGCTCTAGAATGGGGGGTTCCTTTAGAGACACTAGAGGTGCCCATCCCTGTCCGTTCGCTGGACGGCCGACCGCTTGGTTGTGGATTTGTTACCCAACGCACCGGGAAACTGTGGGTTCAGGTGGCGGGTAGCGAGGGGGAATATTTGAATTTTTTTGTTGTTATGTCTCCTCATTCTGACATTGTTTTAGGCCACCCCTGGCTTGTGCTGCATAATCCTTGTATTAATTGGGCTACGGGTGAACTCTCCATGGGAAGCGGCGTCAGCGCTGACGCTGGCGTGAGTTCATCCGTCCCTCCCCCCCTCCCTCTTTTGTCTCTCTCCAGGTTGACGGTGGACGTTGCAGATTCTTTATTATCCCCCAACCCCGATTTGGCAGGTGTTCCTGCGGTCTATTGTGACCTGGCGGACGTTTTTAGTAAAACGCGTGCTAAAGCACTACCGCCTCATAGACCTTACGACTGCACCATTGATCTTCTACCCGGCGCTTCTCCGCCCCGGGGACGGATGTTCTCTCTCTCCCGCCCTGAGACAGTGTCCATGAACACTTACATTCGAGAGGCATTGTCCGCGGGGCATATCCGACCGTCCACATCCCCTGCAGGCGCTGGCTTCTTTTTTGTGGCTAAAAAAGATGGTGATCAGCGGCCGTGCATAGATTATAGGGGGTTGAATGACGTTTCCATCAAGAACCGTTATCCTTTACCGCTCATGGACACCGCCTTTGAGTGCTTACAGGGGGCACAGGTCTTTTCTAAACTTGACTTACGTAATGCATACAACTTGGTCAGGATTAGAGAAGGGGACGAGTGGAAAACTGCATTTAATACTCCTAATGGGCATTATGAGTATTTAGTCATGCCTTTTGGTTTAGCTAATGCTCCAGCAGTTTTCCAAGCCCTGGTCAACGACGTGCTGCGGGATCTAATTGGGGTGTCAGTGTTTGTATATTTGGATGACATCCTTATTTTTTCTCGCGATATGGTGCAACACCAACTGCACGTTCGTGAGGTGCTTCAACGTCTCCTTAAGCATCAACTGTTTGTTAAGGCTGAGAAGTGTGTGTTTCACACTGACACCGTTTCCTTCCTGGGCTTTGTGTTGACGAAGGGCGATCTTCGCATGGATCCAGCCAAGGTGAGTGCAGTCTTGGATTGGCCACGGCCTTCGTCGCTCAAGGAGTTACAACGGTTTTTGGGCTTTGCAAATTTTTACAGGCGCTTTATTCGCAATTTTAGCGCCTTAGTCAATCCATTAACCGCTCTCACTAAGTCCTCTCTCCCTGGCTTTGAATGGTCGCCTAGGGCAGAGTCGGCCTTCTGCGACCTCAAACGTCGATTTACCTCCGCCCCTGTACTGATCCGTCACGACACAGAGGCTCCGTTCATTGTGGAGGTGGATGCCTCTGACACCGCGGTGGGGGGGGTAATCTCGCAGAGATGTTTAAAGGATGGTAAGGTGCATCCTTGTGCCTTCTTTTCACGCCGGCTGTCTCCGGCCGAGCGTAACTACGACGTGGGTAATCGGGAGTTATTGGCAATCAAATTGGCATTGGAGGAATGGAGACATTGGTTAGAGGGGGCGGCACATCCTTTCATTGTTTGGACTGACCATAAGAACTTGGCTTACATCCAAGGGGCTAAACGCCTTAACGCTCGCCAGGCCAGGTGGGCGTTATTCTTCACTCGATTTCGGTTTACCATCTCCTATCGACCCGAGAGGAGAAGCCCCACCCTATTATTCCACAGGCCTTGATTTTGGCACCCGTGTCATGGGGCATAGATAGGGTGGTGAGGTCGGCTCAGGCACGGGAGCCCGATCCCGGTGGGGGTCCTCCGGGTCGGATGTATGTGCCCAAGGCGGCACGCTCACGCCTGCTGCAGTGGGCGCATACATCCTCTCTCACCGGCCACCCTGGGGCCACCAGAACCCTGGAGTTTATCCGTAGGAGGTTTTGGTGGCCGACAGAGGGGGGGGATACACGCTCCTTTGTGGCGGCCTGTCCGGTGTGCGCGCGCAGTAAGACCTCTCGCCGTGCGCCGGCGGGTCTCCTCCGACCGCTTCCTATTCCCAAGCGTCCCTGGTCGCACATATCCCTGGATTTTATTTCCGGTCTTCCCTTATCGGATGGGTTCACTGCCATCCTGGTGGTGGTGGACCGGTTCTCCAAGGCGGCCCACTTCATTCCCCTCCCCAAGCTCCCCTCGGCCCGGGAGACGGCTGACCTTGTGGTGCAGCACGTCTTTCGGGTTCATGGGCTTCCAGTGGATATTGTGTCCGACCGGGGTCCTCAGTTTGCCTCCAGGTTCTGGAAGGTGTTCGCCGCCGGTCTGGGCGCCTCCGTCAGCCTGTCGTCTGGGTTCCATCCGCAGACGAACGGGCAGACGGAGCGTGTCAACCAGGACCTGGAGGGCGTTCTGAGGTGCTACGTTGCTGGGTGTCCGGCGACGTGGAGTAGGAGGTTGGCCTGGGCTGAGTATGCGCATAATACCCTCCTCTCCTCCTCTACTGGTATGTCTCCCTTTCAGTGTCAATATGGTTTTCAACCTCCTCTGTTTCCCGAACAGGAGCAGGAGGTGGAGGTGCCGTCGGCCCAGGCACATGTGGCTCGCTGTCGCAGGACGTGGAGCAGAGTGCGGACGGCGCTGCAGAAGGCCTCGGTTAAGGCTCAGCGGCAAGCTAACCGCAAGCGTCGTCCGGCTCCGGTTTTCCGTCCGGGACAGCGGGTTTGGCTTTCCACTCGTGATCTCCCTCTCCGGGTGGAGTCCAGGAAGCTGGCTCCTCGCTTTATAGGGCCCTTTAAAGTGGTACGTCGGGTGAATCCTATGGCTTACAGGCTACGCCTTCCGGCCTCTATGAGGGTCCATCCGACGTTTCATGTGTCCCTGTTGAAGCCATTCCTATCATCGCCCTTGTCCCCGCCACTCCCTGCGGTTCCTCCGCCCCGCATTATTGACGGTCAGCCTGTCTATACGGTGCGGAGAATCCTGAGTTGTAGGCGGAGGGGTAGGGGGTTTCAGTTCTTGGTGGATTGGGAGGGGTACGGGGTAGAAGAGCGTTCTTGGGTGCCTCAACGGGACATATTAGATCCCAGCCTGATCGATGATTTCCGGCGGCTGCATCCCGAGGCCCCTAGGTGAACGTCAGGTGCCGTTCGTCGGGGGGGGATACTGTAACGTTCGGGAGACTATCATCCTTAGGATTGTCTCCCACTGTCTACCTGGGTCACTCCTGTTGTTATTGTTCACCTTGTATGTCACCACTGATTGCTGTCATCACTAATTGTCTGTCACACCTGGGTGCTGTCATTGGCTGTCAGACTGCTGCTCCTCATTGACAGCGTGGAATGTTGAGAATGTGACGTATTTAACATTTGCTCTATTCCTTGTTCTTTGCTAGAGCTTCACCTAATACTACGGACGTACCTACCGCTGGACAAGCACAGACAGATATTCTTCTCCCTGTTATTGTTAATGCTTTCCCCTGTTAATAAACAGTACAACTGTTTTGATATAGTAATACATTCTCCGTCTCGTTCTTCTACCTCGACAACTTGGAAGTCACTTACCCGTTCGTAACACGTTCGACATCAGGACACCCTTGTACCGACTCGTGGGAGAACATGCGTACAACAACCAGGTAGGGGAGGGGGGGAATTGGCACAACGACTAATTGGGACGGGGAGAAAATCAGAGAAAAATAGGAGAAAGAGAAGGTACATTTTTTTTAAATAAAATACTTACAACACTCAAGACAACAAACAAGGCACAGGAGAGATGACAGGAGGCACAACGGACAAGGGAACACAGAGGTAAGTGGGGGTACAAGGAGGGTACTGGAGGAAATGACGCCACGAGGAAGTGATGACAGACCCACACTTAAATACAAACACTAATTACAACGAGCAACACCTGGCAGGGCCAGGCCAAAACACAGAATCAATAAACACTAACCTAGACACAAAAAGCAATAACACACACAACAACCAGACAGGGAGACGACATCAAACAAAGACAGGGATGGCCCAAGATAATAAATAATTAGAGATGAACTCTATTATCTTGAACCAGACCAAGATGGCCGCCTGCACCATCTGGCTCCTCTGGCCACTAGAGGGAGGTAAGGGACCAGGTAGGAGACCACTGTCAGGAGGTAGGGAATGTCCAATGTCATTATCATAACCGGCCCACCAAGAGCTGGGCCTGGGAACGTTACACTATAGTGTCAGTGGCTTATGACTCACTATGATAAGGTGGTCACAACACAGCGTCCATACTCCAACCTGGCCAAACTCTGCTAATAAACGGTGTGACTGACTGAATGGATTAATGAGAGTGAGTGAGTGAGTTAACGATATTGCCGTCATCAGTCTTCTACATACAAAGTAATACATATACTAGGCACAGTAACTATTCTAGTGCCAGGCCGGCTATGCAAAGGAGGGTAAAAATTCTACAGTTCAAAATTAAACTTGCAACTCTCCACCAGGGAAAAAAAAAACTGCTTCTAAAAAACGCATCTGAATAACCGTGACCCATCGTCTGAGGTTAATGCCGGTATGTACTCACCTCCCCAAAAACAGAATTAAGGTTGAACCTGCTCAGGGGAGGGGAGGGGAGGAGAGGTGGATGAAAGGCAAAGACACTGATGATCTCCCAGATATAAATAGAGGAGAGGAGGGGAATAATAGAGGAGAGGAGGGGGAACTTTGAAGCAGAGGTTTCTCATGCACACATCCTCCGGTGTGTGAAGCCTTGTAATATCACACTGTTGAGATATTAACATTTAGTTACACTTTAATTACGCATATGTATATACATTATTATTATTATTATTATGATTATGATTATTATTATTATTATTATTATTATTATTATTATTATTATTATTATTATTATTATTATTATTATTATCATCATCATCATCATCATCATCATCATCATAAAATTCAATGGTGTTTCATGCATTATAATAAGTGTCTGTGAGGTTTGACGGTAATAGGCGTGGTTGGGGTGTGCAGATGTGTGGTAGAGATAGGATGGAGATGTGTGGTAGAGATAGGATGGAGATATTGCCTCTACGCCCGAACCTAAGTTACTCCATTAATGCCCCTAATTAATATATCAATAACGTGGCTATCTGTTCCTTAAACACTTCAGGAAGAGACACAACATGTTGTAAGCCGGTTGTAAGAGCTTCTACAGCAGTGGCTCGTATGCTCTTCCTAACGCATGAATCCAGCTGCATCTTTACTTTAGGGGCACAAAGTAAGGAAGTAATGAGGTGTGCTTGTTGCCTATGCATTAATGAAGTGTAACAAACATGTTATTTGTTCACTGATAATGAACTAAGCAGGTTGAGAGTCAAATGGATAATGGGTCATTGGGAAGCGAGTCCCCTGCACTGCAACATCGGGTCAGAGAATTCAGAAACATCAACCAGTTTGTAAACATATACAGTAATTCCTCATTAGTTCCTACTGTATGTACATCATTACTACTGTACCCCTGAAGTAAAGTGTTACTCGACC
Source organism: Notolepis coatsorum (assembly GCF_963971535.1). Classification (NCBI taxonomy): domain Eukaryota; kingdom Metazoa; phylum Chordata; class Actinopteri; order Aulopiformes; family Paralepididae; genus Notolepis; species Notolepis coatsorum. Next base: position 100,900,397 of record NC_140179.1, read on the forward strand.
AAGGACTAATCATTTAAAATTCACAGTGCACTATAGAGCCATATTCAACTGGAATATGGAATAATATGAAATTATGTAAATTAGACTGATCTAGTATGATGTAGTAAGATTAACTATTTTTTGTTTTTATTTTATTGTATTTAAAAGAAAAATCTATTTCAGTTGTTTTGGGGGGGGGGGGGGGGTGAGTACATCCAACCACAGTATTTTCAATGTTGAATATACATTTTAGATTTTTCATTATGCTTTCTGTTTTCTTTTTATGGAATTTTGTATTACTAATTAGTTACATTCTGTATTTGTATTCTGTTGTATTGTTTGCTTGTGAAGACCCCAGGAAGGCTTGCGGTCATTAATTTGACAGCTAATGGGAATCCTAATAAAACATAAACATAAACATACAGTAAACATAACCTCTGTGCCAGTACATTTTCAAGTAATCATATCACCCAACATATTTCCATTGTTGGGGCCCATTACTAGAGCCGTGTGCCTCAATTCACTTCTGCAGTTCCAGCTGTAATATTTTCAAAGTTCCAACTGTGTGACAAAAAAAAAAAAAAAAAAGGAAAGAAACTCAACTCAGCGCCAGCGAGAAAGTGGCCTAAATATCAGTCTCCTTAGGGATTCGGAGGCAGCATCGCTGTATCTGCTCTACTCTTCAACAAGAAAGGTGCCTGATTGAAGCAAAAAAGGATTCTTCAAAGCGACCGCCTAAAATAGAACAAAAAAATTTGTTTAGTTGTTAACAATATGGGTTGTTTTCCTATCGAGAGCCACTGTGAAGAACCCTCTGAAGTAGCCCTTATGCTTATTGACCGAGGTCACCTTGACCGGCTCAGTGTCTGGCAGGGTCTGAAATCCCTTTCCATTTGCAGAATTTCACAGACAGGTAATTATGGAGACGGGCGGCCAGCCTCGCTCGGCCTCGCTTCAGCGCTTGTTATGAAAGCTGCTTTTGTTGGCTCCCCGTTCAGCTATTTCTCCCATCCATTCGACATACTGTGAGAAAAAAAAGAAGACAAAAAAAGGAAAATGCGAATGTAAGGAGTAGGACGTTCCATTCATTAGATGTTGTGTCCAAATAGACTACATTAAGGTGGGATTTCGTGTGTAAATATAGGCTATGCTAACGCATTATGACATACATGGGCCATACTATTTGGAATAGAGAATATATATACACTACATATATATATATATATATATATATATCACTGCTAATGTAATGTAGTGGCTCTAGTACAAAGAGTGAAGATGGCGTTCTGATAATATACCATAGGGTATACCATCAGTTGCTATCGCTATCAGCTCTATCTTAAATTTTTTTAAATGTTCAGTTGCTATTGCATGCACTCATCTGTGTTTCACTACACACATGAGTGCATGCTTACCAACTGTCCGTCTGCAACACTACTATCACCGACATCTATGAAGGGAGATCCCCCCTTGAATGGCCCTTCTAAGGTTTCTCTCCTCCACACTGCCTGTGGTGCATTTTCCCCTATTGTTAGGTTTTAGTGAGTTTTTCCTTACCTTCGCGTGGGGTATGTCTGGGAGTGCTTGCATTCATTCATTTATTTGCATTTATTTAAAATGTGTTGGACCTTATGGTGTTGTGTTCTTGTTCTGTTCTTGACTTATTGTTATGTTTCTTCTTGACTTGTTTAAAGAAGACGTGTCCGGCCCATGGGGACATTAACGTGTGTTGTCGGGCCTTACAAATAAATTAGATTTGATTTGATTTAGGGCTGACCCCGACTAGTCAAATAGTCGAATAGTCGATGGAAAGGAGCCGTAGTCGACTGCCAACCTCTTAGTCGAATGCAAAAAAAATATTATTCTAATAATAATAATATATATATATTTTTTTTAGGGGGGGATCATTATTTCCAAAAGCAAAGCGGCCTAGAAGCGTGGCTAATGCTAATGGCACGCATACCAGCGAGGCTAACTGCCTAAGAAAACGGGCACAGAGGCACTGAAATTTCACCCGTCTAATGAACACACTAGACGAAATTCAAGATGTATCCATCAGTGGACCAATTGCATGCTTTCGCAGAAGACAAGAATCCTTCAGTCGACTCCTTCAGACATTAAGCACCCCCCACAGCCCAAATGAAATGATCCAAAAATAAAATATATATATTTATTATTATTATAAAAAAAAAATTATTTGCATCCGGGGGACTGACAGCATACCATTGGTTAACAGTGTGATGACTAATCCTTGGGCTATATATAACACTATATCCTCATCTGGTAGAATCCACCTCAGCCTGTTGTAATTCATATATATTGTCTGCTTCATATGGTTGACAATTGCCTCGTGTTCCACAACCGCAGCGCTGAATTATTGCTTCTCACCGGCACGTCTCGAGATTCTGTGATTACCTCCGAAACGGCATGGGAGCCCCGCTTGTCAAACTTAGGGGGGTATAATAACACCACTCTTTTCTGAGGGGAGGAGGAGGAGGAGGAGGAGGAGGAGGAGGAGGAGGAGGCCTGGCAGTATCAGATAGCACCCCCCCCCCCGTGGTCCAGGCGGCTCGCTGCCTCCTTCAGGGAGGTTTCACACCTCCAGACGTAGTGTACATGAACACCTGCACTGTGCCACTGAGGGAACTGTGAGATAAGAGAAATGGTGCACATTCTGTGCATGTGTGTTTCAAGTTCAAGTTTTCAAGTTTCTTTAATAGTTGTCATACAGAAGTACAGAATACTTTTATACAAAATGCTTCTTACTGTTACGCTCCAGAGACTGTGCTAGACAAGATAAGTATGAAATAAAATAGTATAGCATGTAAAATAGAAGTAAAAATAGAGGTCACAGTGTTCAGTATAGACATATGTACAATGTTCGATGCAGAATAGAGGTAACTGAGTTACCATACAATATACAATATACTATGCAATGTACTAATATACAATACTATATAGTGCAGAGCAGAAATGGGATGAGGTACAATTTAGGTACAATTTACAGTAAGGTGTACGAGTTGTAGTGCAAATCCTTTACCAATAAATATAAAGTGTAAAGTGTGTTTAGGTGTTCTAAAGTGTGTAAAGTGGGTGCTGCAGTGAGTTGTTTGTTTAAAGTGAGTGTGTGCGTGTGGATGTGTGTGCTGTGTGCATTTGATGGTTGTTGCATAGTGTTTATTGTTCGTTGAGCAGCCTGATGGCCTGGGGATAGAAGCTTCTTCTGAGTCTTTCTGTGCTCGCCTTAAGACTCCGGTATCGCTTGCCTGACCGCAGCAGTTCAAAGAGGCAGTTGTTCGGGTGGCTGGAGTCCTTGATGATTCTCTTAGCCTTCCCCCTGCACCGCTTGTTGTAAATGTTCTGGAGGGTGGGAAGCCCCCCTCCAATTGTGCGTTCGGCTGAACGTGTCACTCTTTGTAGTCTGCTACGGTCTTGTGCAGTGGTATTCCCAAACCAGGAGGTGAGGTTGCCAGTCAGGATGCTCTCGATTGTACATGAGTAGAAGTTCCTAAGGATCTTCTGACTGACTTGGAACTTCCTTAGGCGCCTGAGGAAGTAGAGGCGTTGTCGTGCCTTCTTCACAACACTGTCAATGTGTGTGGTCCATGTCAAGTCCTCGGATATGTGGGCTCCGAGGTACTTGAAACTGTTCACTCTCTCAACCGGTGCCCCGTCGATGCTGAGGGGGCTGTAGTCCTTGACCCCCGACCTCCTGAAGTCCACAATCATCTCTTTTGTTTTGCTGACGTTCAGGGAGAGGCAGTTCTCCTGACACCACTGTGACAGATTCTCTACCTCTTCCAGGTAGGCCCTCTCGTCGTTGGCAGAGATCAGGCCCACCACTACTGTGTCATCAGCAAATTTGATGATTGTGTTGTTGTTCCACTGTGCCACGCAGTCATGTGTGTACAGGGAGTAGAGGAGGGGGCTCAGAACACAGCCCTGGGGGGCCCCTATGTTGAGGGTGATGGATGAGGAGGTGCACTTGCCTGCACTTACCACCTGGGGTCTGCCCGTCAGGAAGTCCAAGACCCACTGGCAGAGGTCATAGTTCAAGCCCAGGTCCCTGAGCTTGGCTATGAGTTTGGAGGGGACTATGGTATTGAATGCTGAGCTGTAGTCAATGAACAGCATTCTCACATAGTTCCCCTGCCTCTTGTCCAGGTGTGATGCTGCTGTGTGCAGCACATGGGCTATGGCGTCCTCCGTGGATCTGTGTGTGTTTGTCTGGGTTTTGTGTGTGTGTGTGTGTGTGTGTGTGTGTGTGTGTGTGTGTGTGTGTGTGTGTGTGCGCGCGTGTGTGTGTGTGTGTGTGTGCGTGCACGTGTGTGTGTGTGTGTGTGTGTGTGTGTGTGTGTGTGTGTGTGTGTGTGTGTGTGTGTGTCTGTGTGTGTGTCTGTGTGTGTGTCTGTGTGTGTGCATGTTTATCTGTGTTTTGGTGTGTGTGTTTGTCTGTGTTTGTGTGTGTGCATGCGTGTGTGTGTGTCTGTGTTTTTTAGTATGTGTGTCTGCGTGTGCATGTGTGTTTGTTCGTGTTTTTGTGTGTGCGTGTGTCCATGATGCGTGTGTGTTTTTGTGTGCATGTGTCTGCGTGTGCATGTGTGTGTGTGTGTGTGTTTGTGTGTGTGTGTGTGTGTGTCCATTCATATCCATGCGTGTGCTCGTGTTTGAGTGTGCGTGCAGCATCCTGTCAGGTCAGGGAGACAGTACGGTAACCGTGGTAACCTCCCACCATGTCTACAGGGCAGCTGCACCACGAGGAGGAGAGTGGAAACCAAGCAGGCGGTCTGTGCTGATCTTCCAGACAACTTTATTGCAGCCGCCGCTGGATAATGAAAGCCGGTACGTTTAATAGGCTGCCTGACACGCGGCTAAAGCCCCTGAGAGCGGTGCCCGGCGGGCAGGCGGGCGGGCGGCGGCAGTGGACGGCGTGGGCAGAGGGGGAGAGCCCGTGTGCGGTACTAGTCGTATAATGATTATCGTGTTTTTTTTCGTGAGCTGGACGGGCGTGTGAAGCGTATAAGCCGGTAACTCTCAATTAACGTCATCACGACCACACGCTGGGGGGTACAACCATGGGGGGTGCTTATTGCGTTTGTGTAATGCGGTGGGGGATTGTCACACTGATTTTTCTTTTCTCGACCGCTCAAAAGCGTGTGCCTCCCCCCCAACCCCCCCCCCCCCCCTATAGCGCAGGCAGCCGCAGCCGATTAAAAATCAATTAATCAGTTGAAAGTCTCCTCTCGCGCTAATGGACCGAGCGTGTGCCTCGGATTGATAAGCCTCACCACGGGTATATCGATGTTCTCGCGCCGCACACCTCCATTATATTTGAACAATAGCCGCTTATAATGCACACATACTTAGGCCGCTGTGCGTATGGGCAATCTGTGCAGGCAAGAAAGCAATTTGTTTGATGGGTCGTAAGTTAATCAGCCTGCACCTTATGCTTATACCTCCCAAATGAAACGTTGCGTGGTAATTTCATATTGCATTTTTTTCTCTGTTTTGTTATCGGGGAGGGGGGGGGGGGGGGGGGTTGAAGTAAGGCAGAAGAGAATGCTCGCCGTTCATGAGGCATTAGTGCCGCTCCGTCGCAGATGCAGACTCCAGCGTTTTGTTGTTTACCTGGTCATCATACACAGCTGCCTAGATGCATAATCACCACACGTGCGTCTGTCTGTCTGTTTGCATGCCTTGCGTAACGAAGCGTGAGCGCGACTCAAGATGTTTCCTGTCATTTCCGTTGATTCCTCCTCTTTCCTTCTCTCTGTTGCTTCTGCTTCCTCCAGCCGTGGGCCTAAGCCCCCTCCTTCCTTCCCTTCACTCTGATCTTGTCATTTGAAATGATCTCTCATTTTCCAATATTTCCATCTCTCCAGTTGTCTTCCCTTCCTTCCTACTGTACAACCGTTTTCTCCAATTTGTTCTTCTTCTATTATTTCACCAGACTCCTCCTCTCCTCTCCTCTCCTCTCCTCACCCTGCCTCTCCTCTCCGCTCCGCTCCGCTCCTCTCCGCTCCTCTCGTCCCCTCTCCTCTCCTCTCCTCTCCTCTCCTCTCCTCTCCTCTCCTCTCCTCTCCTCTCCTCTCCTCTCCTCTCCTCTCCTCTCCTCTCCTCTCCTCTTCTCTCCTCCCCTCCCCTCACCTCTCCTCTCCTCTGCTCTCCTCTCCTGCCCTTTCCTCGTCTGTCCTCTCGTCTCTCAATCAGTTCCTCTCTGCTAGCCTTTGGCAATAAACCTACTTGCTGTCCTCTATCTTCCGCGGCCTCGGGGCTTGTGTGTATGTACAGTACAGAACCTTTTGCATGTGTAGCTACTCTACCCAAGCCCCCAGGCAGCGCAAAATGGGGCGGGGGGTCACGAGAGGTCAGACCCGTGACAGGCGTGTCGGAGAGACACAGTCCAGTTCTCCTCTCCTCTCCTCTCCTCTCCTCTCCTCTCCTCTCCTCTCCTCCCCTCCCCTCTCCTCTCCTCTCCTCTCCTCCCCTCCCCTCCCCTCACCTCTCCTCTCCTCTCCTCATCTCTCCTCTCCTCTCCTCTCCTCTCCTCTCCTCTCCTCTTCTCTCCTCCCTCCCCTCACCTCTCCTCTCCTCTGCTCTCCTCTCCTGCCCTTTCCTCGTCTGTCCTCTCGTCTCTCAATCAGTTCCTCTCTGCTAGCCTTTGGCAATAAACCTACTTGCTGTCCTCTATCTTCCGCGGCCTCGGGGCTTGTGTGTATGTACAGTACAGAACCTTTTGCATGTGTAGCTACTCTACCCAAGCCCCCAGGCAGCGCAAAATGGGGCGGGGGGTCACGAGAGGTCAGACCCGTGACAGGCGTGTCGGAGAGACACAGTCCAGTGCTTCCAGGAGACCCCGCTACTCCGAGGCGTGGCCCCCGGCCTTGGCCTCACGTCCGCACCGTGTGCCATCAATCCCTGTGACAGGAGTACAGGATCTCATCCGGAGGGGCCAAGCAGCCAGGGGCCCGTGAGCCTGAGGTCACAGTGGGGGTCCTGACGGGGGCTAGCGGCTGGATGCTTAGTCACTAAGACTGACATACAGGTGAAGTATTGCAGTTAAACCTTCTCCATAGACTCTGGATAGCAGATCAATCATGGTGGATAGAGACATGGAGGAATAGCTGGCTGGAAATTATGTTGTGCCACATTTCTTCATTGTCACTTAACCCCTTGTGTGGTGTCCGGGTCCGCGGGACCTATTTTCAATGTACAAATCGAACCTCTGCTGCTCCTCTGCTGCTGCTCCACCGCTCCACGGGCCAAACTTATTTTGTGACTCCTATTGTTCTGGACCGGGCCAGATGTCACACCTCCACTGCCTCCCACAGGCTGGGGAGACTTTTTCATCTTAAATTTTTATTCGTCCCAAAGGCCCCAGCTCCATCCGATTCCTTAGCGTTTTTCACTGTTTACTTATCATGCATTGCAACACTAATATATGGGCAGTACCCCAAGTCAGACTGCCCATATAAAAATTATCTTGGTGGTCTGAGGGCAGTAGCCCCCGACCCCCTCCCTGGGGGAGCACTTCAGTTAAGTACCCTCCCTTTGTTCACTTTTGGGAGCCAGCCACGAAATATAACACCTGAGTCCTAGTTCTATAGTGGCAGAGGAGCAGCAGACCAGCAGCAGAAATATAACACCTGAGTCCTAGTTCTATAGTGGCAGAGGAGCAGCAGACCAGCAGCAGAAATATAACACCTGAGTCCTAGTTCTATAGTGGCAGAGGAGCAGCAGACCAGCAGCAGAAATATAACACCTGAGTCCTAGTTCTATAGTGGCAGAGGAGCAGCAGACCAGCAGCAGAAATATAACACCTGCGTTCTAGTTCTATAGTGGCAGAGGAGCAGCAGACCAGCAGCAGAAATATAACACCTGCGTTCTAGTTCTATAGTGGCAGAGGAGCAGCAGACCAGCAGCAGAAATATAACACCTGCGTTCTAGTTCTATAGTGGCAGAGGAGCAGCAGACCAGCAGCAGAAGTGGTTTGAATGTTCAGTGCTGCATCTGTACTGTACATGGTGTTTGGGTCTCACCCGAAAGTGTGAAAATTAAAACAAGTAAACGTGGTAAAAAAATCGATTTAAAAGGTTCACTGTGTACCTTCACTGTCTGCCTCTTTTTATTAATTTTTTTTACAAACAAGACAGACAGACACTTTTATTGATAAATGTGATCTAGCAAAGTTAGGGTTAGCTATTAACCATGCTGTCTAGATTGCTTGTAATTAACATACAGTTGGACATCTGTTAAGTATTTTTACATGAATTGTTGTGGCTTTATTGGTTTAAAATCCCAATATTGTTGTTGGTCCACCAGAGTGACAAAAACACAAACACCACACAAGGGTTAATAGGCGTACTGTATTATGTACTGTAGTAGTAATACCAGCATTGGGAAGTAATAGATTACATGTGATGGGATTAATACATTTCAAAACAGAAAAACATGTTTTCCTTGTGAGATTGTGGATAGACGCATCAAATTATTTTATATGAAATTAGGGTTAATTGGGTGGCATCATCATCTGCAAATAGTTGCGGTAAGTTTTGAATCAAATTAAATTGGAACAAAATGTAACCGCAGCAGGAACAACGGACCTTCAACAACCTCTCACTGAATGAGCTTCGCAGAGCATCAACAATCCTGAACGGTGTGGGCGGCCTTCAAAGGATAACATGGTGTTCAGTTTGGTTCTAGTTCGCTTGGCTATGATGACATCCAGGGGATCAGGAGGGAGGCCAATCACTGAGCCAGCCCTTTTTTTATTTTTTTTTATCAACTTCTTTCTCCCATTTTTCTATTTTTCTCCCATCCCAATTTCGCATCGTCCAATTCTACCCTCCCCTGTCTCGAACGCTGTTCGGCTGCAGTGAGGACGAAGCCTTGCATCACGTCGTGTCCCCTCCGGTACACGAGGAGGCAGCCGTTGCATCTTTTCACCTGCACAGCGCGATCTCTCAGCTTCCTGATTCTACTGCGCAGGCGCACCAACCTACCTGTAGGAGTCGCTGTCCACAACGTCCGATCCCCACCCATCAGCTTTCCCACCCCCTAATACTGCCAATTGTGTTAGTATGAACGACCAGCCAAGCTGATAGCAATGCGGAGAGCTGGGCTCGAACCCAGCGTCTCCTGCATTGGTGGCGAGCGCCTTGCCTACTACACCACCTAGCCGCCCTGAGCCAGCCTTTTTAATGATTTTATTTATACGTTTTTGGTCAGAAACCGTGATGCTGCCCCCTCAGTAGAGAACAGCATTAAACAGGACACCTTGCCAGGATACCTTGATATAAGACATAAAGAAGTGACCTGCTGATGTCGAAGGATCTAAGCTTCCTCAGATGAAAAAGCAGAGACTGGGCTTTTTTTAACATCACTATTGTGTTCAATTTGTGTTCAAATTGGGTCTCATTCTCCAAGGACTTACGACAAAAAGGGCTTTCTCTTAGGACCATTTGAGACCTTTTCGGGCCGATTTTGGGATTCACCAACCGTCCCAATAAAACATATATAATTAATATTATATTATAATATATTGTCTATATTCATGTCTTGCCCGAAAAGGTCTCAAATGGCCCTAAGAGAAAGCCCTTTTTGTCATAAGTGCGTTGGCGAATGAGGCCCATATTAATATCATCAGTAAAGTTTTTAATCATTTATGTGTCCAAGCGTGTTCCGTCATTGCATTATCCCTGACAGAATTTTAGCAAGCGTTCTTCATTGCACATGTAGCACAGCACATTTCTAATTATTCTTGGGCACATCCTATTTGTTCAGGCTATTCCTGGTCGTTGTAGTCCCTGAGAGAAGACAGAGAGAGGGGGGATAGAAGGAAAAAACCCAACATCCTAACTCTTCATTCTCCCTCATCCTTATCCCTCTCTATGCATATCTACACCTGGGACCCTTGTCACACGTTTGATTCAAATTCATCATCCCGTGGAATGAATGAATGAATGAAAACTTTATTTAACAGACTTTCTACTCCTTAATGCAGATAAAACTGAGATGTTAATTGTTGGCCCCCCAAACCACAGAGGCCTATTTGAGGACATCTCCCTCAACTTTGATACTTGTCACGTATCCCAGAGCTCCATCATTTTTTATTCCTCCCTCTCATTTAATGCACATATAAAAAAATTCTCCAAAATTGCCCTCTTCCATCTTCGTAATATCGCAAAGATTCGCCCCATTTTAACTCTGGCTGAAGCTGAAACCCTAATTCATGCTTTTGTCTCATCACGTCTAGACTACTGTAATGCACTTTTTTCAGGCCTACCTAATTCAAGCATCAAAAATCTTCAACTCGTGCAAAATTCGGCTGCGCGGATACTAACTAAAACTAGAAAATGTGATCACATCACACCAGTTTTGTCCGCCCTACACTGGCTTCCTATTCAAGCCCGATCTGACTTTAAAGTGCTACTCCTCACCTACAAAATTTTAAATGGGCTTGCACCGCTCTATCTATCCGATCTCATCTCTCAATACTTGCCCGCTCGTGCTCTGCGCTCACAAAATGCGGGGCTTCTAACGATTCCTAGGGTTAAAAAGAAATCCGCCGGGCCACAGAGCCTTTGTCTACCGTGCTCCCTACCTGTGAAATAAATTACCTGCCGTCGTCAGGGGCGCCTGCTCTGTCTAAGCTTTTAAATCCCTGCTTAAGACCCATCTTTTCTCTCTCTCCTTCAACCTACCCTGACCTCACCTGGTCGTGGGACTGACCCTTAGATTAATCTGTCTAGTTTAGTTAGGATGTCTATTTGCTCCCATGTCTGCTTTTCTGCAGACATGGGAGAACCTTTTTAACCTCTGTCTCTGTCTCAACTGGTCCCATGGAACAGCTTCATACCGCCTTCTGTCTGGCCTGCAGTGCTGAACCTTCTGAGCGGCTTCTCCTGCCCCCCGGGGCATACGGCCCTGAGCTATTGTCTTGTATCTCATCCTGTATCCATACGCTTGCAGTAGTTCTATCTATTACTCAATTTCACAATTTTCTTATATACTATGATTCCACTGTAACCATGTATGCATATGCTCACTACATGTATTTATTGCTCCATCTCCGCCCACTACAAACATGGGAACTCTCTAACCCCTGTCCCAACCCCCCCCCCCTCTCTCTGAGTGGTTGTCTCGTAGTGTTGACCAAGGTGGTAGATGTCTCGGGGTCTTGCCCAAGATTGCAGTGACTGTTCTACGTGCACCACGAGGCCATGGATCAGCTTCTTACCGTCTTCTGTCCGTGGTCTGTCAACGTGGTTCAGACGTTCATTGCTGGATTAAGTACTTCTATTCTATTCACATAATATGCTTACTACATATATCTATTCTATTCACATATATGCTTACCACTTGTATCTATTGCTATGTCCGCCCATCACAATCACGCAAACTGTCTAACGCCTGTCCCGGCTCCCTGTCTCCCTGTCTCCCTGTCCCCTTGTCTCCCTGTCTCCCTGTGAGTGGCTGTCTCGGAGTGATGACCGGAGTGTTGGACGTCCCGTGATGAAGACCGGGAAGATGCGACCCTATCTGCGCCGCCCCTTCGCCTCAAATAGATCCGCTATAGCTCTATCTTTAATCTTTCAAAAATGTGCAGTTGCTATCGCTATCAGCTCTATCTTTCATCTTAATCTTTCAAAATGTTCAGTTGCTATCGCTATCAGCTCTATCTTTAATCTTTCAAAATGTTCAGTTGGTATCGCATGCACTTATCTGTGTTTCACTACACACATGAGTTCATGCTGTGACGACCCTCCCCCACATTGTCTTGTCTTCCTCTGCTCTGGCTGGCAGAGCAGAGCTGGGGAAGGCTCGTCAGCTGATTGGGGCACACCTGAGCCGGGGTGTCCCAGGCAGGATATCAGAGAGAGGCTGCCTCGGTGGCCAGGAGGTAATGGCGTCGGTGAGAGGAGGAAGGCACGGAGGAGGGTTGGACCCGGTCGCTCGGAGAGAGGAAGCGGAGTCGAAGCAGGGCGGGGGAGGGTCTGAGGATTGGGAGGAAGTGTGTCGGCGGATGGACGAGAGCATAGACGAGAGGATACTGGCGCGGAGTTTGGAAGTTGATGACAGAAAGTTATGCGGAGAAGTGGAGGCTGCACCGGAGTGGAGGGTGGGATCCCGTTGTATAGCTGACATTTCGGGGGAAGGCGCGAGGTACCCGGGGGTTGTTTCCTGGATCGACGGTAAAAAGTGCCGGGTCGTGTTAGACGGCTTTATCGGTTACGAGGAGGTGGATGTGGCCGCCTTGCTGATCCATGATGAACTGCTTTCACCGCTGGGAGCTGGGGCGGGTAGTGAGAGCGAGGGAGGTGTCGGTAGGGACGGGGATGGTAGTGACAGGGGAAGGGAGTCAGATGGTGAAAGTATGGAGGGGGGTGAGAGCGGGGGAGAAGGGTGGAGTAAGGTGGAGAAGAGGAGCAGGGACAGTGGGAAGGGGATAAAGAGGAAGAAGGGTAGGGGAGATAGCTTGAGTGGGTCAGAAGGCGAGGGTGTAGGTAATGGTGTTGCAGAAGTGATTCATATAGTGGTTAGGTTTGAGGGGAAGGGGGGAGTGCGGAAATTAGGATTTTTCGAGTTGCCCAAACTCATAGGTAAGCAATTAGGGGAGGTAAAGTATGCGAGAGTTTTGGAGGATGGGAATTTGGCCGTAGGGTGTGTTAGTGTGGATCAGGTGGAGAGGGCTAGGAAGATGAGGAGCATTGGAGGGGTGGGTATAATTAAGGTTGTGAGAGTAGGGGAGAAGAGGGAGGGGGGATGTAAGGGGGTGATAGCTGGGGTTTCGGTGGAGGTTAGCGTAGAGCAGCTGGTGGAAGAGTTGGGGAGAGATGTGCGTAATGGGAAAGTTAATGGTGCAGAAAGGATGAAGAGGGGGGCAGATAGGGTAGTGACGGAGACGGTTGTGATTAAATTTGAAGGTGAGGTTGTTCCAAGTAAGGTGTATGTAGGGAGTGGGGTGTATAGGGTTAGGGAATTTGTTCAGAGTCCTCTGAGATGTTACAGGTGCCAGGAATTTGGTCATATAGCAGTTTCATGTAGGAAGGGACAGAGGTGTGCTAGGTGTGGCGGGGAGCATGACTATGGGAAGTGTGGGGAGGGAGTGAAGCTATGGTGTTGTAGTTGTGGAGGGGAGCATAGTGTAGCGTTTAGGGGGTGTGAGGTGATGAAGAGGGAGGTAGTGGTTCAGAGTGTTAGAAGGGAGGGTAGGTTATCGTATGCAGAGGCGGCTAGGAGGGTAGGACAAGGAAGTCAAGTTAGGGTGCAGGGGTTTGTAGAAGGGCAGTTGGCAGAAAGGGTAGGGCAGGAGGATAGAGAGAGGGTGTGGGAGGAGAAATTGAGTATTGTGGGCTTCGTGGCAGGGGTAATTAATACTGCGGCAAAGATTGAGGGTAGGACAGATAGAACAAAGATGATTGTTAGGATAGCGGTTCAACATCTGGGTATGGAAGGTCTGACATTGGAGGAGGTGGTTAGGAAATTGAATAAGGGGGCAGCGGGTGACCAAGGTGTACAGAGTCAGGCAGCAGGGGGCAAGGAGTGTCTCGCAGAGGGGGGCTCAATTGGGAAGTAGCAGCATTAGTTGCACTCCAAGAAGGTGAGGGGAATTGGGTTTTGTAGGAGGTAAAGGATACCAGTAGATGGCGGCACATACCCTAACAAGTGGTCGGCCGCCGTTAAACCTCAATAAGAAGAAGAAGAAGAAGAGAGGCTGCCTCTGATCTCTGTCTCTCTCCTCCAGGCCGGTCATGGCATTTTGGTTTTGTTTGTTTTGGTTTGGTTTGTTTGTTTCTCATCTTCTCACTTACACGCACCACACACTGATTCATCCATGCACTCACTACATTACTGATAATACTGATCCACTCATTTTATAATTACTTTTGTACATAGTTTAAAAGCTTAATTAAATAACTTTTCTTTAAAAAACCTTAAGTACTTGTGTGGTCTCCCTTGTTTTTGTCTGTACCTTGAGCTTGGTTCATGACGATGCCTACCAACTGTTCACCTGTTTTATTGCAACACTACTATCACCGACATCTAAGAAGGGAGATCCCCCCTTGAATGGCCCTTCTAAGGTTTCTCTCCTCCACATTTTGCCTGTGGTGCATTTTTTCCTATTGCTAGGTTTTAGTGAGTTTGGGGAGTCGTGGGGTATGTCTGGGAGTGTTGCATTCATTTATTTTGCATTTATTTAAATTTTCTTGGACTTTATGGTGTTCTTGTTTTGTTCTTGACTTATTGTTATGTTTCTTCTTTACTTGTTTAAAGAAGACGTGTCCGGCCCATGGGGACATTAACGTGTGTTGTCGGGCCTTACAAATAAATTTGATTCGATTTGATTTGATTGCAGAATGGGTACAATACAGTACAGCTCAATACACACAATTGTTAAGGGGATGCAGACCAGAGAAAGACGTTTGTCTTGTTTACATCAGGGTCCCCCATTTTCAATTCATAGTGACATTTATGACATACACAACATACATGACATCATGACATTTATGGCAGAGGGACATTCATGATATACAGGTATATAAAACTGTTACATTTGTGACATATACGATATGCAAATATACAGTACTGTTACCCATAGATCCTAACAGAGAATATATACATATGATGGGGAGGAGACTGTAAATTAGGAGGGGGTGGGGGTGGGTGGGAGATATATAAAATATACATACGGTGGGGAGAAAATATATACATACGGTGGGGAGCAGACGGTCTATTAGGAGGGGGGGGGGGGGGGGGGGGGGGGGGGTTGGACATTTACGGTGGCCAGTTTCGAATTCATCCACTTCCATCTACACAGGTTGTAGATCATCCCCCATCAGCTCAAGGTACTCCGCCTCCTCCACAGCAGCTCTGCACCTGCTCATGTTCAGTCGACCATTTATTTTGTGTAAACGTAAAATGGATTACCATCAAATGAGGTTGAGCATCAGTGCTGAAACTGCACAATAGGAGGGGTTGGGGGGGGGGGGGGGGACACTGTACAACTGTACAAGCAAAACTGTACATTGGAATATTGACAAAACCATACTAGGACATTTACTGTACATTGGAGGGGGTTGGGTTTAGGACATTTAGAGGGGCCAGTTTCGAATTGCAGTCTCCCGTAGGTGTTCTTTGAGAGTGAAAGTGGGTAGTGATTCACATTCCTTTACAGCTGTGGGTAGGGCATTCCACATTGATGTGGCATAATTGCTAAACGTGTTTAGTCCCTTGTTTGAGCCGAATCTGGGTTTAACATGATTTGTGATCGTGGTATTCACTGACCTTTGGGAAGTATTTTGACATGTACATGGGTACCTTGGTCGTGTAGTGTATCTTGTAGACCAGGCCCATTGCAAGTTGCTGTACTCTGTCGTCTACTCTAAGCCATCCTAGGTTGTCAAAGTGGGCAGGGGTGAGGTGGGTTCTAGGAGTCAGGTCAAGTAGGAGTCTGACCAGTTTGTTTTGTGATGTTTGTAATTTAGTTTTTAGCGCCTTTGAGGTGCTTTGGTACCATGAGGTGCAACTTAGTCGTAGTACCCTTGAATGAGTGCTCCTGCCAGAGTCTTCAGGGTATTCTTGTTTACCAGTGAGGAGATCCGGTACAAGAATCGAGTTCGTTGGTTGACTTTTTTTATTACTGTTAGTATCTGATATACTGGCTCGACCACATGCCGGCGGTTGAGGCAAAATAAAATGTCACTGACAATAGCGTAGCTGCTAGCTCATCACACCATTCTTGAGACATCGCAGGCGAGGTTGTCTTTGAGAAGTAGTATCTCCTACCTGGGATGTTGTATTACGGTTCGAGCTTCTTAACCGGTTCAACCGAATTGCAAAAAAAGATTGTAGAGATCCGACAAACTTTATAAAAATAAACAAGATTTATTTTAAAGCAAAGTATTTCTTTTGACAGCCCCAATAGCTTGCTATAACTATAAAACAAACAAACTAACAATTAAGTGTGGTCATAAACTGTATGGTACCGTCACACACTCAGGCACACGTCGTGGCACTTTGCCCTCTTCTGTCGGCTCCGGGCTGCGTTTTCGCCAATCAACCAATACATTGTTGGAAATAGGAATTGGCTGCCTTTCGATCGTCACCACACTCAACCTATTGCGTGATTCCAGTCTCGAGTTACAAGATGAAACATCCGGCGAGCGTCATTTGACAAGCCATTCGGACAAGTGACCCCGTCCTGTTTGGCCCTGTCCTATTGTGTAAGAAACTTCAGAATGTTACCTTTCAAAAGAGACCAGACTCGTGCATGTGCTATAAGTATAAAGTATAATAAATCGCAATTACTTTGGGTATGCAATCGTCAAATTGCAACATGGGGAAAAGGGACTATGGTATATGATTTCCATAATGACATAATAATAAACCCAAATAATAAAGAAGTTAATAAACTAAATATCTCAAGGTACAATTCGCTCCATATTCTGAAATAAAGAATTTGGCTCCTACACAAACAACATTTAACCGCTTCAGTCATTTCATTCCACCGTTTGCCGTTTGTTCTTCCCATCATGTGGAGTGCTACCTGCGAGTGCTCCAGCCATGCTTGGCTGAGTTAGCGGCATCTGCTCACTTTTAAGCCACATGTCGCCAGCTGCTAAACTCTCCTCTGTAACGGTTCCAGGGAGGACAATGTAAACAGTGGTCACAATGGGAACAGTGGTCTCCAACTGGTCTCCTACCTCCCTCTAGTGGCCACCATCAGATGGTTCAGATGGTGCAGGCCATCGTCACACCTGTGTTGACTATTATGATTCATATAATTAATGTGATTTTATGGTGTTTGTTATTGAATGCCCCTTCCCTTGTGTGATGTGGTTCCCCTGTCTGCTTGTGGTTTTGTATTATGCGTTTGTGTTTAGTTGGTACGTTGTGTTTTAGACTGGCCTGGCCAGGTGTGGCCAATTGTAATTAGTCTGTGTAATATATGTGTGTTCGGTCTTCTCCTCTGTGTGGCGTCATACCTCCGTTTTCCCTTGTTCCTGTCGACGCCTCCTTACCCTGTAGTGTTGTTCTTGTCTAAGTAAGTGTTCGATAAGTATTTTGTTTGGTTGCCTTTTCTTTTCGTGTTCACAGTTTCGCTGTTCCTCAGTGCCAGCTCGGCTGTGCCTGTTTTGTTCTTTTGTAACGTGCCTTTGTTTACCTGCCTGCTCCACAGTAGAAGTCTTTATTTTCTACTCCTCGTCTCTGCCTCCTCTCTCATCATCATTGTCCTGCGAAATCAAATCAAATTTATTTATAAGGCCCAACAACACACGTTAATGTCCCCATGGGCCGGACACGTCTTCTTTAAACAAGTCAAGAAGAAACATCACAATAAGTCAAGAAACAAAACAAGAACACCATAAGGTCCAACAAATTTAAAATAAATGCAAAATAAATGAATGCAATGCAAACACTCCCAGACGTACCCCACGCGAAGGTAAGGAAAAACTCACTAAAACCTAGCAATAGGAAAAAACCTTAGAAGGGCCATTTAAGGGGGGATCTCCCTTCTTAGATGTCGGTGATAGTAGTGTTGCAGACGGACAGTTGGTAAGCATGCACTCATGTGTGTAGTGAAACACAGATGAGTGCATGCAGTAGCAACTGAACATTTAGAAACATTTAAGATAGAGCTGATAGCGGATCTATTTGAGGCACAGGGGCGGCGCAAACAGGGTTGCGTCCTCCCCGTCTTAATCACGGGACGTTCAACACTCCGGTCATAACTCCGAGACAGCCGGAGACAGGGAGATAGGGGGCGGCGCAGAGAGGGTCGCAACCTCTGCGTCATCATCGCGGGACGTCCAGCACTCCGGTCATCACTACGAGACAGCCGGAGACAGGAAGACAGGAGGG
Source organism: Notolepis coatsorum (assembly GCF_963971535.1). Classification (NCBI taxonomy): domain Eukaryota; kingdom Metazoa; phylum Chordata; class Actinopteri; order Aulopiformes; family Paralepididae; genus Notolepis; species Notolepis coatsorum. Next base: position 100,918,241 of record NC_140179.1, read on the forward strand.
CACGCAGAGAGGGTCGCATCCTCCCGGTCTTCATCACGGGACGTCCGACACTCCGGTCATCACTCCAGGACAGCAACTCACAGGGAGACAGGGAGACGGGACAGGCGTTAGACAGCTTGCATGATTGTAATGGGCGGACATAGCAATAGATACAAGTGGTAAGCATATGAATAGAATATATATATGAAGTAAGCATATTAAGTGAATAGAATAGAGGTACTTAACCCAGCAATGAAACCACGTTGACAGACCACAAACCACTTTGACAGACCACGGACAGAAGACGGTAAGAAGCTGATCCATGGCCTCGGTGGACAACATTGGGTTCTACTCTCCTCCCCTCAGTACCCCCATTCCTAACATCCTCACGTGACGTCAGACTCCCCTCGTACCGGCGTTTGTGTTTTTGCTGTATATATTCAATAAAAAATGTATTATATTGAAAAAAATTGCTTTTCGCATCAAATATTGATATGCGTTTCAAATTAGATACATTTCTATTAATTAACTATAAAGTCTCGAATAAATTCGATACAAATTTTGTATCGAGTCCCATCGCTAAATAGAATAGAATACTGTATACCGGTAATATAATAAACTAGACTGGAATAGAATAGAATACTGCAAACCAGTAATAGAATAGACTAGACTGGAATAGAATAGAATAGAATACTGCATACCAGTAATATAATAAACTAGACTGGAATAGAATAGAATAGAATAGTGTATACACTATACCAGTAATATAATAGACTAGATTGGAATAAATTAGAATACTACTGGTAATAGAATAGAATAGACTGGAAAATAATATAGAGTTCTGCTATCTGGACAGACTGGAAGCCCTCCTCATGGAACTTGTAAAGAGACTTGCTGCCCATCAATCCGACGTTGCCCGATGCACCCCCCCCCCCCCCCACTCTCAAGTGTGCTGGAGCCTTTAGAACTCACAAGGTCACGTCGGGGAGTCGAGAGATAAGAACAGAACAGAGCGTTCCACCTACGCGCGTTGCACTCGCCCCCACCCCCCTCACCCCCGGCCTTGCTGATAACAAATGCGCATGTTGATGAATTTAAGACTGTGTGCCATTATTACTACCAAATGTAATAATTGTGAAAGCCCCTTGAATATTGAATATTACTATAATGAAGAGCACTGCTCTGTTGTAATCCAAAATTGAACTATTTTATCACTGTTCTATGTTAAATACCCTGTTGTATGTCTGTTCCATTTTATAATTCTTAGTGTATTTCTAAACCGAATCATTTTAAACTATTTTTGTACTGAATGAAACTGTAAACAGAGAACCTATTGGGATACTAGGTCCTAATGTGAAACACTGTGATTTACCTTACCTTGCTCATGCTCGCTTATGCCTATATCTTTTACTGTTGTGAAGCACTTTGAACTGCAACTTCTGTATGAAAAGTGCTATACAAATAAAGTATTATTATTATTATTATCTGAGTGCCTATCTGCAGGCAGGCACGCGGGAAGGGGGGTGCGGCAGGGGCTGCAGTACCCCCTGCTGGATGGGAGTGTAACTGCAACTGCAAGGTTGTTTTGGCATTTATTCCATTGTAACCGAGGCTACTCAATGTCAAAGAGCGAAGCAGCACTGCAGATTTACCCTACTTCATTGCCAGATCGTCATAGGGGCGCTGTCTCGATAATGCAGTGTTATTAACAGCGTGTAGCCGACGCATGAACCGGTTGGGATTCGAATAGACGCGGCCTGGAAGCGTCAACGCGGAACTGGAAATCCGTTGGTATAGACTTTAAGTAGGCTGCTACAGTAACGTTAGTACTAGTTTGAGTTTGAGTTTAGAGACAGCAGAGTAGCTAGCGCTAACGGCGTGAAAGCGAAAGTATGAGTCAGTTTCAAGTTCCCCCCGCCAGAGAAATTCACCTTCAAGGCAGAAGACTGGACAAAATGGATAAAGGACTGACTGAAGTGGAGAGCTGCCTGTCGCCCATTCTAACGCAGGACCCTTGAGCAGGTAAGCGATTTTAGATGTATAATCACTTTGGAAGTGTGCGGCTGTTGTCCGAATAGTGAACATTGAAAAATAAAGGCACGACATTTAGAGACGTCCCCGTCCGTCGTAGCGTTCTGGTACGGGGGCGCAACAGGTGGGGTAGGCTGGTGATGTATGCTTGTTGTTGCCCCTTGCAATAAATCGTCTTCTGCTTCGCGCATGCATTTAATATGACGGTATTATTATTATTTATCTCTGACTCAACCGCACCCGCCGCACCCCCAAGTCAGAATGAGTTCCTGTGTCCCTGTCTGCAGGTGGTTCAGACTTTACTGCTTTGCTGCTGTCAGTGGTGTGTCACCTGAAGACAGCAGATCAACAACTGTCACTACCACCCCAACCACTGTCACCACCAGCCCAACCACTGTCACCACCACCCCAACCACTGTCACCACCACCACCCCAACCACTGTCACCACCACCCCAACCACTGTCACCACCACTCCAACCACTGTCACCACCACTCCAACCACTGTCACTACCACGCCAACCACTGTCACCACCACCCCAACCACTGTCACCACCACCACCCCAACCACTGTCACTACCACCCCAACCACTGTCACTACCACCCCAACCACTGTCACTACCACTCCAACCACTGTCACCACCACCACCCCAACCACTGTCACTACCACCCCAACCACTGTCACTACCACCCCAACGACTGTCACCACCACCCCAACCACTGTCACCACCACTCCAACCACTGTCACCACCACCCCAACCACTGTCACCACCACCCCAACCACTGTCACCACCACCATCACCACTGTCACCACCACCCCAACCACTGTCACCACCACCATCACCACTGTCACCACCATCACCACCACTGTCACCACCATCCCAACCACTGTCACCACCAACATCACCACTGTCACCACCATCACCACCACTGTCACCACCACCCCAACCACTGTCACCACCACCCCAACCACTGTCACCACCACCATCACCACTGTCACCACCATCACCACCACTGTCACCACCACCATCACCACTGTCACCACCACCCCAACCACTGTCACCACCACCCCAACCACTGTCACCACCACCATCACCACTGTCACCACCACCATCACCGCTGTCACCACCACCCCAACCACTGTCACCACCACCCCAACCACTGTCACCACCACCAACACCACTGTCACCACCACCATCACCACTGTCACCACCACCACCACTGTCACCACCACCCCAACCACTGTCACCACCATCACCACTGTCACCACCACCCCAACCACTGTCACCACCACCCCAACCACTGTCACTACCACCCCAACCACTGTCACCACCATCACCACTGTCACCACCATCACCACTGTCACCACCATCACCACTGTCACCACCACCCCAACCACTGTCACCACCACTGTCACCACTGTTACCACCATCACCACTGTCACCACCACCCCAACCACTGTCACTACCACCCCAACCACTGTCACCACCCCAACCACTGTCACCACCACCCCAACCACTGTCACCACCATCACCACTGTCACCACCACCACAACCACTGTCACCACCACCCCAACCACTGTCACCACCACCATCACCACTGTCACCACCACCATCACCACTGTCACCACCACCATCACCACTGTCACCACCACCCCAACCACTGTCACCACCACCCCAACCACTGTCACCACCACCCCAACCACTGTCACCACCACCATCACCACTGTCACCACCACCCCAACCACTGTCACCACCACCCCAACCACTGTCACCACCACCATCACCACTGTCACCACCACCCCAACCACTGTCACCACCACCATCACCACTGTCACCACCACCATCACCACTGTCACCACCACCCCAACCACTGTCACCACCACCATCACCACTGTCACCACCACCCCAACCACTGTCACCACCACCCCAACCACTGTCACCACCACCCCAACCACTGTCACCACCACCAACACCACTGTCACCACCACCATCACCACTGTCACCACCACCATCACCACTGTCACCACCACCCCAACCACTGTCACCACCACCCCAACCACTGTCACCACCACCAACCACTGTCACCACCACCATCACCACTGTCACCACCACCATCACCACTGTCACCACCACCATCACCACTGTCACCACCACCCCAACCACTGTCACCACCATCACCACCGTCACCACCACCCCAACCACTGTCACCACCATCACCACCGTCACCACCACCCCAACCACTGTCACCACCATCACCACTGTCACCACCACCCCAACCACTGTCACCACCACCCCAACCACTGTCACCACCACCACCACCACTGTCACCACCACCCCAACCACTGTCACCACCATCACCACTGTCACCACCACCCCAACCACTGTCACCACCACCATCACCACTGTCACCACCACCCCAACCACTGTCACCACCACCCCAACCACTGTCACCACCATCACCACTGTCACCACCACCCCAACCACTGTCACCACCACCATCACCACTGTCACCACCACCCCAACCACTGTCACCACCACCCCAACCACTGTCACCACCACCCCAACCACTGTCACCACCACCCCAACACCACTGTCACCACCACCCCAACCACTGTCACCACCATCACCACTGTCACCACCACCCCAACCACTGTCACCACCACCATCACCACTGTCACCACCACCCCAACCACTGTCACCACCATCATCACCACTGTCACCACCACCCCAACCACTGTCACCACCACCATCACCACTGTCACCACCACCCAACCACTGTCACCACCATCACCACTGTCACCACCACCCCAACCACTGTCACCACCACCCCAACCACTGTCACCACCACCATCACCACTGTCACCACCACCCAACCACTGTCACCACCATCACCACTGTCACCACCATCACCACTGTCACCACCACCCCAACCACTGTCACCACCACCCCAACCACTGTCACCACCACCCCAACCACTGTCACCACCCCAACCACTGTCACCACCACCCCAACCACTGTCACCACCATCACCACTGTCACCACCACCCCAACCACTGTCACCACCACCCCAACCACTGTCACCACCATCACCACTGTCACCACCATCACCACTGTCACCACCACCCCAACCACTGTCACCACCACCCCAACCACCGTCACCACCACCACCACTGTCACCACCACCCCAACCACTGTCACCACCATCACCACCACTGTCACCACCACCCCAACCACCGTCACCACCACCACCACTGTCACCACCACTCCAACCACTGTCACTACCACGCCAACCACTGTCACCACCACCCCAACCACTGTCACCACCACCACCCCAACCACTGTCACTACCACCCCAACCACTGTCACTACCACCCCAACCACTGTCACTACCACCCCAACCACTGTCACCACCACCACCCCAACCACTGTCACTACCACCCCAACCACTGTCACTACCACCCCAACGACTGTCACCACCACCCCAACCACTGTCACCACCACTCCAACCACTGTCACCACCACCCCAACCACTGTCACCACCACCCCAACCACTGTCACCACCACCATCACCACTGTCACCACCACCCCAACCACTGTCACCACCACCATCACCACTGTCACCACCATCCCAACCACTGTCACCACCACCATCACCACTGTCACCACCACCATCACCACTGTCACCACCACTCCAACCACTGTCACCACCACCATCACCACTGTCACCACCATCACCACCACTGTCACCACCACCCCAACCACTGTCACCACCACCCCAACCACTGTCACCACCACCATCACCACTGTCACCACCACCCCAACCACTGTCACCACCACCATCACCACTGTCACCACCACCCCAACCACTGTCACCACCACCCCAACCACTGTCACCACCATCACCACTGTCACCACCACCATCACCACTGTCACCACCACCCCAACCACTGTCACCACCACCCCAACCACTGTCACCACCATCACCACTGTCACCACCACCATCACCACTGTCACCACCATCACCACTGTCACCACCACCCCAACCACTGTCACCACCACCATCACCACTGTCACCACCACCCCAACCACTGTCACCACCAACCCAACCACTGTCACCACCACCCCAACCACTGTCACCACCACCATCACCACTGTCACCACCACCCCAACCACTGTCACCACCACCATCACCACTGTCACCACCACCCCAACCACTGTCACCACCACCCCAACCACTGTCACCACCACCCCAACCACTGTCACCACCACCATCACCACTGTCACCACCACCATCACCGCTGTCACCACCACCCCAACCACTGTCACCACCACCCCAACCACTGTCACCACCACCAACACCACTGTCACCACCACCATCACCACTGTCACCACCACCACCACTGTCACCACCACCCCAACCACTGTCACCACCACCCCAACCACTGTCACCACCATCACCACTGTCACCACCACCCCAACCACTGTCACCACCACCCCAACCACTGTCACTACCACCCCAACCACTGTCACCACCATCACCACTGTCACCACCATCACCACTGTCACCACCATCACCACTGTCACCACCACCCCAACCACTGTCACCACCACTGTTACCACCATCACCACTGTCACCACCACCCCAACCACTGTCACTACCACCCCAACCACTGTCACCACCACCCCAACCACTGTCACCACCCCAACCACTGTCACCACCACCCCAACCACTGTCACCACCATCACCACTGTCACCACCACCATCACCACTGTCACCACCACCACAACCACTGTCACCACCACCCCAACCACTGTCACCACCACCATCACCACTGTCACCACCACCATCACCAGTGTCACCACCACCCCAACCACTGTCACCACCACCCCAACCACTGTCACCACCACCCCAACCACTGTCACCACCACCATCACCACTGTCACCACCACCCCAACCACTGTCACCACCACCCCAACCACTGTCACCACCACCATCACCACTGTCACCACCACCCCAACCACTGTCACCACCACCATCACCACTGTCACCACCACCATCACCACTGTCACCACCACCCCAACCACTGTCACCACCACCATCACCACTGTCACCACCACCCCAACCACTGTCACCACCACCCCAACCACTGTCACCACCACCCCAACCACTGTCACCACCACCAACACCACTGTCACCACCACCATCACCACTGTCACCACCACCCCAACCACTGTCACCACCACCCCAACCACTGTCACCACCACCAACCACTGTCACCACCACCATCACCACTGTCACCACCACCATCACCACTGTCACCACCACCATCACCACTGTCACCACCACCCCAACCACTGTCACCACCATCACCACCGTCACCACCACCCCAACCACTGTCACCACCATCACCACCGTCACCACCACCCCAACCACTGTCACCACCATCACCACTGTCACCACCACCCCAACCACTGTCACCACCATCACCACCGTCACCACCACCCCAACCACTGTCACCACCACCCCAACCACTGTCACCACCACCACCACCACTGTCACCACCACCCCAACCACTGTCACCACCATCACCACTGTCACCACCACCCCAACCACTGTCACCACCACCATCACCACTGTCACCACCACCCCAACCACTGTCACCACCACCCCAACCACTGTCACCACCACCCCAACACCACTGTCACCACCACCCCAACCACTGTCACCACCATCACCACTGTCACCACCACCCCAACCACTGTCACCACCACCATCACCACTGTCACCACCACCCCAACCACTGTCACCACCACCCCAACACCACTGTCACCACCACCCCAACCACTGTCACCACCATCACCACTGTCACCACCACCCCAACCACTGTCACCACCACCATCACCACTGTCACCACCACCCCAACCACTGTCACCACCATCATCACCACTGTCACCACCACCCCAACCACTGTCACCACCACCATCACCACTGTCACCACCACCCAACCACTGTCACCACCATCACCACTGTCACCACCACCCCAACCACTGTCACCACCACCCCAACCACTGTCACCACCACCATCACCACTGTCACCACCACCCAACCACTGTCACCACCATCACCACTGTCACCACCATCACCACTGTCACCACCACCCCAACCACTGTCACCACCACCCCAACCACTGTCACCACCACCCCAACCACTGTCACCACCCCAACCACTGTCACCACCACCCCAACCACTGTCACCACCATCACCACTGTCACCACCACCCCAACCACTGTCACCACCACCCCAACCACTGTCACCACCATCACCACTGTCACCACCATCACCACTGTCACCACCACCCCAACCACTGTCACCACCACCCCAACCACCGTCACCACCACCACCACTGTCACCACCACCCCAACCACTGTCACCACCACCATCACCACCGTCACCATCACCCCAACCACTGTCACCACCACCCCAACCACTGTCACCACCATCACCACTGTCACCACCATCACCACTGTCACCACCACCCCAACCACTGTCACCACCACCCCAACCACCGTCACCACCACCACCACTGTCACCACCACCCCAACCACTGTCACCACCACCATCACCACCGTCACCATCACCCCAACCACTGTCACCACCACCCCAACCACTGTCACCACCACCATCACCACTGTCACCACCACCACCACCACTGTCACTACCACTATCACCACTGTCACCACCACCCCAACCACCGTCACCACCACCATCACCACTGTCACCGCCACCCCAACCACCGTCACCATCACCCCAACCACTGTCACCACCACCCCAACCACTGTCACCACCACCCCAACCACTGTCACCACCACCATCACCACCGTCACCACCACCCCAACCACTGTCACCATCACCCCAACCACTGTCACCACCACCCCAACCACTGTCACCACCACCCCAACCACTGTCACCACCACCATCACCACCGTCACCACCACCCCAACCACTGTCACCACCACCCCAACCACTGTCACCACCACCCCAACCACTGTCACCACCACCATCACCACCGTCACCACCACCCCAACCACTGTCACCACCACCCCAACCACTGTCACCACCACCATCACCACCGTCACCACCACCCCAACCACTGTCACCACCACCCCAACCACTGTCACCACCACCCCAACCACTGTCACCACCACCCCAACCACTGTCACCACCACCATCACCACTGTCACCACCACCCCAACCACTGTCACCACCACCCCAACCACCGTCACCACCACCATCACCACTGTCACCACCACCCCAACCACTGTCACCACCACCCCAACCACTGTCACCACCACCCCAACCACTGTCACCACCACCCCAACCACTGTCACCACCACCATCACCACTGTCACCACCACCCCAACCACTGTCACCACCACCCCAACCACCGTCACCACCACCATCACCACTGTCACCACCACCCCAACCACTGTCACCACCATCACCACTGTCACCACCATCACCACTGTCACCACCACCATCACCACTGTCACCACCACCCAACCACTGTCACCACCATCACCACTGTCACCACCATCACCACTGTCACCACCACCCCAACCACTGTCACCACCACCCCAACCACTGTCACCACCACCCCAACCACTGTCACCACCCCAACCACTGTCACCACCACCCCAACCACTGTCACCACCATCACCACTGTCACCACCACCCCAACCACTGTCACCACCACCCCAACCACTGTCACCACCATCACCACTGTCACCACCATCACCACTGTCACCACCACCCCAACCACTGTCACCACCACCATCACCACTGTCACCACCACCCAACCACTGTCACCACCATCACCACTGTCACCACCATCACCACTGTCACCACCACCCCAACCACTGTCACCACCACCCCAACCACTGTCACCACCACCCCAACCACTGTCACCACCCCAACCACTGTCACCACCACCCCAACCACTGTCACCACCATCACCACTGTCACCACCACCCCAACCACTGTCACCACCACCCCAACCACTGTCACCACCATCACCACTGTCACCACCATCACCACTGTCACCACCACCCCAACCACTGTCACCACCACCCCAACCACCGTCACCACCACCACCACTGTCACCACCACCCCAACCACTGTCACCACCATCACCACCACTGTCACCACCACCCCAACCACCGTCACCACCACCACCACTGTCACCACCACTCCAACCACTGTCACTACCACCCCAACCACTGTCACCACCACCACCCCAACCACTGTCACTACCACCCCAACCACTGTCACTACCACCCCAACCACTGTCACTACCACCCCAACCACTGTCACCACCACCACCCCAACCACTGTCACTACCACCCCAACCACTGTCACTACCACCCCAACGACTGTCACCACCACCCCAACCACTGTCACCACCACTCCAACCACTGTCACCACCACCCCAACCACTGTCACCACCACCCCAACCACTGTCACCACCACCATCACCACTGTCACCACCACCCCAACCACTGTCACCACCACCATCACCACTGTCACCACCATCCCAACCACTGTCACCACCAACATCACCACTGTCACCACCATCACCACCACTGTCACCACCACCCCAACCACTGTCACCACCACCCCAACCACTGTCACCACCACCATCACCACTGTCACCACCATCACCACCACTGTCACCACCACCATCACCACTGTCACCACCACCCCAACCACTGTCACCACCACCATCACCACTGTCACCACCATCACCACCACTGTCACCACCACCCCAACCACTGTCACCACCACCCCAACCACTGTCACCACCACCATCACCACTGTCACCACCACCCCAACCACTGTCACCACCACCATCACCACTGTCACCACCACCCCAACCACTGTCACCACCACCCCAACCACTGTCACCACCATCACCACTGTCACCACCACCATCACCACTGTCACCACCACCCCAACCACTGTCACCACCACCCCAACCACTGTCACCACCATCACCACTGTCACCACCACCATCACCACTGTCACCACCATCACCACTGTCACCACCACCCCAACCACTGTCACCACCACCATCACCACTGTCACCACCACCCCAACCACTGTCACCACCAACCCAACCACTGTCACCACCACCCCAACCACTGTCACCACCACCATCACCACTGTCACCACCACCCCAACCACTGTCACCACCACCATCACCACTGTCACCACCACCCCAACACCACTGTCACCACCACCCCAACCACTGTCACCACCACCCCAACCACTGTCACCACCACCATCACCACTGTCACCACCACCATCACCGCTGTCACCACCACCCCAACCACTGTCACCACCACCCCAACCACTGTCACCACCACCAACACCACTGTCACCACCACCATCACCACTGTCACCACCACCACCACTGTCACCACCACCCCAACCACTGTCACCACCACCCCAACCACTGTCACCACCATCACCACTGTCACCACCACCCCAACCACTGTCACCACCACCCCAACCACTGTCACCACCATCACCACTGTCACCACCACCCCAACCACTGTCACCACCATCACCACTGTCACCACCACCCCAACCACTGTCACCACCACCCCAACCACTGTCACCACCATCACCACTGTCACCACCATCACCACTGTCACCACCATCACCACTGTCACCACCACCCCAACCACTGTCACCACCACTGTTACCACCATCACCACTGTCACCACCACCCCAACCACTGTCACTACCACCCCAACCACTGTCACCACCACCCCAACCACTGTCACCACCCCAACCACTGTCACCACCACCCCAACCACTGTCACCACCATCACCACTGTCACCACCACCATCACCACTGTCACCACCACCCCAACCACTGTCACCACCACCATCACCACTGTCACCACCACCATCACCAGTGTCACCACCACCCCAACCACTGTCACCACCACCCCAACCACTGTCACCACCACCCCAACCACTGTCACCACCACCATCACCACTGTCACCACCACCCCAACCACTGTCACCACCACCCCAACCACTGTCACCACCACCATCACCACTGTCACCACCACCCCAACCACTGTCACCACCACCATCACCACTGTCACCACCACCATCACCACTGTCACCACCACCCCAACCACTGTCACCACCACCATCACCACTGTCACCACCACCCCAACCACTGTCACCACCACCATCACCACTGTCACCACCACCATCACCACTGTCACCACCACCCCAACCACTGTCACCACCACCATCACCACTGTCACCACCACCCCAACCACTGTCACCACCACCATCACCACTGTCACCACCACCCCAACCACTGTCACCACCACCCCAACCACTGTCACCACCACCCCAACCACTGTCACCACCACCCCAACCACTGTCACCACCACCCCAACCACTGTCACCACCACCAACACCACTGTCACCACCACCATCACCACTGTCACCACCACCCCAACCACTGTCACCACCACCCCAACCACTGTCACCACCACCAACCACTGTCACCACCACCATCACCACTGTCACCACCACCCCAACCACTGTCACCACCACCCCAACCACTGTCACCACCACCCCAACCACTGTCACCACCACCCCAACCACTGTCACCACCACCCCAACCACTGTCACCACCACCAACACCACTGTCACCACCACCATCACCACTGTCACCACCACCCCAACCACTGTCACCACCACCCCAACCACTGTCACCACCACCAACCACTGTCACCACCACCATCACCACTGTCACCACCACCATCACCACTGTCACCACCACCCCAACCACTGTCACCACCATCACCACCGTCACCACCACCCCAACCACTGTCACCACCATCACCACCGTCACCACCACCCCAACCACTGTCACCACCATCACCACTGTCACCACCACCCCAACCACTGTCACCACCATCACCACCGTCACCACCACCCCAACCACTGTCACCACCACCCCAACCACTGTCACCACCACCACCACCACTGTCACCACCACCCCAACCACTGTCACCACCATCACCACTGTCACCACCACCCCAACCACTGTCACCACCACCCCAACCACTGTCACCACCACCACCACCACTGTCACCACCACCCCAACCACTGTCACCACCATCACCACTGTCACCACCACCCCAACCACTGTCACCACCACCATCACCACTGTCACCACCACCCCAACCACTGTCACCACCACCCCAACCACTGTCACCACCACCCCAACACCACTGTCACCACCACCATCACCACTGTCACCACCACCCCAACCACTGTCACCACCATCACCACTGTCACCACCACCCCAACCACTGTCACCACCACCATCACCACTGTCACCACCACCCCAACCACTGTCACCACCACCCCAACACCACTGTCACCACCACCCCAACCACTGTCACCACCATCACCACTGTCACCACCACCCCAACCACTGTCACCACCACCATCACCACTGTCACCACCACCCCAACCACTGTCACCACCATCATCACCACTGTCACCACCACCCCAACCACTGTCACCACCACCATCACCACTGTCACCACCACCCAACCACTGTCACCACCATCACCACTGTCACCACCACCCCAACCACTGTCACCACCACCCCAACCACTGTCACCACCACCATCACCACTGTCACCACCACCCAACCACTGTCACCACCATCACCACTGTCACCACCATCACCACTGTCACCACCACCCCAACCACTGTCACCACCACCCCAACCACTGTCACCACCCCAACCACTGTCACCACCACCCCAACCACTGTCACCACCATCACCACTGTCACCACCACCCCAACCACTGTCACCACCACCCCAACCACTGTCACCACCATCACCACTGTCACCACCATCACCACTGTCACCACCACCCCAACCACTGTCACCACCACCCCAACCACCGTCACCACCACCACCACTGTCACCACCACCCCAACCACTGTCACCACCACCCCAACCACTGTCACCACCACCATCACCACCGTCACCATCACCCCAACCACTGTCACCACCACCCCAACCACTGTCACCACCACCATCACCACTGTCACCACCACCACCACCACTGTCACTACCACTATCACCACTGTCACCACCACCCCAACCACCGTCACCACCACCATCACCACTGTCACCGCCACCCCAACCACCGTCACCATCACCCCAACCACTGTCACCACCACCCCAACCACTGTCACCACCACCCCAACCACTGTCACCACCACCATCACCACCGTCACCACCACCCCAACCACTGTCACCACCACCCCAACCACTGTCACCACCACCCCAACCACTGTCACCACCACCCCAACCACTGTCACCACCACCATCACCACTGTCACCACCACCCCAACCACTGTCACCACCACCCCAACCACTGTCACCACCACCCCAACCACTGTCACCACCACCATCACCACTGTCACCACCACCCCAACCACTGTCACCACCACCCCAACCACTGTCACCACCACCCCAACCACTGTCACCACCACCATCACCACTGTCACCACCACCCCAACCACTGTCACCACCACCCCAACCACTGTCACCACCACCATCACCACTGTCACCACCACCCCAACCACTGTCACCACCACCCCAACCACTGTCACCACCATCACCACTGTCACCACCATCACCACTGTCACCACCACCCCAACCACTGTCACCACCACCCCAACCACTGTCACCACCACCATCACCACTGTCACCACCATCACCACTGTCACCACCACCACAACCACTGTCACCACCATCACCACTGTCACCACCACCCCAACCACTGTCACCACCACCATCACCACTGTCACCACCACCCCAACCACTGTCACCACCACCATCACCACTGTCACCACCACCATCACCACTGTCACCACCACCCCAACCACTGTCACCACCACCCCAACCACTGTCACCACCACCACCACTGTCACCACCACCCCAACCACTGTCACCACCACCACCACTGTCACCACCACCCCAACCACTGTCACCACCACCACCACTGTCACCACCACCCCAACCACTGTCACCACCACCCCAACCACTGTCACCACCACCCCAACCACTGTCACCACCACCCCAACCACTGTCACCACCACCATCACCACTGTCACCACCACCATCACCACTGTCACCACCACCCCAACCACTGTCACCACCACCCCAACCACTGTCACCACCACCCCAACCACTGTCACCACCACCATCACCACTGTCACCACCACCATCACCACTGTCACCACCACCCCAACCACTGTCACCACCACCCCAACCACTGTCACCACCACCATCACCACTGTCACCACCACCATCACCACTGTCACCACCACCCCAACCACTGTCACCACCACCCCAACCACTGTCACCACCACCATCACCACTGTCACCACCATCACCACTGTCACCACCACCATCACCACTGTCACCACCACCATCACCACCACTGTCACCACCACCCCAACCACTGTCACCACCATCACCACTGTCACCACCATCACCACTGTCACCACCACCATCACCACTGTCACCACCACCATCACCACCACTGTCACCACCACCCCAACCACTGTCACCACCACCATCACCACTGTCACCACCACCCCAACCACTGTCACCACCACCATCACCACTGTCACCACCACCCCAACCACTGTCACCACCACCCCAACCACTGTCACCACCACCCCAACCACCGTCACCACCACCATCACCACTGTCACCACCACCACCACTGTCACCACCATCACCACTGTCACCACCATCACCACCGTCACCACCATCACCACCGTCACCACCACCATCACCACCCCAACCACTGTCACCACCACCATCACCACCATCACCACTGTCACCACCATCACCACTGTCACCACCACCACCACCACTGTCACTACCATCACCACCGTCACCACCATCACCACCGTCACCACCATCACCACCGTCACCACCACCCCAACCACTGTCACCACCACCACCACCACTGTCACCACCACTACCACTGTCACCACCATCACCACTGTCACCACCATCACCACTGTCACCACCACCACCACTGTCACCACCATCACCACCGTCACCACCACCCCAACCACTGTCACCACCACCACCACCACTGTCACCACCACCACCACTGTCACCACCATCACCACTGTCACCACCCCAACCACTGTCACCACCACCACCACCACTGTCACCACCATCACCACTGTCACCACCCCAACCACTGTCACCACCAGCCACTGTCGCCTCACAGAAGCTGTCACCCTCACCACCCCAACCACCCCTGCAAAGTCTGCTGATCATATCTGTCACTGTTACTTGTCACACAAACATACACACAAGAACACACAAGGATGAATAGACATACACACACACAAACACACACACATGCATGTACACACACACACACACAAACACACACACATGCATGTACACACACACACACACACACACACACACACACACACACACACACACACACACACACACACACACACACACACACACACACACACACAACGGCCCATACAAGCGACTGACTGGCTTGAGTGACAGTGGCATACAGAACCAACACATGTTGAGTGACAGAGATGTCACCGTCGACAACTCAATTAAAGAAAGGAGGGTGCGGCAGTTTCATACAATAGGGATAAAATATTCTGCAGCGGTGTTGAAGGATTGAAGGACGTGGCCACGTGAAGATGTAAATACAGTAAGTGGCCCCCCATGGCACTGTGAAGATGTAAATAAGTAGCCCCCCACACCTCCTATCCCTCTCCTCTCTAGAAAGGCCAAGGTGATCAGTTTGACTGTCTTTGAATTTAGAAATGTAACACGCTAGCTTTGCTGAAATATAATATTAGGGATGTCCGATATTATCGGCCTACCGATATTATCGGCCGATATTGGCATTAAAATGTGTTATCGAAAAATATCGGTATCGGTTTTCAAAAAAGAATATATATTTTTTCTTTCTTTCTTTTACATTTCTATAACCTTTATTTACCCAGGCAAGCAAGTAAGAACAAATTCAGATTTTATTTATTGTCAAAAGTATGCATAATGTTGTGTTAATTCCACAACAAGAGATATGTAATGTTAATTACCTGAAGTTATTCCGTTTTTGGGGGGGGGAACCCTGCATATATCGGTATCGGTTGATATCGGTATCAGAAATTAAGAGTTGGACAGTCGGTATCGGTAAAAAAGCCAATATCGAGCATCCCTATATAATATAATATGTCCTTGACTTTTCCAAATGACATGTATACGTGTATTTTAGTCTACCATAGTTTGTAGACTAAATCCACAAAAGTATTTAAACCTAGAAAGACCATAGAGGTCATTTTCACTCCATAGGTTTTAGATGGCGTGTCATCCCAGTGTTTGCTCTTTTTTCCTCACTCTGGCAGGTGTCCATTGACTAAAATGAAGGCAAGTTCAAATCCAGCCTTGCTAAAACCAAGGAAGAAAGAAAGCTTTTTAGCTGCTAGGAGGAATAGAACAGATTTATATTAGAAACCAGAATTATTTTTGTATATTCCCTCGTCTTTTCCTCAACCCTACACTTCATGTTAGGGCTAGGGCTTGTATTGCTAAACTGAATAGCACCTAGACTGGCTCTAGTTCATGACACAAGTCTAAAACATAAAATAGCTACATATTAGCTAACCAAACTGATCTCAATAGGCATTTTGCATCGCTCTACAAAGGCAGCAGTGTCTGTAACAAACAATTTGCCTATTATATTATAGCAGATATCTACCAACAATACCTTTGATTGGACAGGAGGTAAACTGTCACCCTGAAGGTAATATTTGGTTTAGATACGGTGTTGTTGGTACTATAAATAGTAAATGGTACCCCTGCTAGAATAAACTGCATAGACCAGCATAATGCATGCAGGTTATACCAGCAACGACCAGCATAATTCATGATGGTTATACCAGCAAAGACCAGCATAATGCATGATGGTTATACCAGCAAAGACCAGCATAATGCATGATGGTTATACCAACAAAGACCAGCTTAATGCATGATGGTTATACCAACAAAGACCAGCTTAATGCATGATGGTTATACCAGCAAAGACCAGCATAATGCATGATGGTTATACCAGCAAAGACCAGCATAATGCATGATGGTTATACCAACAAAGACCAGCATAATGCTTGCTGGTTATACCAGCAAAGACCAGCATAATGCATGATGGTTATACCAACAAAGACCAGCATAATGCTTGCTGGTTATACCAACAAAGACCAACATAATTCATGCTGGTTATACCAACAAAGACCAACATAATGCATGATGATTATACCAGCATATGTTGTGTTTTGGTGCTGGTATGCTGGTGACCATGCTGGCCAACCAGCATCACACCAGCACTATGTTGAGGTTTCCTAATGTGTCTTGCAGTGACTCTTGGTGGCCACTGGGAGCAGAGGCCTGCAGCATAGCTCCTAAATCGACCTTGTAATTGACTCCCAATGCCTTACCAATATACAACCATGAAGATCTGACCACATACATCATTTACATGATCCGTTCCACCACAACTAACAAGCATAGACCAGCATTGGAATGTTAGCAGGGATATAACATAATGTACTGTAGTAGCCTATAATAATGTTTACAAATCAGTTCTTTTTTAGCACTTGATAGCAAATTCTAATCGTTTCCTTTTTTTACGGTAAGCAGGTTTCTGAATGAGAATTCTACCTATCGTATTCTTAACATAACAAATGTTTTTTTTTTAATATATTTATTATATTATATTCCAGTAATATGCGAGCATATTCTCGTAGTTATATAATTCCGGTCATTCTAGTCATGTTAACACGGTATGTGACTTGTATTTATTATTATTATTTAAAAAAAAAATACAAGGCCTCTCCATTTGGAATCACAGCATCCTCAGCCGTCCTCATGTGTCACTTTCACAGAGAGAGGAACTCTCCCCCCTAGTGGGTAGCCATGGTACTGTGCCATAGTGATCAACAGCAGTGGGCTTGTTTTCATGTGTGTAATGTTTTAAAAATTATTTTCATTATTATGGATTTTTTTTTTATCTCTCACTGCACATCACTGAATCCACTCTGACTCACATGACTAGCCGGGCTATTCGTGGCTTGGTGCTAAATATATTCGCCTTTTTCTAAAAAAAGAAAACAGTAGGCCTAATCCTAACAGCTAACAGTGAGGTGATAAAAAAAAGAGCACCTTAATTGCGTGCGGTATGTGGAATGGAGTTGGAGGGCTTAAGTCACTGGTGTGTGTGTGTGTGTGTGTGTGTGTGTGTGTGTGTGTGTGTGTGTGTGTGTGTGTGTGTGTGTGTGTGTGTGTGTGCGTGCGTGCGTGCGTGCGTGCGTGCGTGCGTGCGTGCGTGCGTGCGTGCGTGCGTGCGTGCTTGCGTGCGTGCGTGCGTGTGTGTGTGTGTGTGTGTGTGCAGTGAGTTTATCCATATGCATATGACTCATTGTGCGGCGTGATCATACTTATGCAAATGTCCCCTCATGATCCCGGCGCATTGGCAGAATTACATCACAGCATCCGTCACTTTACCCCCCCCCCCCATTCAGAGAGACTGGAGCGAGAAGAGAGAGAGAGAGAAAGCGAGAGAGAGAGAGAGAGAGAGAGAGAGAGAGAGAGAGAGAGAGAGAGAGAGAGAGAGAGAGAGAGTTCTAACGTAATACTGCACACAGATGCTTTTGAATCCTTTTCAAAGACCTCTCTGCTGAACGTGCTACGCCCCCCCTCCCCACCCAGGCCTCAGCAACACCTCCCGCCCCACGCGTCGACACGCGAGCACAGCGTTCGGTAAATATTTGATAGCGCGACCTCCTTGTCTTTGAGACGTTAGAGAGCCCTCGAGGAGCTGTTTTCTAGGTCAGCTCTAGGAAACCTCTCTTCGTAGTCTACTTCTTCTTATTCTTCTTCTTCTGTCTCCTCTTTCTCCCCCTTTGTCTTCCTCACTCCCAGTGTAATGGCACAGGACAGGATGTGATAGGCGGAGGGAGATTTGTTTGAAATTCGCCCCAATTCAGGCAGGGGGTGGGGGTCCAAGTCTGCCTGCACTGAAAGTGTGTCAGGAGATAACGGAGGAGCCCCCCCCCCCCCCTACCTTTCCGCTCCCCTCCCGTCTGGCACACAACTATGCATCCAGAGTCGGGCTTTCATCCTGATTTGGAGCTTTCATCCAGATTTGGGGCTTTCATCCTGATTTGGGGCTTTCATCCAGATTTGGGGCTTTCATCCTGATTTGGGGCTTCCATCCAGATTTGGAGCTTTCATCCAGATTTGGAGCTTTCATCCAGATTTGGGGCTTTCATCCAGATTTGGAGCTTTCATCCTGATTTGGAGCTTTCATCCAGATTTGGAGCTTTCATCCAGATTTGGAGCTTTGGCTTTCGTCCAGATTTGGGTCTTTCGTCCCGATTTGGGGCTTTCGTCCCGATTTGGGGCTTTCGTCCATGCGAGACAATACTCTGTGACAGGAGACGAGGGGATTCTGATAACTCCCAGTCGAAAAAAGAAAAACCATGTTTATTTGTTTCATATCTTTTTTCCAGAGTTTTTAAACATCCATTAAAATGTAAATGTTCATTCTCAGCCGTCATCCATCCAGCGTGGCCAGAACCCGCCTGCCAAACTTTGAGAGGGCGCCATATGGTATGTTCATTCTCACACAACGTCGACTATTAAAATCCATGTGTTCGGAGTTTGCAAGTCGTCTCCACTTAATGACTTTACGCTCACTGTCAGGCTTTTCTAATCGAGTGACTTAAAGAAGTGTGTTAACAGCTTCCTGCCTTCAATAAGCAGTGCCGTCAACCGCCGATTTCACAAGTAACGTCAAATTGGGCGTGTGTGTGTGTGTCTGTGTGTGTGTATGTGTATATGCACACATTTGTGTGTGTGTGTAAGTGTGCACATGTGCTGACATCAGTGCATGTGTGTGTGTGTGTGTCTGTGTGTGCGTGTGCGTGTGTGTGTGTGTGTCTGTGTGTGCGTGTGCGTGCACGCGCCCGGGAGACGTCACCGGTCTTTATTAGCATGCAGGGAGCCGGTTGGCGCCGTCGGCAAAGGGTCGCGGGGGATCCGGTTAATGGGCAATCGTTATGTAAATCCAATCTAATTAAAGTTAGAACCACACCAGTCAAGTGTAAGGTATGCACAGGGGCGGGTGGGTGTTCAATCATATTATTACTGCACCTCATATGCAAATATATACCCCAATATAGTATTTTACATTTTGGTCCCTTGATCTCACTTCACGTCTCTCATTAAACTCTGTGGGGGG